>NW_026521878.1:1200000-1568605 GCF_021234435.1 Artibeus jamaicensis
GAGAAAGAAATAATTACAAAGTACACTATTCTAGTGAACAATCTTTTTAACGGGATAAAAATGAAATAATAACAGGGTTACTACATTATAATTTATTTAATCTAACAAATATTTTCAAAGTGGTTACAACTTTTGTATTTTTATTATTCAAAATAATGCATGTTAATTTGTGACAATTTCAAATTGGTTCATGGTTCCATGGTAATCTTGCTAAGTCAATGCATTTCAGGTAGAGCTAATGATATCTACCGGAGCCAAGGAGTAGAAACATTACCTCAGCTTGACCAATCCTGGTGGCTCCTCCCTTTCTGCACTCAGATATTGACTGAAAATGGCCAAATGAGTTCAACTAGGCTAATTTGAACAAACTATATATATATTCCATGTCTATTGATTAAAAAGATATTTTCTTCTTATTTTGTGATTTCATACTGCAAGAATCCTGAAATTTGAGGTAAAGCATAATAACTGTAACATTGCTATTTGACCAAGTATATTTGAAGTAAGTTTAACTCTTCAATTTTTAAATTAACTGAGCCAGTAGTTTATGATTTTTAATATAATTATTATCATTTGCTTAAACTATGTAGGACTTTGTTTATTTAAAAAGTACCAATGAACATATTAAACCAGTCAAAATTCTTATGATTTTGGTAATAGAGAAGTGTGTTTGTTTTAGACATATAGAAATAGTCTTTGTTTTCATCTTATTATCCCCCAAATTGTTATTTTGTACCCCCAACTCCATAAATACCTCCTTGTCACCTCTCCTGTGTATGCATTCATTGAGCTAAAACTGGTATTTGCCAACTACATTATTTCATCTGGACATAATTTAAGAAATCATTTAATCTAAGTAATAATCCGTTTGTTTTTAATTGTCTACTTCAGAAAGCTTTCAAATTGTATCTTTATAATAAACTATTATCTTGATCAAAAAGGAAAACTTATAATTTTTATGAAAAGTTAGACTTTGGAAAAAGTAGTCGAGGAAATAGCAGTTGACTAAACTTCAAATTAGTTGTAAGTAGAATAATAATAAAAACCCCTGACATAAAAATTTCTCAAGCTGCAGAAATACAAACTAACGCAGAGGGCCAAGTAGATATGAAAAGCTTCCTTAAAAAATTAGAAAAGAGCTAAAATCACTGCCAGAAAGCAAAGTCCTTCCCATATTAAAAAAATAATGATAATGAAAGTGTGCCTTACATTTTCCAACAAAAGATACAGGGTGAATCTTAAACTGTTTAAAACAATGTAAAGGGATAGCTCCCTTCCCCAAAAAATAAGAAGCTTTTAGGGAGGGAAGAACATTCCACTCATCCTTTGGAGAACACGGTGAAAAAAAGATACAAAGAAAATATTGGTGCCTTGTAAAATTAAAGAAAAGCAAAATATTTATGATACTCAAGTTATAATGTACTGAATGAATGTCCTTCAAAAGGCTGTGCTTTGGGTGGAAGAGCAGTGGTACTAGTTAGACTTTGATTGGACGGGGCTGCAGGCTGGACTCCACAGTCACCTCTTGTGAAGTGGGGCCCAGACTGTGCTCCCTGGCTGGATGTTGCTACTGGTTGGCCCCTGGGTTCAGATCAAGCTGCAGGCGGGGCCTCATAATCAGGCAGGGCCTGACTCTGTGCCTGAAATCAGATAGGGCAGTAGACTATACCCCAAAGTTGATCAAGGCTGTCCGCTGACCTCTACTGTTGGGCAAGGTCCCTGGCTAGGCTCCCTATTCTGTCAGCTCCATCACTGTAACCAACAGTTGTGTGAGGTGAGAGGCTGTGCTCCCATCAGGCAGATTTGCTGCGGATCCCCTGTCAGGGTGGAAGTGTAGGCTATGCTCTGTGATTAGGTGGGGTCACTGTCTGGGTTCCCTGCTTGAGTGAGACTTGGAGACATGTTCAACAATTGAACCAGGTTGGGCTCAATTGGCTAGGTGGTGCCAAAGATGGGTTCCAAGGCTTCCAGGGGTTACTGTTTAAGATCTCTGGTTAATTGTAGCTGCAAACAGTTCTGGGAAGTTGGACAGGGCTGCTGATTGTTTCCCTACAGAAGAGGCACAGGAAAATGGCTCCACAACCACAATATCCCATTGGCTGAGGATCCAAACCGCAAGAGTTGCACACAAACGCTGTGGTCAGATGGGGTCACAGGTTAAATTTTATAGATGAGCAGAATTGCCCCCTTTCTCCATCTTGCTGCTCTTGGGCAGTCTAGCCCTAGTGATTCCCCTAGTGTCTCCTGAGGTGAGACCTAAGTGGGCTTCCTGGGAAGGCCTCATCACGTAGGGGAAACTCAATGTCCACAGTAGGCTCTCCTCCCAGGGGGAACCTTTCAGTTCATTGCTGCACTGGCCTGGGGAACCATGATATGGTTAAAAAGCAATTGTTCTTTTTACCCTTCTAATTCAGTTTTTTCTCAGTTTTTGTGGTCAAAGGAGTGCTTCAGCCTCATGCCTGGTTCTAGAATTTTCACAAATATGTATTGTCCATGGATGGTTGATGGTTTGTTTTTCTGTTGAGTAGAACTGAAATCAGGGGCCACCTAGATCACCATCTTACTGATGTCACATACCCTGGAGGAAAACATTTAAAAAAAATCTGTGGCCTTAGGATAGGAATACTAGATTTACAAAGAAATTACACTTTAAAAATGAAAAATATCAGGTTCTCAGAAGTGACATGTAAAAGAATGAAAAGATAAATCCTAGACTGTCAAAGATATTTTAAAATAATATATCTAATAAAAATGTTGTGCAGAATAAATAAAGGACTCCCAAAAAGTCAGTAATGAGAATAACAATTCAAAGAGAAATAGGAAAGATTTAAAGAGGCCATTCACCAAAAAAAAAAAAAAGAAAGAAAGATGTATGAATGGCAAATAAGTGAATAGAAAGATGTTGAGCATCAATAGCCATTAAGAAAATGCAAATTAAAACCACAATGAAACATAATTATCCCCTGCTTGGAGTGTCTAAGATTAAAATTACTGGTATGACCAAGTAGTAAGTATATGAATTAACTGACACTCTTCATATACTACTAGTGGGTTTTCAATAAGGTAATCATCTTTGGAAAACAGACATTTTGTTAAAAAATCAAACAAATATACATCTGCCATGTGATTTAGCCAGTTTACGCCTAGGTATTCACCCTAAAAAATAGGATATACATGTCCATAATAAAGACTTGTCCACAGTCTTTATAGAAACTTTATTTATAATGTCAAAAAATTAAAATTAATTAAAATGTTTAACAACAAATGCAAGAATAAACACTGCAGTTTATCTATATAAGTGGGCATTACTGAACAATAAAGAATAACGAACTATACACATCATGCAATATAACAACTTCAGTGAATCTCAAAATTTTATTGCTAAGTGAAACCCAGGCAGAAAAGAGTTAATATTGTGTGATTCTATCTGTATAACGTTCCAGAAAATGCAAAGCATGTACTCTGTTGTGACAGCTGTTGTCCCAGGATAAAAAGGTAGAGAAGTAAGATGGAATAGAGAAAGATTAGAGAAGAATATGGGAAACCTTTTAGGAATTATAAGTATTTTCATTATCTTAATGGTGTTCATTATTTCAAGGGTTTATATGCGTCAAAACTTATCAAATGGCACACTACAAATATGCGAACCTTATTTTATGTCAGTTGTGCCTCAACAAAGCTGTTTCCCAAACTTAATAATAAAAATGACAAAAAAAATCTCTCAGGAGTATAGACCCAATAGACATTAACATAATATGAACTTGTATGTTTAAGTCAGCACAATACTGGTGAATCAATGAAAAAGTGGGACAGAGCCTATAGTTCAGAAATAGATTCAGGCACATTCAAAAGTTTAGTACAGGATAAAGATGGTATCGCAAACTACAGAAGCAAAGATAAACTTTAAATACCTGGTATTGTAACAAATGAGAACCATACAGAGAAAGGTAAGCAAAAGCAACAACACCCATATCTCTACACATATAAGAATACAATCTCTAAATGCATCAGATGTCTAAATTAAAAAAAGGAACATGCCAGTACTGAAGGAAATGAGTGAATACCTATATAACTAGGATGTGACTGAAATTTAAGTGCAAATAAAATTAATAAATTATACTGCATTAAAAATTAACATGCCAGAATTTACCATTAGGTAATTTATAATACAAATAACATATCAAATTATTTGCAAGATTTATAACTAAGGTATTAATTATTCTACATAACTAATAAACATCTCTTACAAAATGAAGAAAAAATACAAAAAAGGGAAGTTCATATAAATATATAAATGGTTTTAAACATAGTAAGTTTTTTCATACAATTCATAACCTAAAATAAGAAAATATAAAACCATACTAGAATACTATATTTTACATATTATATTGGCTAATATTAGATAATCTATGTTATATTAAATTGACAAGAATGTTGAGGTGACATTTTTATACTCACACTGGTGGAATGTCAATTGATAGAATTCCTATAGAAAATATTTGGCAATATTTTACAAAACTGTGTATCATTGTATTTTTTGACTTACCAGTGAAATTTTAAAAATTTACTGTAAAGATATATTATTAATAAAAGTAGACAATAAGACAAGACAAATCAATGAAGCATTGGAGTGATTTTCATATTTAATTAATAAAATGAAAGAATAAGACTCTAAAATATTCTTATATGTACATATGTGTTTATATAGGTATATGTGTTTGTGTGTGTGTATGTATATATGTATATATCTGTGTATATACATATACATATAGTCCGTCCAGAAAAAAATCCAGCCATTGTTAATATAACCTGAAGGGTTTCCGCGACATCACTGAAACTTGGCAGCCAAGGAGACTAGACTGGAATGTGCATTTGTGAACAATGACAACTTTGCTGTACTAGTCAGTGGTGGTGGTAAATGACACAGAGTGAGTACATATGTACTGTGAGGTACTGGCATTGAAAACGAGCAAGTAGAGCAACAAATCTGCATCAAATTTTATTTTATTTTATTTTTAAAGATTTTATTTATTTTTAGAGAGAGGGGAAGGGAAGGAGAAAAAGAGGGAGAAAAACATGTTCCTTACCAGGGACCTGGCCCATAACCCAAGCATGTATTCTGACTAAGAATTGAACCAGTGACCCTTTGCTTCACAGGTTGGTGCTCAATCCACTGAGCCACACTAGCCTGGGCTGCATCAGATTTTCTGTTAAGCTTGAATATTCCTCCACAAAAACTCCTTGGATGATTCAGAACACTGCCACTATGGGCAACTGGTGATTGGCAGTTTCATCACAACAATGAGTCTACTCCTGCTGTCTTGCGCAGTTTTTTTGTGAAACATCAAATCTCTCAGGTGACTCAGCCCTGCTACAGCTCATATTTAGTGTCCTGTGACTTCTGACTTTTTCCAAGATTAAAATCACATTTGAAAGGGAAGAGATTTCAGACCATCGATGAGATTCAGGAAAATATAATGGGGAAGCTGATGTCAATTGAGAGTATATGAGGTCCCAAGTTGCCTACTTTGAAGGGGACTGAGGTGTCATTGTCCTATGTACACTGTTTCTTATATCTTGAATTTTCTTCAATAAATTTCTCTATTTTTCATATTACATAGCTGGATACCTTCTGGACAAACTTTATACATTTAAATAAATAAATATAAATATATATCATTTTCTTATATTTTAGAAAACAAGAAGAATATACTAATAACTATAATATTAGTACTACCAAGTCATAGATGCAAGCAGAATAGATGAAGTGGGAGCAAGTTATTATTCTTTTTAATTTAATTTTGGCTTTTTGAACTATATTAATTTTTTTACATAGTTGACTAGAATTTGTTCTGGTTTTCTCCTACACTAGACTGTGTCCCCGACCCCATGCTAAATCTGGTGAGGGAAACAGGGCTGCTGAGCCAAAAAAATATGCAAATGTTTAACCTACCTTGCCAAACCATTTTCATTAATTCTTTACTCACCTCTTCTGCAATTTTCAATTTCCACACAACCATCCAATCCTTTTTTCTGCCTCCCCCTTTTCTCCTCCCAGCGGTCCTTTTTTGTTCCTTATCTGTTCTCCCTTCAAAAACCTCAGTTACCTTCATCATAGTTGTAGCTGAGCTCATATTATACTGAATTCTCTATCCTCAACTGCAGCAGTCTGAATAAAATTTGCCTAGTCAGATTAACAAGTTTTAAGACATTTTTCTTTAACTATACTCAGTTTTTAAAAAGCAGTAAAAACAAACCAAAACTTTTAATTTGAGTTAATAGGTTTGCTTTTTACAGAAATATGGATTTGCAATTTTAAAACTAAATGGATAATTGCTTGGATTCTGTCCACAAACTTAATATACAACATGGTCTATATTTTTGTAATTCCCTGCTTATTGTGAAGAACACCAGTATTTCTTCATTTGTTCCTTCCCTGAGTTCTTATTGCTCAAGAACCCTAGGAACCTAACACAAAGATGGCATCCACCTTCTTCTACCACAGTTTATAAAAGGCGCAAGAGTCTCATCAGTCCTCTCTCCTGATGGGCATGATTGCCAGAAGATTCTATCTAAAATTAGTGGGGAGAGTGAAAAAATACACATATTTTAGGGAATACAACATCATTGGCTTCTATTCACTAAAAATTATCTAGTATCTACTGAACCACTCATTTATTTCATTTTTGTTGCCCGTACTTTTGGTGACTTACCCAAGAAATGATTTCCTATACCAATGTCAAGTGCCTTTTCCGTATTTTTTCCCTAGAAGTTTTATAGTTTCATGTCTTACATTTAAATCATTGATCATTACTGAGTTTTAAAATATATGTATCTTAATGTTGGAGCATCTCTCCTTATAGCATACCCCCAGTGCATCAACAGAAAACACAGAAAACAAATCAAAGATTTCTGGGGATAAGGTAACGGAAGAAATGGAGGTATTGCAAATGAATATACAGAACCTTTCAAGCTGATGAATATGTTCATCATTTTGATTGTAGTGATCATCACAGATATATGTACATATATAAAAATAGTTATTAAATTATACACTAGTTAGTACAGTTTATTAAACACAAATTATAAATCATAAAAGTGATAAAAATTTAAATTTGTTTTTGTACTAATTTCTATCCATTTTCTCTTTTGTCCTCAATAGCTATACTTTTCCTGATTTTCCACTGCTTTTTCCAAGACTTAAATATTTACCCATTACAAAAGCCAATTTGGATGTGATAAAACATCTTTAGTTATAAGAAACACAACTTGTCTAATATTTAAACACATTTTTATATCAAACAGTGTTCAAGGTCATGAATGATTAATCACATGATGAATGTTAGCTGCTGAAAATTATACCCATAGATTCATGGAACACCAATAAATCTATGCTGAAAAGAAACACTTCAGTGATTTTTTTAGTTGAGTAGTTCCAACATTTTATGTTTTACAGGTCATTATTTAAAAATAAAAATATACTTAAATTTAGCAATTTTTTATTTTACCTGAAAAATTAACATTTAAGATATTGTTTGCCATTGCTTCATAAATATTTTGTAAAAGCCAGTCCTGAGATTATATTCTTAGAATTAGAAACAAAAAAATATAAAGTTTCTTAATGAAATTTTAATGATTTCATTTTTATAATTTTACTTAGATATGATTTTTTTTTCTTGAAATCTTATCTATGCCTATGTATTTTTATTTTTTTTATTTTTATTTATTTCTATTTTTATTTTTATTTTATTTAGTTATTTTTCAAGTACAGTTTTTTGTCTATTTTTCCCATCCCAGCCTCCCCCTCCCCTTGCTCCCCACCTCCCTCCCATTTCCACCCCCCTTAGTTCTCGTCCCTGTGTCCTTCCTATTTGTTTATCTATGCCTATGTATTTTTAAAATAGGACCATTGATGAAATGTGACTTATTCATGTTCCCATGAACAATGCATCCAAGATTTGGAATTAAAGTTCGAGTCATTAAACTATGATGAGAGTATTCTGTCATCACAGAATAAAGACAAAAGAAAAGAAAACAAAAGAAAATAATTTTGCTATTTTTATCAATTTTGTATTTAATACTTGAATGACCACCTTGTAAATGGTATGCATGACTTCTTTTTTAATTTGGGTGGAAAATAATTCAAAGAAGTACAATTAATTTATTTAACAAGACCTTTTCTTAATTTAATTTTAGTTCAAGTACAGTTTTCTGTCTTTTACTCCCATCCCAGCCCACCCTTAAGAGATTTCAAGAACAGAGATCAAAATAGCAAAAGGTTGGAGGTTAAGTATTTTATGAACTTTGCAGCATATAGTAAATGTACTAATAGAGTGTATTTTTCTCAAGTTGTTACTTTTTCTAAGTACAGGTGGTTTCATCCTCTCTGAAGAACTTCTCTAGTTGTCTCTCACTATAAGACATCTTATTTCTAAAATAAATTAAAATTGAAACTGAATTGGATAAAAGGAACATTCTTCCTTTGAATCTAATCCCTAGAAATGTCAAGAAAAGGAATTCTAAAACTTAACATAGACATTTCTATTACACAGAAAAACATTTTACTATGGTAATGTTTAACACCTATCAAGTATACCTACATATGTTAATTCCTCTTTTAGCCTTAATTTTCTTGTTTGTAAAATAGGAATAAGAATACCCGCTGACTTTTCTGAAATAAAAAAATGAGTTACAGTTTATTAAATGGTGTCAAAGTAATATAGAGTTATATACATTGAAAGAGAGGCTGCAAAGTCTAAAATGAGGTCTTCTCAATCATCTTTCTTCAAAATTCATCTTTGTTTATGATGGCCATTCTGACTGGTGTAAAGTGGTATCTCATTGTGGTTTTAATTTGCATCTCTCTGATGGCTAGTGATATTGAACATCTTTTCATGTGTCTCTGGGTCTTCTGTATGTCCTCCTTGGAGAAATGTCTGTTCAAGTCCTTTGCCTACTTTTTAATTGGGTTGCTTATCTTCTCAGAGTGGAGTTGTGTAAGTTCTTTGTATATTTTGGAGATTAAACCCTTGTCTGAGGTATCATTGGGAAATATGTTTTCCCATACAGTTGGTTCTCTTTTTATTTTAATACTGTTTTCTTTAGCTGTGCAAAAGCTTTTAATTTTGATGAGATCCCATTTGTTTATTCTTTCCTTTATGTCCCTTGCTCTAGGGGACATATCAGTAAAAAAGTTGCTGCATGAAATATCTGAGATTTTCTTGCAAATGTTCTCCTCTAGGACTTTAATGGTGTCACGGATTATGAATGGATCAAAAAACTATGGTACATTTACACAATGGAATTCTATGCAGCAGAAAGAAAGAAGGAGCTCATACCCTTTGCAACAGCTTGGATGAAACTGGAAAGCATTATGCTAAGTGAAATAAGCCAGGTGTTGAAAGACAAATACCATATGGTCTCACCTTTAACAGAAAGCTAAACAACAGAACAAACAAGCAAGCAGAATAGAAACAAAGACACTGAAATAGGGAACAGGGGGACAGTGACCGGAGGGAAGAGAGGAGGGAATTTCAGGGGAAAACGGGGAAGGATTTACAGGAACTAGTATAAAGGACACATGGACAACAACTAAGGGGGGTGGAAATGGGAGGGAGGTGGGAAGCATTGGGGGGGGGTGGGCTGGGATGGGAGTAAAAGACAGAAAACTGTACTTGAACAATAATTAAATTAAAAAAGAAAAATCATCTTCTAATCATCTTCTGTGGTTTGAATTACTTTGCTACCTTTCAAGTACTCAAATTTAGAACAAACTTGAACTGGAACAATTTGGTATATGAGCTTTTATTAGTCAGTATGTGTAAATAATCCCAATGGCGGTGTATAAATAGAGAATTGTGAACATTTTCTCAGGCATGAGTATGTGCTGTTGCAAAAGAAAACACCCTGCCAGGATCACTGTGTAGTATAGACTCGTCAGTGGCATTGCCAAAATAACTCCATATGCTACAGCGACAGTGGGAAAACTACACTTATTTTATAGAATACACCATCATTGCCTTTTATGCACTAAAAATATCTAACATCTACTAAACCATTAGAGTATATTTTTATTGTTATTTTTCTAAAAGTAGATTATAAAGAATTTAATATGGATGTGGCTGAGAGCTAATATAGAACTCAGATAAATTATCTATAGTGAGAAACCAGGAAAATTAGATTGAGATAAAGGTCCAAAGCGTAGAACATTTTAGAGAGAGTTCTATAAATTAATACATTAAGCAGAATCTCAAATTGTACTTGTTGCATTTGAGGGGACATAGGTCTCAAGCATGACAATACACCAGAGATTTCCAAGGACAATACCATAACAAGCCCTGCAAGGTGCTCCTTCTGTTGGTTGCTCCTTACTAGTGTCTTCAACTCTACGCAGGTGTGTTGTATTACTATATATGGTAGACATCCTCTGCTCTCCCTTCCATTTATCCTTTTAAACTACTTTATTGCATGTGCATTTTGCTTACAGAAATATGAAGTGATCACCAGCAGCAGCCAGAGGGCAGGAAAAAAGCATGGGACGGATTCCCTAGAATGACATTTTGATTTTAGGTTTCTGGTTTCTAGTATCATAAGAGTCCTATTTCTGCTATTAAAAGTTACAAAGTTTGTGGTAATTTGTCACAGCAACCATTGAGATCTAATATGAGCCTAGGAAACATTGAGGTCATGTGTTACATTTAGGAATGGGTGATAAATAACTGATCGACATTTTGAAGAAGTGGTACCCAAAAGAACTCAGAAGACTGGAGCTTATATTTTTATTGTTTTTTTCTAATAGTAGTTAGTATACTAGCTGGAAGAAAATTATATTTATTAAGCTTGTGGTTACATTTGGTATGCCTTTTGTATGGGATGTTGACAGTTATTTTCTGAGTTAAATTTTCTACTGCTGTCTAGAGGCACAAAAACAAACAGGGTCAAGCGCCTTGGAAGAGTCAAATGTATTTCAAATTGACATTGTTGCTCAAAAGAAAATAAGCCAATTTGGGAGTGAAAGGGCTTATTTTGTAGTTGGCTGGAAATTTCTAAAACTAGCAAATGGTGTGCATAAGGGTTCCCTTTGCCTTTATTTTGAGTGAGTTCAACTGTCAGTAGCAAAAACAACAAAAAATGAAATTTGCTTAATGTAAAAGTACATATGTACACAAAGAAAAAAATAAGAATTAATCTTAGTGAATTTTGTTTTACTTTTTAAAATACATATTTCTTTCTCAATATTAGTATTATTCAGGTATTTATAAGGGTGGAATAAATTTAGTTGAAACAGCATTTCAAATTCATCCATATATTACTCATCGCATTGCTATTTTAAAAGATGGCATTCACCCTGGCTGGTGTGGCTCAGTGGATTGAGCACTGGCCTGCAAACCAAAGGGTCGCTGGTTTGATTCCTAGTCCAGGGCACATACCTGGCTCGCAGACCAGGTCCCCAGTAGGGAGCATGCAAGAAGCAACCATACTTTGATGTTTCCCTCTCTTTGTCCCTCCTTTCCCCTCTCTAAAAATAAATAAATAAAATCTTAAAAGACATGGCATTCAAAATGTTTAAATGGCTATCCAGATTTACAACGTGATAACCTGTATGTTTCAAGAGATACTTTATTATTTAATTTGTTACTGCAAAACATCATCTGTGTTATCCTTATGATAGGAAAAAAATGAAAGTGGGCATTTAAAGATCCTGACAACTAAATTTACATTGGGAAATGAAAGCATTTCAAAGGTCAAGTTTACAGGATGTTATTACCCCTTTTTTGAAAAATTCCATTGACTTAGGCTGATTTTGATGATCTAAAAAGATCTTCTAATTAGAAAGGATGCCACTTAGTCTAAAGCACTCAGAGTTCTGACTTTAACAAAACAAAAGAAAACAAAGTACATTTTGAAAGAAATACTGCATGAAAGAAGCATTTGGTAAACAACTTTAGAAAATAATGTCAGGGTGTGATATATAGTGAAAGCTAATGAGAAAATATTGTAATACTGTGATGTGATCAAAAACTGAAATGAAAACTGCAACAGTGTTTATCTAGAATGATTACATTTTAAAGCACATCTGGACTTCAATACAGTTTGCAGATTGATAAACTGTGCAATTAACCAATATCCTATTTACTAGAGTAGCAAGTCAGGCAGTCAGATGAGACTGAGTCAGAAATATACAATTTATGGGTCTTAAATGTATTTCAGAGATTAAACCAGAGTGATTCCATTACTTGAAATAATTTTTAAAAACTGAGTTTTCATTATTTTACTTTTTATTTTCTCTTTAAAAAAGCTTAATCAGTATTTCTTTGACTTTCCATTCCCAGGTTCAAGAAGCAGAACATTTTTTGTGGAATTTTGAATGCATGTGTTCCTGACACTCTGATTTAATTAACAGCAAGTAATATCCCAAAATGCTCTCAAAATGCCCTACACCTGAAATATGCCCCTGCAGGAGCTGCTGCATTTATGGAACACTGACTCTGCACTTCAGAACAGGCACTTGTTAAGAAATTATGACTGCAATAACTTCATAGTGATCAACATGTATAAAATAAGTCAATATGTTTTGCAGTATGTTTAAATTTTTCTTGAGGATTGTGGATATGTCAGGTATCTATCTGTTATTTAGTAGTCTTGTATCTTATGTTAAAAAAAACATATTGAATTCCCATCAAGTGTTATTTATTATGCTAAGTGCTAAGAATACAAAGATGAGTAAGTCCTCATTCTTGTTTTCAAAACAAATCCACAACAGTGAAAAAGACAGACAGAAAAGATAAAATTTTAGAAGGGTAACTTTATACTTTAATGGTAAAAAAAGAAGCCTGAGGCCCCCTGCCAAGGGGAGGCAGCTACAGGAGGAAATTACCTGTGAGATGTATTGTGGGGAACAAGTCAAAGTAACAGGGTCAAGAAAGAAGAAGGAGTCTGGGAAGCTGAAGGGGTCTCCAGGAGGAAGAGACAGAATACAGAAAGACATGTATAGAATTAATGTTATAAAATTAATTTTCAAAAGTTTATTTTATCATGGGCTTTCCTTGAGAAAAGCACTAAGTTATTTAGGTATGTGATTTTGAAACAATCCTGAAAAACAGGTACTTTTTTTTCCCCCTCTCTGTTGGGTGTGAAAAATAAAAACAGCCCTGGCTGATGTGGCTCAATGGATTGAGTGCTGGCCTGAGAATCAAAGGGTGGCTAGTTTGATTCCTGGTCAGGGCACCTGCCTGGGTTGCAGCCAGGTACTGTGTGTGGGGGCACTCGGAAGGCAACCACAGGTTGCCTCTCTCCTATCTTTCTCCTTCCCTCCCCCTCTCTAAAAATAAATAAATAAATAATTTTACAAAAAATATAACAGCTCAGTATTTGTTAGAATGTTAATATAAGGCATACATATAGTGATATAAACATGAGCTAGAGCTAGACAAGGAGCAGTTTAAAGAGGAGCCAATCTTTTGAGTTAAGAAACTTAATTTTTGGTCCACAGATGATGAAACATTAATGCTAGAGTGTCATCAGAGAACTGACATATTTACTGAACATTTGAGATCCGTCACTCTGGCCCTTCTGTGGAGGGTGGATTCAAGAGCACAAGATGAAAGTCACATGTGCTGGGAAGTTAAACTGCTGAAGAAAAAGATGCTGGGAACAGGTCTGGGAAGAGTGGGGGCAGGGTAGGAGGAGTCATCTTCACTTCCATTGGTGATTTGATAATGACCTGCTTCTTCCGCAGCTCCATTTTTACCTAGGTAAAATATTCACCATAAGAATTTTTCTTAAAAAAAAAAACACCACCAAGCAGCTTTGTGTAGAAGGAAGGAGGTAACCATTTTTAAAAGTGACATTTTCCTCTTCAATCTCTTGAAGTGAAATGCAATCATCCTGCACTAGTGACATAAAGAACATGGTAGACATTTTTGATTTAGAGTATCAGTAGCCTCCGTGCCTGGGCATTTAAAGGTATTCTTCCTACTATTAGGTTTGGGTCTTTCAGTTCAGAAAGAAATTGAGAGGACAAGGAACCCTAAAATTTACACAACAAAGGAAAGCACTTCCAACTGTGCCACTGGAAAAAAATGTCTCCTTTTCGTAGAAGCTGTTGTGAAGTCTCAAATCAGTACAAAGCTGAAGATATGTGTGACAGCAAGATAGACCAGAAGCCAAATATTTGGATGGCAGACAGAGGTAGGAACTCATTGGTCAACCAGAGACCAAACGAACAAAAAAGTCAAAATTACGAAGTGATGGCAAAAGGTGTTCATGTGGAATCAGTAATGTAGATATGACTACCAGCTATGGCCAGTCTTAGAGAATGGCATCTGTGTTGATTCCAGCCCAGCTTTTTCGCTGACATAATGATGTGTGGCTTGATAAATTCTAAAGTTTCTGCATGGTTCTGGTTATAATAGGATGGTTATAGGATGGTTTCTGCATGGTTCTGTTTTCAGTGGATGTCTCGGCAGGTACATTGAAAAACAGAAGTGAGGAGAAAGCAATGTGAAGATTATTTAGTCCAAGTGTGAGTATTACCTGATTCCCTCTCTAGGCATTCTTGAAAGAATCCTCACATTCTAGCAATAATTGGTATTTTAAGTGAGTATTTTATCAACCACATTCCAAGGACCATAACTATTTTTCAGTAGAGAACACATTTTTTAAAAAAATTATAGGAAAAGTGAGTACTGGTGTTAAGAAAATTAAAACTTAATTTAATGAAAAATATAAACAAAATATCTCAACTTAAGAAATGATTTTCTAGGCATTAAGACACTACCTTTAGAATTAATAAAATCAATTTCTAAAAACAATTTAAATTAAAATTCAAATCAAATATTATGATTTTTAACATTATCTGCTTTATATAGGAAACAGCAAATATAAAAATACATTTATTACAAAATATGTCACTATACAAATACTTAAAGCTATTTTTAAATCACCACACCATGTCATTATAATTTCTATTTTTATTTTATACCTATGATATTTATAGTTCTTATTTTGATATGTTCCTGGGATTAAAGAATTTTTATATGCAATGTATGTACAATAATCCTAAAGCCAAAAGTCATTATGGGCTCTGTATTTTCAGTTGCTATTTGTGTTGGATCCAGTTAATTCTCCAAAGGCAGTTTTACCAGTTACTGATCATTAGTCCAAGCTTTGTTTTCATTTGCTACATCAATAATTTGTTTAATCCTTTTCTATATGTATTTTTTAGCTTAGTCCTCCACAAACTAAGCATACTTTAATGTTTTAGTATTATATTAATCAATGTTTTGTTTGTTCTTATATATTATTAAACACTTAAAGATGTTCATATATTTATGTACATAGCAGCATTGTGTACAATAGTTAAAACATGGAAGCAACCCAAGCTTCCACTGAACGATGAGTGGATAAGCAAATTGTTGTGTATATACACAGCAGAATACTACTCAGCTTTAAAAAAGGGGATTCTAACATATGATATAACTGGAATGAAACTTGAGGACATTATGATAAATTAAATAAACCAGTTTCAAATATACATACACAATATAATTCTACTTATATGAGGTACTTAGAGCAGTCAAAATCACAGAGATAGAAAATAGAATGGTACTTTTCAGAGACTGAGGAAAAATGAGGAAAAAGGGAGTTATTGTTCAATGTGTACAGAGTTTCAGCTGTAGAAGATAAAAAGAGTCCTGAAGATGGATAGTGGTGATTATAATACATCATTATGAATATACTTAATGTCACCGAAGTGTACATGTAAAAATGGTTATGACAGTAAATTGTATGTTGTATTTTACTATAATAAAAGATATTGAGAAAAATAAAAACAAATAAGAAACACATAAGGATGTTTTATGTGTATCTAATCTAGTTACTAAATCCTTCAAAAGCTTTCTTTTATACTAGATCGGTGATTTTCAACTTTTTACCTCACTGTAACCAACTAGTGGGATTCCACTGCCTACTGCTCACAAGCAATAACTTCCAAGACAGAGACTGGTGAAAAGGAAAATGAATTTATTTTTATTTACTTAAACATATATGTAGCACATTGCTTGATGCCCACCACCCTGCCACCAGGGGAGCATGTGCTTTTGTGTGCAGGGATGGGGCATGGCGCTTGTCGCCTGGCCACACTACCTTCAGAGACCTGCCTCCCAGGACATGCTGGCCCCAATCTTCTCTCCCCAACTACTGCCTTCTTTTTACTGGCCTTGTGCCCAGCACGCACATTGTTACTGCTCACGCCTGAACCTCCCAGGGAGGGGTCCAGACCCTGATCCCCCGACTATGCTGGAGTTATAGCTGATATAGCTGCACTGGCATGGGCTGTGGGCAGCAGCTGCCATGGTCCCCTACCTGAGGAAGAGGCTCAGGGTTTTCCAGCCCAAACTTCCCCGAACCCACTGGCCTGAACCTACCCCCCTACCCTATTACCTGAAACCTGCTGCACTCTGGAACAGGCAGGTTCTGGAGTGCTATGGCAATAGCACTGGGAATCCCTCTGGCTATGCCCCTGGCTCAGAACCTGAGCCCTCAGCTTCAGACTCACCAATCAGCAGAGGAGGAGCAGAAATACCTGGCATCTGTGTGTGCTCTGCTTTTAAAGACCTCCCTCATAATCCCCTATGTGGCAGAAATAGATGGGAGGGTATGTCTCTCCCATCCCACCACCTTTCTAGCCCTTGGTACCAGACATATGCACCCCTTTTTTGCTGTGTCATGCATGTATTGTCCTAGTTGCTAGAGCAGTGCATGTATGCAGCATCATGGATGCTCTTTCACCCACTCCCATTTCTCGGGGTGGGGGGGTCCCTTCATTACAATTTCTCCCTTTAACACTCTGGACACTTGTAATATTTCAAGGGCAGATGGATGAAGCTCTTCTTCTTAATTACTTTCTGTTGGCCAATTGGTGTAGTCCTACCTATCCACTGGTCCAGAGGTCCCTAACAAAAAGGGGTTTGGAGTGGAGGGGAGCTTTCATGCAAAGGAGAAGGATCTTTCAAAGTCTAGGTCTGTTCGTTGCCTGCCCCTGGAAAGCAGCATGTGTGATGTCCAAAGAAGGGCATTATTGGGCAAGTTGTCATCTTTGTCATATTCTGGAGGTGACAAATTTGGTGAGAGGGTATAAAGCACAACCAGAACCATAACAACTAAATGACAAAGGTAGGGACTAATTCTACAGTGTCCCTAATGAGAAAAAATTGTTTCCTAGGAAGAAGATGTACAAGGCACGTCACACTCATCTGAAGCCCTATTGTCTACTATACTCAAATTAGGCTGAAAGGAATATTCTGAGATTTCCTCCTTTAACATGTCTGAACCCTTTCTGTCCAAACCATTAAGGCAGAAAAGAAAGCAGTTTTAAAGCAAAGCAAACAGTTACCCATACTTCACCAACTCAACCATTTTAGCCAAACTGTTGAGTCCCAGCAGGTGGTAAAGCAGGTAGGCTTCTCAAGTAGGACCTACACTTTTCTGAGTCTGTGAAACTGTCGTTTGAGAAGTTCAGTTGCAAGACCTGTGCTGGAATGATACTAAGCAGTAACAATTTGGTATCATCAGGTTAAACCGTTCAACTCTCAAGTGAAAACAAATTTTGAAGACAGCTGCACTAGAGGCCAATGTTTAAGTATGAGAATTGTGATTTTCCTTAAAACCTGATTCTCCTCCTTAAAATTACACTCACTGGCCTCAAAAAGATTGCCAGTTTTCAATTTTGCTCCATTGTTTGCATAAAAACAACAAGGAAAGCACTGAAGGAATGAGCTTTTTAAGTCTGCTTTGCTGGAACTTCCACAAGGAACATTTTCATTGACCCTAAGACATCTTTTTGGCACACAGAATCCAAGCCCCATAATTACTGTCTGGCTTTGGCTACAGTACCTGTATTTTTCACATCCTTGAGGGTCCCATTATGTCTTAAGATTCCTCCTTGCCATCTTTTAGGAAAGTAACCTTTGTTACTTCCCTAGAAAGACTGCCATGAGCCACGTGACTGAATAGGGTACCAGGCCATTTCTCCAGTGTGCTTTTGTTAGCTTCCAACATCAATCTTATTTCCTCAAGGCTTTCTGGTAACAACCAGAGCCCAGGCATGCCTCCTTCAGGCATGACATTTCAGTCAAAGTCTTGGTTACTGAAACCATAATTTGAAACCAGGATTACCGGTTTCTTGAAAAGGAAATTTTATACCATTGCTTATTAAGAATGCCAAATTCTAGAAGGCTCAGGTAGTGAGAAAAATACAAAGCAAAAGGAAAATCCTGTCCTTTCAATATCCATCAAAATTATATTTCCATGCCTTATATCTTTCATCACTGTATTTCCTAACTTAATGTGAAGTTTAAACTCTTAGGAGCCTCAATTTCTTTCAAAACTAAAAGAAAACAAAAATCTAAAGCAAAAGCAGAGTTTCAAAAAAAAAAAAAAAAGATAAGAAGGGGTGAAAACTAGCTTTAGAATCTTTCTTGTCTTCCACTACCCGGTCACACTAACTGGTGACATAGCTGATCTTTCTCAGGTCCCAAACAGCACAAAGCCCCAGGGTTAGAGACATTCTTTTTCCCCAGCCAGCTCTCTCTGGCACCAGACAACCATTCCTAGTCCAAGTGACATGAAGCCCCAAACGACAGGAATATGTCTCACCACAGCCAAATTCTACCTAGCAACAGTGGCACAAAGCCCAAATGGCAGAGGCATTCTTTCACCTACTAGTGTGTCCATTGATCTCCTGGCCAAGACGTGACCTCTTGGCACCTAGTCTCATGGCAGAGACATGCTCTCCTGCCTCAACTGGCTCCAACTGGCAACAGATGACCCTTCTTAGGTGTAAATGGCATAAATCCCCAAAGAGTAGAGACGTGTTCTCACAAGAACCAGTACCAAAAATTACCTTCCCTAGGTCCCAATGAAAGAGACATGACCTCTCACCTTACCTGGATTCTAACTGGCCCCAGTGACAAAAGGTCCCAGTGGCAGTCACAGGTGATCCCTGATATCCACAAAATAGCAAAGTTCCCCAAGTCCCCAAAAGATCAGAAAGTAAGAAACAAAACAAACAAAACCTAAAGCAAAGAGTAACTCAACCCAAGCACTGAGGTTTCTTCCCTTAAAAAAAAATTACATCCTACTATGGCCTCTACAACCTTTACAAACCTTCTTACTCAGGAATACATACAGTGGTTTTGCAGCGAGTCCAAAGTTTGGAATCCAAATTCAGCAGAACCCCATAATCCCTAAGAACCTACAAAGTTGCTTTTGGTTTTCTGGGATTTTCAGTGTAGCAATGGCTTATTTTCTATCTGCCATCAAGCTCTTAGTGCCCTGTTTCAGTTTTTGGAATCCCAGGTATTCCACTTCCTCTTTGCAAATCTGGACTTTGTGGCATGATATATCTCTTTTTTGCCTGAATGATTTAGGACTGTGATGGTGTTAAACAAACAGTCCTCATAGATGCTGCTGGTTATCAATATGTCATCTATACATTTCAGAAGAACTCATGATTTCAACTGAATATACTGAGATTCTCTTCTCCTCTTTTAAGACCTTGGCTAATACTCCACCAAATATAGTCAGGGAGTTCTTAAATCCTAACAGCAGCATAGTCCAGCACTATTGGGAAGTCACTTTTGTTTCTGGGTCCTGCCCTTCAAAGGCAAATAGTAAGTAGTTGAGCCTGTTTTTCATCTATTGGGATGCATAAAAATACATCCTCAAAGTCTAGGAATGAAAACCATTTGCTATTTCCAAGCACCATGGTTAACAGAGTATGGGGGTTGGGCATACTATAAAGTGAATGTCCTGACAATGTCATTTATAACTTAAACATCCTATACCAATTGGTATTCACCACAGTGAGGCTTTTTGGCTGGCAAAATGGGAAAGTTAAAGGGAGACTAGAAGGGCCTAATTAGTCCCAATCTTAAAAATTTCTGTAAGGAAATTCTCTAAAGAATCTCCTCTAAGCCCCCCACCTTTTAAATATATTTTATTGTTTAAGCTATTACAGTTGTCCCATTTTCCCCTTCACTCCCCTCCACCCTGCATACTCCTTCCACCCACATTCCCCCCCTTTAGTTCATGTGCATGTGTCATACTTATAAGTTCTTTAGATTCTACATTTCCCATACTATTCTTGCCCTCCCCTTATCTATTTTCTACCTACCGTCTATGCTACTTATACTCTCTACCTTTTCCCCCTCTCTCCTCCTCCCACTCCCCTGTTGATAATCCTCTATGTGTTCTCCATTTCTGTGATTCTGTTTATGTTCTAGTTGTTTGCTTAATTTGTTTTTATTTTAGGTATGGTTGTTAATAATTGTGAGTTTACTGTCATTTTACTATACATGTTTTTTATCTTCTTTTTCTTAAATAAGTCTCTAACATTTCATATAAGGGCTTGGTGGTGATGAACTTCCCTAACTTGACCTTATCTGGGAAGCACTTTACTGCCCTTCTATTCTAAATGAAAGCTTTGCTGGATAGAACAATCTTGGATGTAGGTCCTTGCTTTTCATTACTTCAAATGCTTCTTTCCATCGCCTTTTGCCTGTAAGGTCTCTTCTGAGAAATCAGCTGACAGTCCGATGGAAACTCCTTTGTAGGTGACTGTCCCCTTATCTCTTGCTGCTTCTAGGATTCTCTCCTCCATTTTAATCTTAGCTAATGTAATGATGATGTGCCTTGGTGTGTTCCTTCTTGGTTCCAACTTCTTTGGGACTCTCTGAGCTTCCTGGATTTCCTGGAAGTCTATTTCCTTTGCCAGATTAGGGAAGTTCTCCTTTATTATTTGTTCAAATAAGTTTTCCACTTGTGGCTCTTCCTCTTCCCCTTCTGGTACCTCTATAATTTGGGTGTTGGAACATTTAAAGATGTCCTGGAGGTTCCTAAACCTTTCTTTATTTTTTTGAATTCTTGTTTCTTCATATTTTTTCTGTTTGGTCATTTTTTTCTTCCTTCTGGTCCACTCCCTTGATTTGAGTCCTAGTTTCCTTCCCATCACTATTGGTTTCCTGTACATGTTTTCTTTATTTAACTTACTGTAGCTTCATTTTTTCATCTAATTTGCAACCATACTCAACCAATTCTGTGAGCATTATGATTACCAATGTTTTGAACTCTGCATCTGGTAGATTGGCTATCACTTAGCTGTATTTGTTTTGGAGCTTTGATCTGTTCTTTTGTTTAGGCCATTTTTTTTGTTTGTTTGTTTTGTTTTGACATGCCTGGTATGTAGTGAGGGGTGGTGTAGTAGACTGCTCTGCCTAGTTTTAGGAATTGTATCTCTACCCCTTGTGGCTAAGGACAAGAGACGACCTTTGGAATGCTAGCCACATGAGACAAAGCCCGTCTCTGATAGCAAACGCTGCCTCGGTTTCCTCTCCCTGCCCCCAAAGCTTGGTCGGAAGTCAATGAAGGGTAAGACCCCTCACAGCAGGGGGGCAAACTAAGCCAGACTCAATCACTTGGGAGGCCTTCATGGAAGGACTCAGGGGGCTGCAACAGAGAGTAATGGATTCTCACTCCCCCCCCCCACCGTCTTTGACAAAGCCCGAGTCCCCATGTCTTCTGGGAGAAGTGCTTCCTGGCTCTAATCCACTTCAGCCTGAATACCTGATGGGAGAGGTGCAGCTCCTTGCCTTGCTAGAGTGTGTCCTAGGGAAAAATCTAGCATCACAAAGACTTGCTGATAAACCTGTGAAATCTGTTCTGCTAAGAGTGCTTTCATTCATATGATAAGGGTCCGAGAGGAAATGAGTATGTCTCCCAAAGTTTCTGAACTCTCTTCCTACTGACTCAGACTCTGAAGCCCTCAGATTTCTTTGAAATGTTATCTACTGTTTGATCCTTGCCACCCTGTATTCCTGTGTATTACAACCCAATAAAAGGCTATCAAAGAGGGCGCTTCGGGCCTTTTTCTCCTCGGAGAAACTGGCTGCTGCTGGCCTTTGTCTCCCCTGAGAAACTGGGAGACAGTTCTCCATCCCCCAAACAGATCTCATCTTGTCTTGGTCATATTTATTCATTCACACGTGTTCATGGCACCGGGGGGACTCGAGAGAGAAGTTGCCCCCACAGGGTGGAGCCTTAGGTGTTCACCAGGGCGGGGCAACCCAGTAGCTGGGTTGTGATGCTCTGTGGAGGACAGGGGGTCCAAGAGAGAACAAGGGCTCTTGCTCCACTCTCTGCTGGATTTCAGTCACTTCTGTCACTTCCCCAGGCAAACTGAGCCCTTCTGGTGCTGATTCCTGGGTAGGTGGGCTTGTGTATGTTCTAGGATCCTGTGGGTGTCTCCAACAAACTCTCCTGTGGCGCTGGGAGTCTCGCTCCCTAGCTTTGCCTGGCTTACCTGTGTGGAAATGTGGGATCGCTCAGTTCTCCAGCCGCCTTGCATATCCCACCCCTTCATGATCCGCTGCTTCTCTGGGTCTGCCTGCTGCCACCCCATGTGCCCAAGGTCTGCCTGCCCCCACTTTTCTTGCTGTGACCCCTCTCAGCCCAGCTGCTGGACTCCACCCCTCCTTCAGGTCTAGATGAATGTGTCTACTTTAACTCCTTGGTTGTCAGACTTCCATACAGCTCAATTTTCTGTCAGGTACTGTTTGTTTTTTTGTTTGTAAATTTTTGTTGTCCTTATTTTGGTTGTGCCTGGAGGCTCAGTGTGTCTACCTATGCTTCTACCTTGTCCAGAAGTCCCATCTAAGGCCCCCTTTTTGAAGGAGTACTATTTCTTCCATGGTATCCGTGCCTCTTTTTTTTTAGGTTTAGCTTTATGGGTTGGACACTAACAACTTTACCTGAGGTTCCAGCAGCTCAAATGATTTGGTCAGCTTGTTTGTAGATCGCAGGTGGGGGGAGTTTGCCTCCGGGACCTTCTGGGCAAGTCAGGAGTTGCTGGAGCTGGAGAGCATGTTCTAATGAGACCTATGTTGGGGACCACCCTGCCTAGTTTCAGGAGCTAAAACCCATCATGGCTAAGGCTGAGTGAGTGACCTTCGGACCATAAGCCACTAAGGAGACAAAGCTTATCTCCCTGGCAGGAGTGCTGCTTCTGCTCCTTTTTTCATAACTGGCCTCCAATGTTTGATTAGTTAGCCAATGATGGATAAGATTCCCCAAGGGGAGAATCACCTAAGACAGGCATGATCACATGGATGCCCCAGGGAAGGACTTGGGGGGCTATGGAGAAAGGGGGTGATGGACCCTCTCCCCCCATCTTTGACAAAGCCTGAGTACTCAGTCTGTCTGTGAGAAGTCTCCAAGAATTCTTTGGCTATCTGCCTTCTCTGCCTGACTTAAGACTGAAAACAATGACAGAGGGTGGTGCAGCCTTGTGTGGGAATGGCGAGTTCCCCAGGGTAATCAGGCATAAGAATTCCTAAAAGTCCTGTGAAACCAGCTTTGCTAAGAGTGCTTTCATTTTTATGATATGAGTATGTTTCCCAAAGTTTCTGCAACCCCCTTCCTGACAGGCACTGACTCAGGCTAAGCCTTCAGATTTCTTTGAAATGTTATTTACTGTTTGATCCTTACCACCTGTATTCCTGTGTATTACAACCCAATAAAAGCCCTTGCAGGAAGGGGCTCAAGGCCTTTTTCCCCTGAGAAGCTGGCCACTGCTCATAGCCCTTCCCCTTTGAGGGATCAGCCACCTCTCCTCCCCAAGAAGATCATGTCATATCTTGTTTACTTTCACCCGTGGTGGATGGGGAGACTTTGTGGGCAAAGTTGCCCCCACACCTCTATACATAGTTTCTGTTTTTCAGGAGAAAAAGTTATTTGTGCATGCAATTTGCAAAGTCAATCTCAGCCTAGCAGTGGAATAGGGCAGTCTGACATGTAAAGAAAACTGTGTACAATCTTTTGATCCTCATGCTGGCATCCTGGGGGTTGAAGAAACACCTGTTTTTGTAATTACCCGGTCAATGCAGTAACCATTATTGTATCTGAACTTTCCTTGGTTACTTTGGTATTCAGTATGGAGTATGTAGCTACTGTATCTGCAAGAAAATCAATTGCATTGTTCCCCACCATCCACTGTACTTGGCTGGGGCCCATGTGGTAATATAGTAATAGGACAGAAGACGTCCAAAGGAAACGCTAGGCCTCCTTGTTTGTCATCAGACTTCCCTCACCATTCTAGCATTTCCCAGTGAGGGTTTCCATCCCAACTTTCCTTTTTGAATTCCAGGCACTCCTTTCTCCAATGGCTCTTCTTGCAATAGGCACACTGATTGACACCTATGTGGGATTCTCTTTTTCTCTTTAGAGTCCCACCTCTTCTGGTCTCACCACCCTGGAATTCTCACCATGGTTTCTAAGAATACTATGGCCTGCTTTATCTTCCTTGTTTCCTGGGCATTGTAGACTTTAAAGGCTATGTTTACCAGCTAAGAGGGACTCATTCTAATGCCCCACCTAAACTCTGGAGTTTCTTTATGATATCTAGGGCTCTTTGCCCAATGAAAGTCATGTTCACCATCTATACATTCTCTAGTACTTGCGAATGAGCATCTGTGCTTTCTATAGGCCTAATAGATCCCCTCTAAAAATTCAGAAGGACCCTCATCTGGCTTTTGCTGAAGGGCATGTATCATATTAAGGTACTTTTGTTTAGGCACCCCTAATTTAAGCCCTTCTAGCATTCATGTTAAGTAATGTTCCAGGAAAGCTAGGCCTCCACCATTTGGATTCCACTCAGGCTTTGTCAAGGGTTGGGGGTCCCCTTGGGATTGTCTTGGTGGAGACACTGGGACTCTTCATTAGCCTTATTTATAACCAGCCACCTCTTAACTGCTGTTAACAAGATATTGAGGAGGAGTTGTATATCTGCCCAAGTTGGATAAGTGGTAAAAATAGAGGTGATAAGATCTGCCACTCTCTGAGGATCATCTCTGTATGAGGGGTTGGAATTCTTCCAATTCAGTTACTCTGAAGTGAATAAGGGAGTACGGGCCCAACAGCAGCCAGCAGGCTGGCATTCCTGATTCAATCCCCCTGTAGGGTACTGTCTCAATGGAAACTGCTTTGCTGTGGATAGGGAGGCTCTCTGGCCAATCCAGTGCCCTCGTGGGCCTTCAAGCAGGAGACTTATGTTTTTTTGTTTGTTTGTTTGTTTGTTTTATATTGGGGATGAGACCATTACCTCTTTGGGCTCTATTTCAGGGGTAACTTGTGGCAGAAATGATGACAGAAGGGGTGCTCCTGCTACAAACATTGTGTCCCTTGAATGCATGGCATTAACGAAGTCTATTTTCTCTTTCTCCTGTTCTTCCTGTGTACTGTCAGAAAGAGGTTTCAAGGTCCCTTCCCTTCTCTGTACCATTAAGTGTACCTGTGTCTCTCATGAAATCCTATTATACAATGACATAAATGCCTGGATATAATGGCTTTCATCCCATTTATGTAACTGTTCTCAATACTGTTCTAGTTGCTTACCAGTAATCTAGGAAAACACCCATGAGCCCTCTTCCCTCACAATCCAAAATGTACATAGGCTACACAGTATTACAGTAATAAACCAATGTTTCCTTGGACATTGGGTAATGGCTCTACATACCCCAGTCCACTACAATTCTGCCCAGTAGGTTCCCTGCAATAACCATCCAGAATGGTCCCTGCTGGCCCTGATATACAACAGGCCCAACCTTATGACCAAAAAAACCAGGGGAACTGGGAACATACAGAAAGAACTGGCATTCATGACTCCATTATTCTAACAATGCTCATGGGAAAGTTTTTTCTGCCAACCAATCTCACAATCAGTGAACCCAAGCAATAGCACTCCAAAACTTAGTCACTTGTTACTCAGACCCTGGTTTGCAGTCTATTTTTTAATTGTTCTGTTACAATTGTCCCAATTTTCCCTTCTTGCTCTCCCCGCTGCACAGCCAATCCCCACCCTGTTCTCCATATCAATGAGCCGTTTATACTTGTTCGTTGATTAGACCCTCTTCCTTCTTTCTCCCTTTATCTTCCTCCCCCTGCTTCTCTGATCACTGTCATTTTGTTACTTGTTTCCATGTCTCTGGTTCTGTTTTGCTCATTTGTTTGTTTTGTTCATGAGGTTCCTCTTATAGCTGAGATCATATGATATACACAGATGATCCATCCTCCTTCCCTGAATCCATTTCTCTCCCAGGCCCATTTCCTTTCACCTGAGAGATGTATTTAAGCAGCCAAAGCCCCTCAAGGGTATGCACAGAAATTTCCAGCAATTGGGAAGTCCTACAGTCCCACTCTTGGGGGTGGTCAACCTGCCACAGGCAGCCAGGACCCCACGTTAAGTGCCACTATTATAACAGAAAAACTAGTGGGGACCCATTGCCTGCCACCCATAAGCAATAACTCCCTAGACAGAGTCCAATGAGTTATTATTTTTTTCCTAGAAAAAAGTGGACTTTTTTATTTACTTAAAAATATACATAGCAGCCCTCGCTGGTGTAGCTCAGTGGATTGAGCACTGGCTTGTGAATCAAAGGGTCACTGGTTTGATTTATAGTCAAGGCATATGACTGTGGGCCAGGTCCCCATTTGGGGGTAAGTGAGAGGTAAACAGGCATTGATGTTTTCTCCCTCCCTTCCTTTTTGTCTCAAAATAAATACATAAAATCTTAGTATATATATATATATATATATATATATATATATATATATATATATATATATATATATATATACACATATATATATATATATATATACACACATACACACACAGCAGACACCTTATCCCCCACCACTTCCACTGCCAAAGGAATGCACTGGGAGCTGGAGAATGGCCGCTATGGTGGCTTCCCACAACTTCATGTGTGGGGGAGGGTCATGGGGCTTGTCGCTGAACCTTGCCACCTCCTAGGACCTGGCTGCCCAAATCTCCTCTCCCTCCCACACTGGCCTCTCCCTCCTTCTTACTGGCATTGTACCGAACACCTGGGAAGGGGTCCTAGTCAATCAACCCTCACCAAGTGGCCCTGGTGAGGCCCAAAGCACTTAAACAGGGGCATAGTCCTAACCCTCAATTTCCTTGCTGTGCTGGAGGTGAAGCTGACAAGACCTCTACTGGTGTGAGCCATGGGCAGGAGACAGCCACCACGGTTTCCCACCTGGGAGGGGGCACCAGGTATGCAGTGCCTATGCCAGAGATATGGGCTGTAGGTGGGCAGCAACTGCTGTGGCTTTCTGCCTAGAAAAGAGGCATGGGGTTTGAGCCTCCCTGAGCCCACTGACCCAAACCTCCCCCCTGCCCTCTTAACGAAAATCTGCTATGCTCCCAGACGGTCAGGTCCTTGAGAATTATGATAGTGGCCCTGGGAATCCCTAGGCTAGGCCCCCATCTCAGTAAACTCAGTCCTCAGCTATGGACCCACACACCAGGGGATGGGGGCATGCAATGTTTGCACATGGTCTACTTTTAAAGAACCACACCTCATAATCCCCTGCATGGCGTGAGTAGATGGGAGTGTATATTCCCCTCATTATATCATGGCACACATAAACTAATTACTAAAATTCAGCAGCATACCCCAAAATATATTTTTTGTCAATCTGACAAAATAGTTATAATTTAAGTTGATATACAAAAAGTTATATAGTAATCATCTACCTTAGTGCTACAAAGTGACTTTTAAAAAAATCAGATGCTTATACTTGTAATAAAATTTTCTGGTATCAAGAATTAAGCAATCAGATGCAACCTGAAGGTCATTCACTCAGAATGGCTGTGTTGGCTGTTGTCATTCTGATATTGGACAATCTAAAAGAAAAGAGGTCAGTGACCCTGACTAAATAATCAGGTTCTGCATGTGTTTTTTTTTTTAATATTAAATTGTATTTAGTTACTTTTCAAGTACATTTTTTTATCTATTTCTCCCATTCCACCCCCCCCCCCCTCCCCCCCCCCCCTCCCCGCTCCTCCTCTTTCTTCATACTTGTTCCTCAAAATCCCTCCCCCTTTTTCCCCTTAAGTTCCCTTCCCTCTCCCCTCTGGTTCCCTTTGTTTTTATTCTGTTTGCTTGTTTGTTTTGTTGTTTAGCTTCCTGTCAAAGGTGAGATCATATGGTAAAATTCATGTAGCACACCAGTTAAAATCACTGTGCTAGATGGAGGATCAAGTCTACATGATAGAGTTTCCTCTATAGATATTTAGCTAACTAATCAACCTGAAACACATTGTGTAACCCTCCTTCTTCCTATATATTTCACATGGCATTGAGACTCATTATTTTTTCCTGTTCTTGGTATAGTCACTAACCTCTCTTATTCATCATTCTCTATTATTTTGAGAGAAGCAGGCACAACTCTGAGTTCACAAGCAAACATATACTTAATAGAAGAAATAATTTATATATACACATTAATTTTCTCCTACTTTTCCATTGCAATTAGTATAATACACTTTATATTAATTTTTCACTTTCAGATTTCATTATGAAATTATCACCTTTCAAGAGTTAAATTTGTTTTTCTTAATTATAACGGTTTTTCTGGTCATTAACTCAAAATTGTCACCGTCACCTATTAAGAACCCCTTTGATAATGTTCTTCTGTCTTCTTAATATTACCCACCCTTCATCAGGTGTCTTTGAAAGAATCCTTTCTCCTAACAACAATAGCATATTCAAAGTCCGAATTGATTTTTTTCTGCTCCAAAACATGGAATGAATCACATTCTTAGTATTAAGGAAATTTGCTTGGTTTGTTATTGGACTTTAAATTTCACTGAGTTGATGGAAGAAGATATTCCTTATTGTTTGTTTTCATTGCTATTGCCAAGATAACATATTGCAATTCTAACTTTTTGTCACATGGAGTTTTATTAGTCACTAATATTTTCCATGACACTGAAAAGGAGGAGTGAGTATAATAGGCAGAATCAGTAAGCTAATTTTGGAACTAATATTCTTCTTTATCTGGCTTTAAAATACTTACTGAGTAAATATACTCCAAGAGTCATTAACTATATCTGACCAGAAGAGAGATAAGCATTTGGGTACTGATCTTCGCCTCTGTGAAAGGGGCAAGGAGGCTTTAGCATAATAAACTGAATTAGAGTGACATAAATCCAATTGTAAGGAAGCATTGATTAAGGGATGAAGGAATAGATGGTGATGATGATCATGATAGATGCATAAACACATTACTTACTTTCTATTTAGCATAATTCACCCCTCAAAGTTCTTTTATTTATTTTAAATTTTTTTATTGATTATGCTATTACAGTTTTCCCATTTTTCCCCCTCTATCCCCCCTCCAAACCTCCCCTCCAACCCTCTGGCATTCCCCTGTCCTTTAGTCCATGTCCATGGGTTGTACATGTAAGTTATTTGAGTTCTCTGTTTCCTATACCATTTTTTATCTCTCCCCATCTACCTTATGCCTACTAACCATACTTCTTCTGCCCTGTACCTTTCCCCTCCTATTCCTCCCTTCCCCCTCCCCACTGAAATTCCCCAGTGTGATGTCCATTTTTCTGATTCTGTTTCTATTCTGTTGTTTGCTTAGTTTTTGTTTTTGTTGTTTTTCTTTTCTTTTAGGTTTATTTGTTGATAGTTGTGCATTTGTTGTCATGTTATTGTTTATATTTTTATCTTCTTTTTCTTAGATAAGTTCCTTTAACATTTCATATAATAAGGGCTTAATGATGATGAACTCCTTGAACTTGACCTTATCTGAGAAGCACTTTATCTGACTTTCCATTATAAATGAAAGCTTTGTTGAATAGAGTATTCTTAGATGTAGGTCTTTGCCTTTCATGAGTTCAAATATTTCTTTCCAGCCCCTTCTTGCCTGCAAGGTTTCTTTTGAGGAAACAGCAGATAGTCTAATGGGAACTCCTTTGTAGGTAACTCTCTCCTTTTCTTTTGCAGCTTTTAAGATTCTCTCCTCATCTTTAATCTTGAGTAACTTAATGACGATGTGCCTTGGTGTGTTCCTCTTTGGGCCTGACTTCCTTGGGACTCTCTGGCCTTCCTGGACTTCCTGGAAGTCTACTTCCTTTGACAGACTGGGGAAGTTTCCTTCATAATTTTTTCAAATAACTTTTCAATTTCTTGCTCTTCCTTTTCTTCTGGCACCCCCTATAATTTGGATATTGGAATGTTTCAGGTTTTCCCAGAAGCTTATAAAAGTCTCTTCACTTTTTTGAATTTTTGTTTCTTCATTTTGATATGAATGAATGTTAATTTTTTTGTTCCAAATTGTTGCTTTGAATCTTGGTTTCCTTCCTGTCACTGTTGGTTCCATGAACATTATGTTTTACTTCACTTTGGATTTCCTACATTTGTTTTTTCATTTTTCAACTGAGCTCAGTCAGATCTGTGAGCGTTTTGATTACCAGGTCTTTAAATTCTCCATCAGATAGGTTGGCGATCTCCTCCTCACTTAGCTCTCTTTCTAAGGTTTGGCTCTGTTCTTTCATTTGGGTCATATTTGTTTGTCTTGGTGCAGCTGATAGGTTGTAAGGGGATGGGGCCTTAGATATTCACCCAGGCAAGGCAGTCCTCTTTGCTGCTTGTGTGTGAGGGGCCAGAAAGGAAACAGTGCAAATCACTTGCTTGTCTCTAGCACACTTTTCAATGGACTCACAAACTCTCCCGTGAGACTGGGAGCTTCTCCTACTTCAGCACCAACCAGCTGTAGCCCACAGCCACCTCTGAGTCCCCTTAAGTTAGCCCTTCCCACTCAGTAAGCCAAGCAGCAGCTAGACCCACCCCCAAGGTCCCACCATCCCCATAATTTTTCTGAGTTGCATGGTCTGAGGCCTTACTGGTCTGGTTGTTCTGTTTGACTTTTTCTTTAATTTCTTTGTTGTCAGAGTTCCATGCAGTTTGATTTTCTGGTGTTTTTGGTTGTTTATTGATTTCAGATAGGTTGTTATCCTCCTTTTGGTTGTGTGAGGAAGCGAAAGGTCTCTATGTACACCTCTATCTTGGCCAGAATTCTCTATTCATTTTTTTATAATTATTTTATTGTTGTTTAATTAAAGTTGTCTGCATTTTCCTCCCACCACTCCCCCCAACCCCAGCCAAACCAACCTCCCTCCCTTGTGTCAACCCTCCCCCTTGGTTTTGTCTATGTGTCCTTTAATATAGTTCCTGAAAGCCCTTTCTCCCATTGTCCCCTTCCCCCTCCCCTCTGGTTATTGTTAGATTGTTCTTCATTTCAATGTCTGTGGTTATATTTTGTTTATTTATGTTCCAGTTGAGGGTGAGATCATATGGTATTTGTCCCTCAGTGCCTGGCTTATTTCACTTAGGATAATGCTCACCAGTGCCATCCATGTTTTTGCAAAGGGTAGGAGCTTCTTCTTTCTCTTTGCTGCATAGTATTCCATTGTATAAATGTACCTCATTGTAATAACAACAGCTTGGTACTGGCACAAAAACAGACACATGGACCAGTGGAACAGAACAGAGAGCCTGGAAATAAACCCAAGTCTCTATGGTCAATTAATATTTGACAAAGGGTGAAGAAGCATAAAATGGAGTAGAAATATCCTCTTCAACATATAGTGTTGGGAGATCTGGACAGCTACATGCAAAAAAAATGAAACTTTATCACCAACTTACACCAATAAATTCAAGGTGGATAAAAGACTCAAATTCTTATTCCATGAAATATAAGTACATTTGCCAATATGTTATGTTTTATTTTCTGTTATTTGCATAGGCAAAAGAAACAATGTATTTCTAGGCTAGAATAGACATTTTCAAAACAGGCTCCATAGGATGTTAACATGAATTTTGAGATAATAGTAAAATAAATTGTCCCATGCTCAAATAAACTGACAATGCTGGGTTAAATATTCTTCATTGGAACATTATTCAGAACTTTTAATATCCTTAAGTAGACAGTGACAAACAGTATTTGATATTATTTATCATACAAACCTCTTTTTAATAAACAGAGTTTTTCAGTATATCATTTGGATAATATTCCTTTCAAAGGTGATTCCTCCTAGAGGAATCATGGAAAATATGGCCACTCTTTAAAGTTTGATTTGGAATCAAGTATATAAACAACTGCTAAGCTATTTATTCACAAAATAGTAAAGCATATTCACACTTAAGAATTAAAAAGCCAAAAACAAACTTTTAACCAGTAAGTTTCTAATCAGTCAGATGATGAATTGGCCTTGGTAATTTGGACCTGCCTCTGAGACAGGAGATGTGGGGGAACCTGCAGGCACAATTGTGGGTATAAGCCAGTTACTTCTGAGTATTTGGATAAGGAAGCAGGACCCAAAGAACTTTTTCATTGGTTCGTTTAATTTCACTTTCACTTTAGGAGAAGTCAGAGTTTGTTTGTTTGTTTGTTTGAATTGATTTACATGAGGCTGTCAAACACTGAACATCCTGTGGTTTTTGTTTATTCACCACAATAAAGAGCCACAGTATTTCTTAGGGTTGAGTGAGGGTCTTTATTTGGTGATAATGTAGGAAGGCAGTGTAAGGTGCATGGATAAGCCTGCAGTGATAATTATAAATCAAATGGAAGGAGTCAGTGATGTGTGATTGCTTCCACTCTCACATTCTGAGAGTTGTGGAATGCCTTGCACCCTTTATTAAGATTTTACTTAGGCTTATTTTTGAAGTATTAATAAATAAGTACATATTTTTATCTCACATACCGTGTTGCTTTATCAACCTTAGAATCTGGTTTCCTCAACCAATTCTCAGCTCTATGATAGATGCTCAACATAACAAATTTTTCACATTCATAACCAAAACTCAATCCATTCCAGATAAGAATCACTGAAGAAAGTGTTGTAATCTTTTCCTTGATCATAGAATATATAGTAACCTGAAGGATTGAATTAAGGGGTTGATTTCTAGGGATAGATATTGGGTGAGTCTTTTCAAGAAATCTTCAAAAGATACCACAAATGATGAATATGTTTTTCTCTAACATGTAAGTGTATTCTTGAGACTTGAGCAGATTTGATTTGGTCATGTCAAAGAAAGAAATGAGTTTCTAGCAACTCTTTATAATGGTTTGTGTGTATATTGCTTGCAAAGCACTGACTGATACTGTACTTTTGGAAAAAATAAAAATATATTTATTATAAATTATTTATATATTCATATAATTTATATTCCTTTCTAAGTAGCATAGTATGTATATTTGAAATAATTGGTAATAACTAATAATTACTTATAACCAGCACCATTCAGTATCTTTTTATATGTACTGTAGGGATAAAGATGTACAAGGTCTGTCCAGAAGGTATCCAGCCATGTAATATAAAAAATAAAGACAGTTATTGAAGAGATACAAGATATAAGAAACAATGTACATAGGACAGTGATGCCTCAGTTTCCTTCAAAGTAAACACCTTGGGACCTCTCATTGATGGTCTGAAATCTCTTTCCTTTCAAAGGTGATTTTAATTTTGGGAAAGGCCAGGAGTTCAAGGGCACCAAATCTGGGATGTAGGGGGGCTGAGTCACCTGTGTGATTTGATGTTTTGCCAAAAGACTCCACATAAGATAGGATGCATGAACAGGCATGTTGTCATGATGAAGCTGCCTGTCAACAGTTGCCCGTAGCTGTGGCCTTCTGAATCATCCAAAATTTCTGTGGAGGAATTTTCAAGCTTAAAACAAAATTTGATGTAGATTTGTTGCTCTACTCACTCAGCCATTTTGAATGTTATGCCACATAGTACACGTGCTCACTCAATAGTGTCTACTGCCCCCACTGACTAGAGCAGTGAAGTCCTCATCGTTTACACATGCACATTCCAGTCCTCTTTCCTTGGCTGCCAGGTTACACCAATGTCACACAAGCCTTTCTTGTTATATTAAGAATGGCTGGACTTTTTCTAGACAGACCTCATACGCTGTGCCAATAGAAAATGCCAATTGCACCCATTCTATTTGGACACTACTTTAAAAAAACTCTTTGTTAAATATAGTTAGCATATAATATTGTACTCAGGTATACAACATAGTGATTTGACACATATACCTTATGATATGATCACTATGGTAAGCCTATTGACTATATTCCCTGTGTTGTAAAGGACAGGGTCCAGAAGAAGTAGCACCTGTTTGAGTGTGGTTGATAGGGTATGTGAATGTCTTGCATGAGATGAACAGCAATTTGAACATTTCACCTAGAATTTCATATGGTGTGCTTGAGTGTGATATTGTTATGTTACAGAATTATGTGCTTATGATTTTGTAATAAAAGATTTTGCAATAAAAAGGGGTATTATTTATGCTGTCCCATGTATATCTCTATGGCTTATTTCTAGAAGTTTGTTTCTCTTATTCCCCTTGATCTTTTTCTCCTATCTCCCCACCTATTGCCCCTCTGGCAACCATTACTTTTTTCTCTGTGTTTATGAGTCTGTTTCTATTTTATTTTTTCATTTGTTTTGTTTCCTGGTTTTCAAATATAAGTGCAATTATACAGTATGTATTTTTTCTCTGCCTGACATATTTCACTTAACACAGTACCTTCTAGGTCCATCAATGCTGTCACAAACGGCAAGATTTGTTGAGTTTGAAGGGACCAACAGACAAATGAAAAACCACTGCTGACCTTAAAAAATTGCTGGACTTATAGTTAAATTTGGGAAGATTTAAGTGTTTGAAACTTTTAAATTTTTGCTGCCATTTTTGTGGTATTTTGGTAATAGAAGAAAATCAAACTTAACTATACTAGTTTTCTATATTTTCTATTTTTTCCTCCCTTACCAAAATACCACAAAAATGGCAGCAAAAAATAGAAAGTTGCAAACACTTAAATCTAAGAGAAGAACACTACTTGGTAATCTATTCCCAAATTTTAACACTAACTCACAGAAACAATGGATTCGTAAGTGTTTGCTATTTTAAGCCACTAAGTTTTGAAGTGATTTGTTATATAGCAATAGATGGCCAAGGATCACCAGAAATTTGAGAAAATAAACTAACATGATAGAGATTCAAAACACAAATAGAAAAAGAAATATTAATAAAATGGAAATAATCCAATGGATAGGAAAAATATATATGAAGGAAACCTGGTATGAATAATATCCTATAGATATAAGAATATCCTTTTTACTTTATGTGGTAGGCAAATTAAATCAGTTCCTCTCTATTAGAGTAGGGGGATAAGAGCTATTAACAAATATTATTCAGAGAATGAGAAAGGTGCCTTCAAATAAAAAAAAAGATAAGAAAAGAAAAAAATAAATAGATGAGCTAGAGGAAAATGTTGAGGAAATACCCCTAAAACCAAATATAAATAAATGGAAAATGAGGAGAAAAAATAGGAAACCATATTTTCAGTATCAGAATTATAATTTAAAGGATGTTTATAAGTGAAATTTAAGGAGAGAAACGTTAAAATGAGAAACACTGACAACAACTAACCTTCATTGAGTGATAAAAATAATAACAACTAACCTTCACTGAGTACATAACATCTTTGAACTGCTTTGTGTGAACTAATTTAATCCTCACTACAATTTCATTCAGTAGGTGCTGTTATATCCCAAGTATACAGATGGAGTAAAAAGCACACAGAAATCAAGTAGCTTCTCCGAAGTCAGCCAGCAATAAATGACACATGGAGTTTATATTTGAACTTAAAGACATTTGGCTCCAAAACAAAAAAACAAAAAAAAACTTTAATCCCTACACTATACTGCCTCTTAGGAAACTGATGTATATAATTGAAAGAGAAATGAGGGCACTTAGTGTAGAAAGAGGACTGTAAATAAAAGTGTGGAAAGTGAGCAGGCACAGAGGGGTCCTAACAGAATGGTGTTCTAGACCTGGCAATGATGCTGCCTCACTGGGGACCTGGCAGGGTTCATCTTGGATCCTTAGCTTTCTCATCTAAAATTTAAAAATTTGCCGAGATTATTTCTGAAATTCTAACTCTAAAAACTGTAAAGACAAAACGACTATTTGATAGATCACTATTAAGGTGTGGTGGTATTATCTTACCTTCACTATTCTTATACTCTCATAGGGCAGAGATGCTTCAAAATTATAGAATTATTAGCAACCCTTCAAAACTATTGCTAATTTGCATTTTAAGTGGGAAAGCCAACAGCACCAGTCATTCTTCTCATAGGCACCGTTCTATTCATTCCCTCACCCTGTGTTTATCTTCCTTATCAACAAAATAGTCTATCACTTAATGTCATAAACCCTTCACCATCAGAAACAATGTGGTATTTCTCATGACCATAGTAGTAAATTAGTGGCTCTCAGCCACTCATGCTTATTAAAGTACATGAAAATAAAACAAAAACCCAGAACTTAAAAAAAACAAAAATTTGTATATGGTCCTCATGACCAAAATTCTGAATTAATTGATGGTTAGCATGGTTTTAAAGATCAGTGATTCTAATATGAAGCCAGTTTTTGAAACTTTTACTATAGATAAGTTCTTCTTAAGCAGACAGACTGAACTGAGAATTTATAAGTGATGCTTGGCAAACAGTGATCTCATTATCATTTCAAGCACTATTGCATAAAAATCACCAGTTGGTGAGTCATTTTTGTGCGTGTGTAATTTAGTGTTCTTTTACAACAAGCAACAGGAAAAAAATTCTCATCAACTTAAAAAGGAGCAAAGCTACTTCATAGATATGGTATGCCTCAAACAAACAAACAAAAAAAATATAAGTAGACAATGCAACCATAGGACTCATGGAAACTTCTGGGACCAATATAGTAGAACTAGGACTCTTCTCAAGTTATTAGCATTGAGATAAATTAGATTCAATCATTTCATTATTCTCATCACACTGTTCCAGGTTCAAATTGCCTAGTGGAAGACTTCGGTTGGCCTAGTGGCTCATATTCCCCTTAATTAGGAGAGAGTATGGTAAAAAATATAATAATAAGCAAAAAGTAGTTTTCCAAGGGGAAGTCATAATTTCATTACCATTGAACAGAAAATAGGTGATGGGTAGTCAAAAAATCTATCAAATCTAAATTCATTTCCTTGTATACATTCCTGTATTACTATAAACAATACATTTTTTAAAAGATCCAATAAAAGTTCAAACTTGCAAATTATACAGTAATTATATCCAGTAAAATTGCTTTATTGAATACTTTTGTAATGAAAAAATCTTCACAATTGCATTAAAATATGATTCTATTAATAAATATAATTTCATATACATGTTTCAGTTGTCCATCTGTTCTGTAAAAAAAGAATATATACCTCTACTGCACTGAGGACCATCAGCATCTTTTATCTTCAATAGTATTATTCATTACTTTGTTGAACATTTCTACTGCTTTCCAATGAAACTGTGGTTATGTAGAAGGTGATAAAACATGAAAAAAATTATGCTAGTCAAAAAGAGGCTGAGAGTTCTTTTCCCCAGCGCTTACTGCTGGCAAAGGAGGTGCTTTGGAAATGCATGATTGTGTGCCTTGTCTCCTCCATGTCTATGTACCTTGTATCCTCTACATTTTTCCAAGACACTTTCCTAGCGCTGCTGAATATGCTTTTTATTTTTTATTCATAAAATACCTGAGAATATTGTGAAATACATTGTAAAAGTTATCTGCATGAACATACCCATTTCCATAGCAGCTTCTAAAATATTATGTCTATAAATGCTATGGTTTCTTGTTAGTGATTATAGAATTATACATGTTTACATGTGGTACTTCCCATAAAATATGTATTAGAAGGTTTAGGTTGATATTTAGTAAGAGGGAAGCAAATTATATTCATCTTCCAGACAAAGAGGTTGAATTAATCTTCCAAGAAAACACAGATTTTAGATTAGGTGATCATTTGTTTTTAGTAAATCAGGCTAAAATGGCTTTTTGTACAGCACAATGCCCGTGAGGTAGATAAATGTATCATGTACTCAAGAGAGTTATTTTAAAAAGTGTCCTCTCATGATAGAGTTACTTCGTTGATCTGGCTAGATCAAATGAGGAAGAGGAGAGTGAAGATGAAGCCCTGTTGCAAGAAAATTCTCTAAGGGTTATTGCAAACTGCTACTCTGACCATCATCATAAATTTTCAAAGTTAAGGTATAATAATATTTAATAAATGAGAAATAAAGACTAGACAGGAGGACCTCTACTTCCCTACTAGTTTGTTTGAAATTATCTACCTACTGAGGATGATCAGAAGTGCTTGATACAATGTAAAAGCATATTCTGAGAGCTTATACACTGCAAAGCATTTCTAGAACAAGATCCAAGAGAAATGGAAATTAAGATAAGACTGAGAAGTGTTCTCTCTGGCAGATTTACAACTGAATAAAAAAGTTGAATGCTTGAGAAGTTCATTGGAGTCATTGACAGCCTTGTAGGGCTTGGATGACAACACTTACCTTGGATTCCTGAAAGGCATAGGAAATTAGCCCAGTCCCCAATGGCTAACAAAACATCTTCAGATAATTTCAAACCCCTAAGTTAAATTAATTAACTTACATTGCTAGTGTCCCTAGGCACCCTGCAAGAGAAAAAGTAAATTCTATTTTCTACAAGTGATTTCTGCAAATAATTTTCCAATTAAATGCCTCATGCACAATGCAAAATAACAAGACACAAAGACAAGAAAACCAACAGAAATGAGTTCAAATAAAGAAAGTAAAATGGGTTCCAGAAAAAAAGCCACACTCAAAAATTGGGAAGCACTTTTAAAAAAAATATGAAGTACACATAGAACATCTATAAAAAACAACTACATCATGATTTTTTGTCTGCAGGCCTAGCAAACTAATATAGGTACCAAGATAATCAGCAAAGGGAAAAGTCACATTCATTAAGTACTGCGGAAACCAATTATGAGCTTCCAAGCATCCTCGCCCAGTGGGATCACACAAGACACATACTTTCTCCAGCAGTGAATTGTTAGTACACAGTGAAACATGCATAACATGCTGTCACAGGTCTCATTGGAGACTCAGTGGCCAAGGGTTTAAATGGGAGCTGGACACATAGGCACCCTCTGGCTATGATGTATCAAAATTCCATACTTTCAGAAGAAAAGGAGATATTCAGTATAAACTGCATTTCTTGTACACACAACTTAGGCTCAGTGAACCACTCTCATAGGTTCTGAGAATGACAAGAACCCTCCTGAAATCTAAGATAACAAACATAAGCCCAGGCATGACCTTGCAAACAGGCTTTTTCTAAGGATAGCAGTTTCAGGACTGTTATTTCAACTCTATTTTGTATCACTTGTCCTCTGGATAAGGCAATTATACAACAAAATTACTATCCAGAGAACTCACCACACTATAGTGCTATCTCATTTGTAACCTTAGGAGTCATGGATTTATTCAGTTAAAACAAATCCCATATACCATAAAAGCCTATCTTTAAAAGCCAGGTTGCTTTCTCTTTTAGTTTCTGAGTTATCTTTTTTTTTACCTGGCACTTGGCATCAATTTAGGCACACCAGATCTCTGACCAGTAAATTGAAGCTCACCTGAACACCTTCCAGGGCTAAGGCTGAGTCATGATAAAGGGGATACACACCCACAGGAAGAGGACACATTCCCTGAACTATAATAGTTTATTAATGTTAGGGCTTTCCCCTCACCCCCAAGCAGAATCTATGCTAATCAGGCAGTACAAGTTAATGGGGTGTCTGATGTAACCTCTCATGATCGGGCCCACTGACCAAGATTCAAAGTACAGTCCACTTAGTTGAATTGAGTCCATGGTTTCAGAGGGACCACCTGAGGCAATCAGTGCCCTGATAGCAGCTCCTGCTTCTCAACAAAGTGCATGAAGAGAATCCGAAAGTGTTTCCTTAGAGACTGCTGGGGCTGACTCCTGATGTCTCATAAACCGGTGTAATCACAAGCTCAGCCATGATTCAAAATGCCACAGCAGCTGGGAAAGTCAACACTGGGAATTTGTTCTCTTTTCTTTGGATGGAGGGAAAAGCCTGCAGGAATAGTTTTAAAAACCAAAGATTATTAATCCCCTCTCCATTCCGCATGCTTTACCAAGTGTTAGTGTTTTGTTTATTCTGTTGTTCGAAAATAAGCAGGTCTCATTCAGCAACCATAACTTTATGCTTTCTCAATTATTCACCACTCTCACCCATATCATTTATCTAGAAGGATTATGTACAAGAAGGTCTAAGCATTTACTCAAAACACGCGCACACACACACAACTTTCCAATCAGCAATAATCATGCCTTGGATACTGCCACTGTGCAAAGCTAAAACAAACAACACTTTTATACAACTTAATTAATCAGAAATACTCAATATGTGAGAATAAAATTATGAATTTTACTGATGTGACTTTCTTTCAGCTTTTGGCACAGGTTAGTAACACAACTAGTTTCAGAAATATCAACTTGGTCAGGAACTCAATGTCGGATAACTCCAGCAGAGAAGGAGCACTTTTCTGTGGCCATGCGTAGGTGACACAGATGGTCCAGTCAGCATCAAAGATATTTTCATACTTCATGCTCTCACAGAAAGGGTTTGCAAATCTGCAACAAGCTTGGGATTCTGTTCTCTTCATTAACCTTTGCCTGGCTTTAGTTCAGCATAACCCTTGTTGAGACCAAAATGCCCCGTAACAGAAAACACTGTTTCAGCTTGGAGTTAAGCTCAGGCAATTAGTACATGAATTCAGATTCTTAAACAGTGATCTTTTCTTCAGAAGCAGCAAAGCCAGGATTCTGCAAGTCGGAGAGCTGTACTCCAAGTCCAAGTGGCAAGCAAGCATTTCCTAAGCCTTTTTTGTCTTGTCAGTCTTACAGTCCAAATTGATCTACTCAACAATATGCACATTAGGCTGGAAAAGAGTCCTCTTCTAAGGGTCAGATACATGATTTCATAAGAGCTCGTTAGCAACTAAAAACTATTTTACAACATCCAAAGTGTATCTCTATCTGAAGACTGACACAGAAACTCTCATAATGGGCAAAAATCACAGTCAAAAGTATGAGTTACAAATACAGATTTTAAATACTTAAAGAACTTAAATTCCAACCTATCCCCCAATGACAGAAAGCAAAGAATCCCTGTCCCATCAGCTGTTCCCTGATGGTGACAATCCCTCTAGAATTTATGAAATTAAACATTTAAAGCAATTTTTATTCATATTCAATAACCACCAAATGCAAAGCCAATTAAAAATCCTCCTTCCTTATGTTACTGCAAATTCACTGAAACTTCAAACGGTGAGTTCTACATTTACAGGTTGAAAATGACACTTGCTGCAAGAAATCCAGCTGGAATATAAGTGGGTCTGTGGTCTGCTGCAGCAGGAGAAACAGTCTGGCTGAAGAAATGGCAAGAGTGTTTTCCTTTTATCTCCCCTCTGGTTTATCTAAAAATTGGTTCCAAATGGGGGAATGGATTTAACCTTTTTAAATACTACCTGGAAGTTAGAAAGTACAAATTTTTAGCATGTCTGGTCCATCCAATGCTTCCTCTTCCATTGGGAGGAGAGACAAAACACCCAAAGACATCATACAGGTTACATTCTTTTTTTCCTCCCTTTAGCTAGGGTGTCCAAAAAGAGCTAGAGAATCCAGCAAGCCATCTCTCCAGCAGTAGATATGTCATTCTCTAATTCCATATGCAGTTTTACCCTTTCACAATGCAGCAGTAGCAGTTTGGCTGCTGCTTCATTCCATGGATTACTTATAGACACCCAGGAAGCATGGTTCACCTTTCTCTGTCCTTTGAGTCTTCCTCTTTTAAACAATATTTCCTCTGTTATGTCAGTGGGTCAGGATCATTCTAGAATATCCTGCTTCTGACACAAAGTATGTCAGGGTAGGACTCATAGGAATAGAGTCTTACTCAGGGTTATAATTTATTACAGCTAATGGGTACCAAGCAATATCAGCAAGGGGAAAAGGTGGTGGGGTAAAGTTGTAGGAAACCATGTTCACATTTTCTTGAGTTCTTTCCCAGTGGAGTCACAAAGAACACCTTTAATTCCTTAAGCAGTGAGCTGTTTGTGACTTCGAACAGTGTGTGGACACACTTTTGAAATGTTGTTTATCAGGGAAGCTTATTGGAGACTCTGTCCAGAGATTTCACTGAGGGTTGGTTAAGTATACATCTTCTCCCTTATACATACTGAGAAGTACAGATATACAGAAAAAGGTAGTGTAAACAACATTATTTGTACAAACACTGTAGTCACAATGAGTAGTTCTCACTGGTTTTAAATAGCGAGAGCCCTCCCAATGAATCTCTGAGTTCCCTTATGCCAGGCCAGGCCTTTATTTCTAGAGCAGTTTTGGACTTGTTATGTTGACTCTTTTTTGAACTATGGTCATTTTATAGGGTTTAATAAATGTCAAGGGTTAAATACAGGCAATGTGTTCTCTTATTACTACTTAAACTAGAAATAATAACAAATATGTCAAGTTAAGTTTCATATGTTGCAATAATAAGATAATTTAAATAATTCATAGGCCGAAGTTTTAAAAATCATAATAGAAATAAAGTGTTTTTGGCTAAATGGTATAAATATTGCTAAAGCATCAGACAAATGAAGTTTTAAATCATGGCGTTATCTCTGTACAGTCTTATAAGAATGGCTAAAACACAAAAGACTAAAAATACCAAGATTTGGTGATGATGTGGAGCAAACATGTCCCTTATATATTATTCTTGTGAGTGTAAATTTATACAACCAAACTTTACAAATAATTTAGGTAGAATAGTAGATATATTGTGTTATGTTCATACATTATTAAAAATATATAGCCTGACCATAAATTGTATTTACACATATATACATATGTATGAATCTTACAAGAACATATTGGGTGAATGAAACCAGGAACAAAATAATACATATTTTATGAGTCCATTCACATAAAAATCCAAATAAAGAAAGGCAAATAAAATTGTTAGGTATGAAAACAATTTGAGATCAAGAATGCAATGGTTGGAATCATGGGATTGTGGCTACATGGAGAGATGTAATTGGAGAAAATGTCACAAAAGGAGCTTATGAGGGGCTGATAATGTTTTCTTTATTGGGGTGTATGTAGATTAAAATAAGTTTAAGAAGAAAATATAAATATTGCTCAAAGAATGAAAACAAATTTTGCAGGAACAAATGCACATTTATGTTTTAGAAGCCAGGCCTGTTGAGTGTGTAAATCAGAAATTTTGTAACATATTGTAGGAAAGAATTACTCATAGAAAATGGAAGTACACATTTTAGATCGTTGGGAATGTGACACAGACACTGGCCTGCAGTGTCCAAGGTGTTACGGATGAGACATGAGAGAAATTCACACAGACCACGGAGTCCTGTGGAAGAAAAGGGATGGCAGGGCTACTCTCTCAAGGGGAGAGCCCCACACACCCTTGCCAAGATGGGCTTTTATTGGTTTTAATTTGTGCAGGAATGCAGGTACAGCTCATTAATCACTGTCAAGCAGTAAGGATCAAACAGTAGATAGCATACAAAGAATAATAATAATAAGCCCTATTAGGGGCTTAAGAATAATAATAATAAGCCCTATTAGGGCTTATTCTGAGTCAGGGTCTATAAGCTGAAAGGCTACATGACTTTGGGAAACAAACTCATTTCCTGATCAGACCTTTATCATTTAATTAAGAGCATTCTTAACACAGCAGGTTTCACAGGACTTTACATATTCTTTCTCAGGCCTGATCTCCCAGGAAGCCCACCCTTTCCAGCACAGGTCTGCAATGCACTCTGTCATTGTTTCAGGATTGAGTCAGGCAGAGGAGGCAAGACAGCCAAGAAATTAGAAGACTTTGCACAGACAGAATGAGGACTCAGGCTTTGTCAAAGCTGAGGGGTGAGGGTCCATCACCCCCTTTTTCCATAGCCCCCTAAGTTCTTCCCTGGGGTCTCCACATGATCATGTCTAACTTAGGTTGTCCCCCTTGGGGAATCTTACCCATCATTGGCTAACTGATCAAGCATTGGGGGCCAGTTATGCATGAAGGACCAGAAGCAGCACTCCCGCCAGGGAGATAAGCTTTGTCTCCTTAGTTAGTGACTTATGGTCTGAAGGTTGTTCACTCAGCCTTAGCCATTAGGGGATTACAGCTCCTGAAACCAGGAAGGAATGTGCCAAACAGGAAAGTAATGAAGAGGTGAAGAGGGTAGAAAACAGACACACACACACACACACACACACACACACACACACACGCACACAGGACATTAAGACTTCCAAGTTCCATTTGGCTAAGACACATTGACTGAAAGGTACAGTGACAGGGAATGAAGCTAGAGGTGCAGGTAGGGCCAGTGAGTGATGTATGCTTCTGATGGTTATTTTGAAATATTTGAATTCCACATAAACTGGAAAGTTGTGATTACTACAACATAATATGATTTGTTTTAAACTTATTATCCTGACTTCTTTGATGACAAAAGATGATGGGAGAAGTATGAAAAAAATATTGCAATAATGAGATAATTTCAGTAGTTGTGGCAAGGAATAACATCTTGAAACTGACTGACTCAAAATAAGTAGACAATTCTAAGACATATTATTAAAGTAAAAAATAAATAAAATGATGCTAAATGTTAATTGACATATATAAAAAGATGAAAAAATGATTCTATAATTTTCTGGTTTGAAAAACTTGAAGGAGAGCTTTAACTTGGGGATAATTAGCATATAGATGTTATACATTTCTGATAGAATAGTTGAGATTACCTATAAGTGTATGTAGCAAGGCATAGCTAACCATAGTTAACATTTTTTAACTATTAGCTGTATTCTAAGAAGGGTGTTAAGCATCTTATATAACTTATATTGTTTAATCTTTGCAACAACTCTGGGAAATATATCCATTTAAAAAAGTAAAAACCCATGACTTTGAAGAGTTATATAATTTTCCCATGACTACATAGTTATAAATGCTGAGGGTTATTTTTAAATTATTACAGTCTAGATACAGAACCTTTAAGCTTAATGACTATTATTACTGTCCTGGTTAAAAGAAGTATGCTCTGAGCCAAGCCTTAAAGAGGTACATTTAAAAAGCAAGTGAAGGACTAGGTGACAAAAGAGACTAAAAAAAAGTTTCCTTATATTTGGAAGACCAAGAGAATCACAGGAGCGTGTTTCCAGATGAAGGATTTGGTCACCCTCTTAAATATTGCTAAGACAAAGTCAATGTAGTAATTAAATGTGACATTATTAAAGTTATCTCTACTCTTGAGAAGTAGAGCTTTCGTAGAGTGTTGATTGTATGATTAAAGCTAGAGATTTATGTGGCACCAAAGGAGAAAATAAGTAAAATATGATATCCTATCTTTTGTTTGGGAACAAATGAGAATGATTGAGAAGAAATGGGATGGAAAAATAGATATAAAGATAGAGATAAAAATAGAGATAGAGATAGGTAGAGAAAGAGAAAGAGGCAGACATTGAGAGATGGAGGCAGAGAGATAGAAGGAGATTAGAAAAATTAATGATGGAGAATTTTTCTAGAAAGAAAAAATTCTGGAGACATAAAGAAAAAAAATGTGCTATCTTTTTTTATGACAATACTGGACCCAGTGGTTGGCTGTTTAAGCTGAAAAATAGTGTCAGGGGCTTGGCCTCTGACTTGGCTCTTAGCAAGTTAGAAATTCATTGTTAGATGTTGCCAGGTTACTTCCTTAATCACCTAGTCCCAAGAAACTCACCATGAGGACACGATGTGAGTTGAGATAGAAAAGGCAATGACATCATAGACATCTGGAACACTTGGTCATGTAATTTATTCATTACTTTAGAATTTGTTTGAACTCTCTATATTTTCTATTTTTAAATTAATTTATTTTTCAATTTTATTTCACATACAATATTATATTAGTTTCAGTTATACAATATATGAATTTATATACCTTACAAAGTGATCACCCTGATAAATCTAGTATTCATTTGGCACCACACATAGTTTTTGCAATATTGTTGACTCTAATCTTTATGCTATAATTTACATCTCTGGGACTATTTTTATAACTGGCAATTTGTGCTACTTCATCTCTTTCACCTTTCACACATCCTCCCAGTCTCCCTTGCTCTGGCAACCACAAATTTGTTCTCTGGATCTAGGAATTTGTTTCTTTTTGGTTTGTTTATTTTGTTTTGTTTTTCTTTTTTATTGTTGTTCGAGTACAATTGTCTCCATTTTTGCCCCACCATGCTCCCCCAGCCCACCCACCCCCACCTCCCAGTTTCGAACCTACCCCCTTTGGCTTTGTCCATGTGTCCTTTATACATGTTCCTTGATAGCCCTTCCCCTATTTTCCCCCATTATCTCTCTCCCCTCTCCTCTCTGGTTACTGTCAGTTTGTTCTTTATTTCAATGTCTCTGGTTGTATTTTGCTTGTTTGTTTGTTTTGTTGATTAGGTCTCAATTATAGGTGAGATCATATGGCATTCAATTTTTTCATATTCCACATATAAGTGAAATGATATGGCATTTATCATTCTCTGTCAGGCTTTTTTTATATAGTAGTATAATATCCTCCAAGTTCATTGATGTAGTTGATATTATACAATGGAATATTACTCAGCCATAAAAAGATTAAATCTCTCCTTTATTGTCATTTGATGATAAAGTCCTGCTGCAGCCAACAAAATGTATAGCTTGGTCTCTTAGACACCTAGATAATTATGGTCAAATATTCAGCCTCTATTAGGGGACCACAGCAAAAACCCATAACTAAGTAAAGTAATGTCAAGGATTTAATAGCTTTCTTCAAAAACTCTAAAGAATTGTGCTGTGATTCACCTAAGTGTTTAATAAAGTTTAAAACATCTTTTATCTGCCACACATACTTGAATAAATGAGGATTACTCAATTATCTGGGGAAGCCTTCTTTAGCTGTGTCTGGTGCCTGGGTTTGGATGGCTTAAGTCTTCGGTGTAGCTTTGGCTGAGTACCTACTACCAGTGGTGTGGGTTTCTTTACAGCATAAGGGCCTCAAAATAATCAGTGCTGATAACTCAGCACTCTAATAGTATTTTTTTTCATTGAGGAAGGCAGAAACTAAATTACTATTTCAATCTATTTTGAAGTAGTCATAGTCTCATTCACTTCTTCCATATTTCATCTGATAAAAACAAGCCTCAAATTATTGTTGCTGTGTAAAAAATTGACTCAAAATTTAGTGGCTTAAAACTATACACACACACACATACATACACATATATGTATATATGTAAAATCTCACAACTTTGGTGGGTCAAAAATCTAGGTATTTAGGTATAGTTTAGTGGGGTAACTATGCTTCAAGATTTCTCACATAGCTGTATCAGTCAGCACTCCTGTCTCATCTGAAGCCTTGACTAAAGGAGGATTTGCTTTCAAGATCACTTATGTGATTGATAGCAGAACTCAATGCCTCACTGCTACTGACCTGAGGATCTCATTTCTTCCTTGGCTATTGGCCAACACCTCCCTCCATTGCTAACCATATGGCCTCTCCATTGAGCACCACATACCCTGACATCTGGCTTCCATCAGAATAAGGAGGATAGAAAGGAAGGGAGAACAAGAAGAAAAGACAGATTTTTTTGTAAACCAGTCTCAGAGGGCACATTTTAATATATTTTCCATATTTTCTTCATTAAAATCAAGTTATTAGCCTGCCTAAAAATAAAGGGAAGGAATATATACAAGGGTGCAAATAACAGACAAAGATGTGGGAATTATTTGGGGCCATTTTAGAAGCTACCTTCTGCAATTTGCCCTCTGACCCTCAACAATTTATATCCTTTTCACATTTAATATACAGTAAGTCCTTCAATCTTCTCAAAAGTCACATCACATTAAATTAATAGCTTAAAGTCCAGAATTTCACCATCTCACTCATTTCCAGGTGGGATGAGACTCCTGACATATATGCCAACAGTGTAGCTCTTGGAGTCTAACTCCTTTCATTCTGTTGATTTATTAAACTAGAGACAAATTCTGTCACTCAAAGGCTCATAAAACAGTAGTGGAATAGGCATCCAATAATCCCTATAAAAATTTTTATTAAAAAAGTTTGGGGTGGGAGGGGAAAATAAGAAGCCAAAAAGAATCACTGACAGAAAATCTGAAATCCAACCAGTCAAATGTTGGCAGCTCTTTGATTCATTCTCAAGGCCTGTGGATAATTCTCCACAATTCTTATCTTCCCCCCCTCTAGGCTTTTTTGCTGTGCTTTTTGATTTACATTTTTCATGAATTATAGCATATGTTTGTAGCTAAGTAGTGTTCTCAGCCAGCTTTTTGCTTGTAATATGTTAAGGGCACAAAAACATTATCATTTTATTCCATCTCTGTCCCCTTCCACCATGATAATATTATTTTGCTCATATACTTCCACTTTACTCAAAAGCTTCCTGTGAATACCAGTTGAGTTTATCCATTAGGTAGAAGTAAAACCACTCACACACACATGTTTCTTGGACATAAAAACTTCTTTACTTTTGGCTCCTGTAGAGAAAGCTGAGGGACAAGTCTATTAAGCTTCTATAATAATGGGCTATGGCTGCCATGACAAAGTACCTCAGACTGGGTGACTTAAATAACAGAAATGTATTTTCTCACAGTTATGGAGGCTGGGGGTACAAGCCCAAGATATTGGAAAGTTTGATTTCACCTGAAACCTCTTTTTCTGGCTTGAAGATAGGCACCTTCTCCTCAGTCTTCACATGGTCTTTTCTCTTTGCACGTGCCTTGTGTGTGTGTGTCCTACTCTTCTCGTTAAGAATACCAGTTAGATTGGATTAGGACCTATCCTAATAATCTTATTTCAGCTCATTTTAAGGGCCCTGCCTCTAAATACTGTTACTTGCCAATATAATGAGTATAAGAACTTCAAAATATGAATTCTTTAAGGTAAATAATTCAGCCCATAACACCTTCTTATGGACAAATAAATGTTGTTTTATTGGGGCCATTGTAGGAGCCACATGTTATAGGAAAGCTATCCCAGATTCAGGAGTAGGGAATCAGCTTCTCAATTTGCAGTGTGTCAAATTATTGGGTTGGCCAAAAAGTTCCTTTGTTTTTTTTTCAATAAGATGGTTCTGGTAGCCCTTAGTTGTCTTTAACTTTATTTAAGATAATTTCATTAGATTGCATTGTGACATCTGTCACATCAGTGTGCATTTAAAAAATACTTATCAAAATTGGTGAAAATGTGTGTAGCCATTTTAATATTGAAGATGAAAGAAAATATGCAATGGTTTCAGCATATTATGCTTTATTATTTTAAGAAAGTTAAAAATATAAGTGAAACATAAAAAAAGATTTGTGCAGTGTATGAAGAAGGTATTGTGACTGATTGAATGTGTCGAAAGTGGATTGCAAAGTTTCATGCTGGAGATTTCTTTCTAGATAATGCTCCATGGTCAGGTAGACTAGTTAAAGTTGATATCTGCCAAATTGAGACATTAACTGAGAATTATCAATGTTATACCGCACAAGTGATGACCAATATACTCAAATATAAAAATCAATATAATTATTGGTGAAAGTGAAAAACAAGTCTTTTATTTTATGGAAAAATAAAAACATATGGATTTTTGACCAACCTAATATTTGCAGGTATATTTAAAATTGACATAGTGACTATTTTATATTTCTGCCATTATGTTTAGATACTACTGTTTATGATGATTTTATTGTCTTCAAATAATCCATCATAAATTATACTTTGGCAAATTTTGCCTTCTTTCTAAGAGTCTTTCTCCTTCCTATGTAGAGATTATATCTTCAAAATTTTTTGTTTCTACTATTATTTTTGTTTCAGTCTTCAATTTTAAGCTCCCCTTGGCAAGTCTTATTTGGTTTTATTTATTTCTTTGGGTGCATGGATATTTATTTTGCTGCTGATACCAGTAATATAACAGAAGATAGGGGCTTGGTTAGGTGTGCATATTTTTCTGCTGTCATTAGATATGAGATATTCTTAATCACATATTTACCCTATCATTTTTTAACCAAAATATCCCTTCTGAAATCTAAATGTTTCCATGTTTAAGTTATTTTATCAAAAGGATTAAAGTTAATATATTGGTTTATAGCTTTTTTACATAATTTTGTGCAACTCAATAGAATAATATTATCATGATAACTTGACAAAAATAAAAACTGTACCATATATATGTATGACACAAAGAAAAAATGTCAAATGCACAGTTCCAAATCCTGGACCCATTACTGGGACTTGTCAGTTCACAGTGTCACCTAAAACAGAAACTTGAATGTAAGCACTATTATTCATATCACCTTCAGAGAGGCACTGTTTCTAGGGACCATTCTTCTGCAAGAGAATCAGGTATGGTCAAAGGAAAGAAAGAAAGAAAGAAAGAAAGAAAGAAAGAAAGAAAGAAAGAAAGAAAGAAAGAAAGAAAGAAAGAAAGAAAGAAAGAAAGAAAGAAAGAAAGAAAGAAAGAAAGAAAGAAAGAAAGAAAGAAAGAGAGAGAGAGAGAAAGAGAGAGAGAGGAGAGGGAGAGAGGGGGAGAGAAGAGGGAGAGGAAGGAAGGAAGGAAGGAAGGAAGGAAGGAAGGAAGGAAGGAAGGAAGGAAGGAAGGAAGGAAGGAAAGGAAGGAAGGAAGGAAGGAAGGAAGGAAGGAAGGAAGGAAGGAAGGAAGGAAGGAGAAAGAAGGGAGGGAGGCAAGAAAGGAAGGAAGAAAGAAGAAAGAAAGAGAGAAAAAGGAAGGAAGGAAAGAGAAACAAGAGAAGAAAATTGAGTATTTTACAAAAACAAAAGAGAAAGCTAGTCAGTTGCCCTTAAAATGTAATAAAAATACAATAAAAATAAAAATAAATAAATAAAATTGTCTTAATTATATTTATTGGTAGAAGAAGATACCTTGAAGTAACACAGCATACAAAATTCCAAGGAACAAACAAAATACTCAGACCAACTTCATACAAAATCACCATGAAAAGAGAATAGAACACGTTAATTGAGACATTGCAACTCATAAACATTCTCCTTAAATAATTAACTTCAAAAAAGAAGATTATTAAATAACACTCTGAAAAGATAGGTATTCATATTTATATTTAATAAAACATTTGGAATAAGAAATTAAAAAATGAAGAACAGAAATGGAAACAATGAGAGAAATGATGGATTACTTTTATTCAGAAACAATAAAAGGTATAAATCAATTAAATAGTATTTTAATTGCTGTATAAAAAAGAAAATTCTAATTCCAGTAAAAATGTCCTTTAAACATTAAGACAAAAATGAAGACATTTTCATATTAACTAAAAGTGAGAACATTTGTCATAACAGATTAACACTATAGAAGAAATGAAAAAAATTCAGGCTCAAGAACAATGATAACAGATTGAAAATGAAAGGTACATGATGGAACAAAAAATATCAGAAATTGTAAATGTGTATCTAAAAATAAAATGATATTTAAAAATTATTAATATATAAAACACATATGACACATAACTAAGGGGCTGAAAATGTAAAATAAGCGCATAGAAAAATGCTCAAAATTAGGGAAATGCAAGTTAAATCCACATTAAGATGTTGATTTTTATACACATGAATAGCTTAAAATAAAATAAAATAAAATAATGAACAAATCATGTTTCAGCAGGCTTCACAGTAACCAGAACTTTTATAACTTAACGGTAGGAGTGTAAAATAATACAAGCGCTTTAGAAAACTGTTTAGAGGACATTTAAAATTTTAAAATACCCATCATATAAGACTTAGAAACACCATTCACTGGTAATTACCTTACAGAAAAATGAACATGTGTCTATAAAAGACTTGCATGTGTATTCTCCTAGTAGTTTTTAAAAAATATTCCCTTATAAAAAGCAATATAGAAGTTAATTAACTGGTAAACTGATAAAGAAACTATGATTTGGGTAAAACAGTCAGACTCCTACATATGCAGCTTATAAAAAATCACATTTTATATGTGAAGACATTATTATATAAATGATATAAAGATGTAAAAATATATTACGCTGACACTGAAGAAATCTAGGGGACTATATTAGTGTGAGAATATGTAGAATTTCTGATTAAGTAATAATACTATGAGTAAAAATGGTCATTTAATAATAATAAAGTGTCATTACAACAAAAGGACCTAACAATATGAAGTGTTAGTGTACATAATAACTGAACCTTAAAATATGTGAAATAAAATCGGTAGCCCTGTAATGAGTTTAGCCAAATCCACAGTTCAGACATTTCAACTTCTCTTTCTCTCTCTGTGTCTCTCAATAATTGATTAAGAAAGAAGACTGATTGTTCCTGTTTCCATATATAAAGAGTTTATCATTTGCTACTCCATCCTAATAACAAGTAAGAGGTTAGAATTAGATATCAACAGCTCATCTTGGATCTGTAAGAGTGGGGAGAATACAGGGCAAATCGTTACCCTAAAGATTGAAGAGAGAGGTAAACACAGGGAGTCACTGCTTATCAGAACGGAGACAAGAGTAGAAACTGCCCCAGAAAACCAGTGCCAGGGTAGGAAAACCAGAACTGTTAACTATGTATAGAGGCTTCATGTCATCAACTCTGATAGTTAACTCCAGGAAAAACCAATCACAGCACCCCTTCCCCTACAATATTATGGGATTTTCCTGTGGGGTATCAACCAGGTTCCCACACATGCAAAATATATGTATGGATGAAAAAAATACCCTTCTGCCTCCAGCAGGCAGTGGGGAAAAGGAACTTGTAGAATTAGCCGTCAAAAATGAAGAAAAAATGGCATTCTCAAATGTATCATCCTGCTGGTGGATGCTAATAATGGAAAATCTATACTTTTCAGGTGGCAGGAGGTATATTAATTTGGGAAATCTCTGTACCTTCCCTTTCATTTTGCTGTGAATGTGAAACTGATGTAAAAATGCAATCAGTTGAAAAGATACACAATCATAAGGATACAGACAACCTAAACAACTTTATCAACCTATTTGACCTCTATGATATTTTTACAGACTTAACTTTTTAAGAGCAGTTATAGATTCACAGCAAATTGAGATGGAGTTACAGAGCTATCCCCTATAGCACCCATCTCCATACATAATAGCCTCCCAATATCAACATCTTTATCCAGAATGGTACATTTAGTAGAATTTGGGGGGAGATTTAACTTTTTAAAAACTTATTTATATATTTTAGATTTTTCATTGTTTTTATACTACAGTTGTCCTAATTTTTCCTCTTTTGCCCTCCTCTGCTCAGCCTACCCCAGACCCCACCACTTCCACAGGCAATACTCACACCGTGATCCATGTGTATAAGTCATTTGTACCTGTTGTTTGATGAGTCCCTTCCCCTTCTTTCCATCATTATACACTTCCCCACCTCCCCTCTGATTGCTGACACTTTGTTCCATGTTTCCACGTCTCTAATTCTGGTTCTGTTTTGCTCATTAGTTTATTTTGTTCATTAGATTCCTCTTATAAGTGAGATCACATGGAATTTGTCTTTGGGTGACTGGCTTATTTCACTTAGCATATGTGAATCTAATCTCCACTTTCATCCATACTGTTGCAAACCATGGGAGTTCCTTCTTTCTTTCTGTGGCATAGTATTCCCTTGTGTAAATGCACCATAGTCTTTTGATCCACTCATTTACTGGTGGTTGCTTAGGCTGTTTCCAGTGCTTGGCTATTGTAAATAGTACTGCTATGAACATAGACAAGATTCAGTTCTCTTGAATTGGTGATTCACAACTCTTAGGGTATATTCCCAGCAGTGGAATCACTGGGTCAAAAAGCAGATCCAGGTTGGATTTAGATTTGTCAGTATTTTGTTGAGGGTTGCAGCATTTATATTCATCAGAGATATTGGCCTATAATATTCTTTCTTTGCTGTATCTTTGCCTAATTTTGGAATTAACATAATACTAGCCTCATAAAATAGTTTAGGATTCTTCTCTGTTCTTGATTTTTGGGGAATAATTTGAGAAGGATAGGTATTAGTTCTTTGAATGTTTAATAAAATTGTACTATGAAGAAATCCAGTCAAGAACTTTTGTGTGCAAGAAGTTTCTGATTACTGCTTCAATTTTGCTAGTTGTTACTGATCTGTTCATCTTTCCTGCTTGTTTAAGTTTGGGGAGATTGCATTTTTTCAGAAATTTGTCAATTTCACTTAAGTTGCCCAGTTTCTTCATGTATGGTAGTTCATAGTAATTTCTTAGAATCCTTTGTATAACTGTAGTATTGGTTGTTATTTCTCCTCTTTCATTTCTTATTGAATTTATTTTGGTCCTCTTTCTATTTGATGAGCCTTGTTAAAGGTTTGTCAATTTTGTTTATCTTTTCAAAAAACCAGCTTCTGGATTCATTGATCCTTTGGATTGTTTTTTTAGTCTCCATGTCATTTAATTATGCTCTGATGTTAATTATTTCTTTCCTTGTACTCACTCATTTGTTTCATTTGTTTTCTGATATTTTATTTATTCTTTGATCTCATTGTTAACTCATCCATTATTTAATAACGTCTCCATGTATTTGAATTTTTTGAGTTTTTTACTTGAAGTTGGTTTTTAGTTTCAAACCATTATAATCTGAGAAGGTGCTTGATAAGATTTCAATTTTTTTGAATTTGTTAAGGCTTGTTTTGTGTCCTACCAGGTGGCCTATCTTTTTAAATGATCCATGTGCATTTGAAAGGAATGTATAGTTTGCTCTCTAGGGTAATATGTTCTCTAAATATCAATGAAGCCCATTTGATCTTGAGTGTTGTTCAAAGCCACAATAGCCAGTATTTTTTGTTTGGAAGATCTATCTATTGTGGACAGTGGGCTGTTAATATCCCCTGCAATGACTGTATTGCCTGTTGATCTCCTTAAAGTCTCCCAAGATTTTTCTTATGTGTTTAGGTGCTCCTATGTTGAGTGCCTATGTGTTTACAGGGGTTATGTCTTCTTGTTGGAACGGTCCCTTAAGTACTATGTAGCAACCTTCTTTGTCTTTTGTTATGGCCTTTGTTTCGAAGTGTATTTTGTCTGATATAAGTATTGCTACCCAGATATTTTTCGTTCATTTTCTTGGAATATTTTTTCCATCTTTACTTTTCACTTATATAGGTTTTTTTCTTCTGAGGTGGGTCTCTTTTGGAAAGCTTATATGCAGATCATGTTTCTTATCCACTCAGCTACTCTGTGCCTTTTCTTTGGAGCATTTAATCCATTTACATAAGGTTATTATTGATATGTATTTTCCATTGCCTTTTTTCTCTTTGTATTTTTTTCTTTCTCTTCCTCCCTCTGCCCCACATCTCATTTCTTCTTAAAGTAGTTCCTTTAGCATCTGTGGCAAAAATCTCTTGGTGAAGTTGTACTTGTTTAGCCTTCTTTTGTCTAAGATGCTGTTTATTTTGCTTTCCATTTAAGTGAGAGCCTCATTGCATAGGGTAATCTTGGTTGCAATAATGAAAAGCAATCCTTGCTTTTCAATACTTGGAATATTTTATGCCAATCCCCTCTGGCTTATAGTGTTTCTGTTGAAGAGCTGATAGCCTTATCAGAGCTGCCATGTATGCTACTAGCTGTTTTGCCTTTGCTGTCTTTAAGATTGTAGGTCTTTAAATTTTGGCATTTTAATTACGATGTGTCTTGGAGTGAGCATTTTAGGTTCATCTAATTGGGACCCTTTGTGCTTCCTGAACTTGTATAACATTTTCCCTGACCAAATTAAGAAAGTTTCTTGTCATTATTTTTTCAAACAGATTTTCTACCCCTTTTTTCTTTTCTTCTCTTTCTGATATTCCTGTGATTGTGAATGACATTATGTTTCATATTGCCCTGAATCTCTTTAAACTATCCTCAGTTTTTTTTCGTCTTTTTTAAATTTCATTTTTGTGATTGTTTTTTTCTCTTTGTCATCTTCCAGTTTGCTTCTCTCTGCTTCTTATAGCCTGCTTTTACTTCCTTGCAGGATATTTTAAATTTCTAATATTGTATTCTTCATTTCTCCTGGTCTTATTCATAGTTTTGATGTCTTTTTTTATGCTGCCGTAGTTCCCACTAAGTTAGTTGTAGCTCCCATAAAGTTCCTGGTAGTTCTCACTGAACTCCTGAGTATCCCTATAACCATTATTTTGAACTCTATGTCTGATAGATTGATTGCCTCTATTTAATTTATGTCTTTTTCTGGGGATCCCCCCTTCCCTTTTGATTGGGTGTTGTTTCTTTGTCTCCCTATTTAGGTGATTCTTTGTTTGTCTCTGCATCTCAGATTGCTCTTGTTTGCTCTTCTGTGTTCATGGGGTGGCCTTCTGTGGTAGGAGTTCTGTGGGACTCAGTGGTGCAGTCTCTTTTATCTGATCTGGATGCTCTAGGGGTACCCTTTATACAGCTTATGTGGACTCTCTGGCTGTACTTGTGTTTAATTATTGAGAGCTAGTTCATTGCTGGGTTCTCCCCTCTGGCTGGCTGACTGAGAATCACATCCCCACCACATCTTGTATTCTTTTGCACAGGTGCTGGCAGAACAAAGCAAAACTACCCAGAAAACAAAACACACACCAGCAAAAACATTCCCCTCCCACAACAATAATATCAACAGCAAGTGAGCAGAGATTAAGATATGTGGAAAATGATTGAGGCTATTTTAAGATAGGAAAAAAGGAATATGAAATGACTAAAGGAGAGAAAAAATGTCTTGAGATGAAAGAGGGAGGTGGAATAATAGGAGTAGGGAATAGAAATAAGGCAAAGAAAGGGAGAAAATAAACTTTAAAATGTAAGTTAAAAAAGAGGAAGTGTGATGGCAAATGGAGTAAGAAAAGATAAGGGTATGATATGAGGTTTGCAATAAAATTTAAAAAATGGTGAGGCAATAGGAACAAAATTGAAGAATAAACACACTGAGTCAATAACAATGACAGATAGCAAAGATTAATAAAGTTGGAAAGAGAATATGATAAGACAGAGATAAGAGAATATGAGATGTCTACAGTAAAAAAAATGATTTTGAGATGATAGAGGGAGGAGAAATAATGAGAGTAAGGAATAAATATAAAATTCTAAAGTCAAATAAGCAAGAGCAGGAGAAAGGCAATGTGTAATAACACTGGGGGAGAATAACCTATGAGATTTGAAATTTAAAATATTGAACAAATAGGAATAAAATTGAAGAAAAAACAGCAATAGTTGCAATATCCATACCAAACAAGCAATGCTTTTAAAGGTAAAAAAGAAAATAATAATATTATTTTAAAAATGAACATGTGCTGACTAAAGGAAAGAAAAGTGCTTTTGATAGGATAGAAGGAGGAGAAATCATAAGGGTAAGAAATATGAATAAGACTTAGAAAGGAGTAAAAAAAAATAAAAATAAGAAAGGGCAGGAAGAATGTAAAATGAAGGGAGACAAGGGTAGGGTATAATGTGAGATTTGAAATAAAATCAATTTTATTTCATTATTTAATCAGTTTTACTTAATCATTCATTTACTGAAGGAGATATTGGCTGCTTCCAAGTTTTGGCAATTATGAATAGCTATGGTAAATGTACTTGTGAAAATATTTTGTGGACATATGTTTTCAGCTTTGGGGGGTAAATACCAGGAAGTGTGATTGTTGGATTGTGTGGTAAGAGTGTATTTAGTTTGGTAAGAGACCACCAAATCTTCTTTCAAAGTGGTTGCATCATTTTGCATTTTCACCAGCAGTGTATGAGAGTTTCCACTCTTCTGTATCCTGGTAAACATTTGGTGTCATCAGTTTTCTGAATTTTGGGCACTCTAATAGGTATGTGGTATAGTGGCATCTTGAGAGAGCAATGTGTTGTTATCATTTGAATGGTATTCATGACTAAACTCACATGAGACCTGTACTTTTAAGATTTGATGAGCAGGTACAGAAATTTATTCATCTCGTGAATAAAGCCCAGAACTAACCTCAAAAGTAAGCTTCCTTGCTCATTTAACTGCTACCTACTAATCTGGAGTGATCTGCCTCTTCCTTTGGTCTCTCCCTGCCTTTCATGCTTGGGAACCAGTTTCAGTCTATACACAGGGAGCTCCTGAGGATGTTGTAAACAAATACTCAGACACATTATCAGAGCTAAGGAGAGATTACTTCACCTTGTTAAGAGATATACCGAGACTTCACCAAAAAATGTGAAACTGCTATTTCATACCATTATTCTTGTATATTATTATGCTGCAAGATCTACCACTATGTGGATGCTCATAGAGCTTTTTTAAAAAAATTATTTAGTTATTTTTCAAGTACAGTTTTTTTGTCTATTTCTCCCATTCCAGCCCCCCCTCACCCGATGCTCCCTACCTCCCTCCCATTTCCACCCCCCTTAGTTCTCGTCCCTGTGTCCTTCCTACTTGTTCCTCCAAATCCCTCCCCTTTTTCCCCTTCAATTGCCTTCCCTCTCCCCTCTGGTCACTGCCCACTTGTTCTGTATTTCAGTGTCTTTGTTTTTTTTCTGCTTGCTTGTCTGTCCTGTTATTTAGCTTCCTGTTAAAGCTGAGATCATATGGTATTTGTCTTTCAACACCTGTCCAATTTCACTCAGCATAATGCTTTCCAGTTCCATCCATGTTGTTGCAAAGGGTAGTAGCTCCTTCTTTCTCTCTGCTGCATAGAATTCCATTGTGTATATGTACCACAATTTTTTGATCCATTCATTTACTGACGGGCACCTAGGTTGCTTCCATTTCTTGGCTATTGTAAATTCTGCTGCTATGAACATTGTGGTGCATAGGTTCTTTGATATTGATGTTTTAGGATTTTTAGGATATAATCCTAGCAGTGGAATTGCTGGGTCAAAAGGCAGGTCGATTTTTATTTTTCTGAGAAAATTCCATAATGTTTTTCATAATGGTTGTACCAGTCTACAATTCCACCAACAGTGAACTAAGGACCCCTTTTCCCCACATCCTCTCCAACATTTGTTGTTTGTTGCTTTGTCTATTATAGCCATCCTGACCGGTTTGAAGTGGTAACTCATTGTGGTTTTAATTTGCATCTCTCTGATAGCTAACAATATTGATCATCTCTTCATATGTCTCTGGATATTCTGTATGTACTCCTTGGGGAAGTGTCTGTTCAGGTCCTTTTCCCATTTTTTAATTGGGTTAGATGTCTTCTTAGAGTGGAGTCGTGTAAGTTCTTTGTATATTTTGGAGATTAAACCTTTGTCTGAGGTATCATTGGCAAATACATTTTCCCATACAGTTGGTTGTCTTTTTAATTTAATACTGTTTTATTTGGCCATGCAGAAGCTTTTTATTTTGATGAGATCCCATTTGTTTATTCTTTCCTTTATATTCCTTGCTCTAGGGGACATATCGGTAAAAATGTTGCTGTGTGGAATATCTGAGATTTTCTTGCGCATGTTCTCCTCTAGGACTTTAATGGTGTCACAGCTTATATTTAAGTCTTTTATCCACCTTGAATTTATTTTGGTGTATGATGTAAGTTGGTGCTCAAATTTCATTTTTTTGCATGTAGCTATCCAGTTCTCCCAACACCATTTGTTGAAGAGGCTATCGTTACTCCATTTTATGTTACTGTCCCCTTTGTTGAATATTAATTGACTGTAGAGAGTTGGATCGATTTCTGGGCTCTCTGTTTTGTTCCATTGGTCTATGTGCCTATTTTTATGCCAGTACCAGGCTGTTTTGATTACAGTGCCCTTGTAATACAGTTTGATATCAGGTATTGTGATCCCTCCTACTTTGTTCTTTTTTCTCAAAAGTGCAGCTGCTATTCGGGGTCGTTTATGGTTCCATACAAATTTTTGAAGTGTTTGTTCTATGTCTGTGAAATATGCCATTGGTACTTTAATAGGTATTGCATTGAATCTATATATTGCTTTGGGTAGTATGGACATTTTGAGGATGTTAATTCTTCCAATCCATGAACAAGGTATATGTTTCCATTTGTTTGTGTCTTCCTTGATTTCTTTCTTCAGTGCTGTATACTTTTCTGCATACAGGTCTTTTACCTCCTTGGTTAGGTTTATTCCCAGATATTTAATTTTTCTTTTTGCTATATTGAATGGGATTTTTTCCTTGTTTTCTGCTTCTGCTGATTCATTGTTGGTATACAAAAATGCCTTTGATTTCCGGATATTGACTTTGTAATCCACTGTTTTTCCAAATTCATTAATTAGTTTGAGCAGTTTTTGGGTAGAGTGTATAGGATTTTCCATGTACACTATCATGTCATTTGAAAACAGTGACCAGTGACAGTTTTGTGTCCTCCTTTCCTCTATGGATGCCTTTTATTTCCATTTCCTGCCTGATCACTGTGGCCAAAACTTCTAATACTATATTGAATAGAAGGGGTGAAAGTGGACATCCTTGTCCTGTTCCTGATCTTAGTGGAAAAGCTTTTAGTATTTGCCCATTGAATATGATGTTGACTGTAAGGTCTTTCATATATGGCCTTTATTATATTGAGGAATGCTCCCTCTATTCCCACTTTGCTGAGTGTTTTTATCATACATAGGTGTTGTACCTTATCAAAAGCTGTTTCCACATCTATTGATATGATCATGTGGTTTTTGTCTTTGCTTTTGTTTATGTGATGAATTACATTTACTGATTTGCGAATATTGGACCATCCTTGTATCACTGGGATGAATCTCACTTGGTCATGTTGTATAATCTTTTGGATATATTGTTGGATGTGATTTGCCAATATTTTGTTGAGGATTTTAGGGTCTATGTTCATCAGTGATATTGGCCTGAAGTTTTCATTCTTTGTTGTGTCTCTCTCTGGTTTTGGAAATAGGATGATTGTGGCTTCATAAAAGGAGTGTGAGTTTTCCATCCTTTTGGATTTTTTGGAATAGTCTATAAAGAATAGGGGTTAGCTCTTCCTTAAATGCTTTGTAGAATTCTCCTGTGAAACCATCTGGTCTGGGGCTTTTGTGTGATGGGAGTTTTTTGATTATTGCCTCAATTTCTATTGCTGTTATTGGTCTATTCAGGTTTTCTACTTCTTTTTCATTGAGTTTTGGGAAATTATATTTTTCTAGAAATGTGTCCATTTCCCCTAGGTTTTCAAATTTCTTGGCATACAGTTCTTCATAGTAATTTCTTACAACCCTTTCTATTTCTGTGGTATCAGTTGTAATCCCTCCTCTTTCATTTCTGATTGTGTTTATTTGTGTTTGCTCCCTTCTTTTCTTGATGAGCCTACTTAAAAGTTTGTCTATTTTGTTTATTTTTTCAAAGAAACAACTCCTGAATTCATTGATTCTTAGAATTGTGCTTTTAATCTCTATATCATTTAGTTCTGCTCTGATCTTCGTTATTTCCTTCCTTCTACTTGCTTTGGGCTGTTTTTGTTGTTGTTCCTTGAGTTCTAGCAGGCCTAGAGTAAGGTTGTTTGTTTGAAATGTTTCTATCTTCTTTAGGTATGCCTCTATTGCTATAAACTTCCCTCTCAGGACTGCCTTCACTGTGTCCCATAAGTTTTGGGTTGTTGTGAGTTCATTTTCATTTGTTTCCAGGAACTTTTTGCTTTCTTCCCTAATTTCATTCTTGACCCATTTGTTGTTTAATAGCATACCATTCAGTCTCCATGATTTTTTGTGCTTTGGGTTTTTTCCTTTGGGGTTGGTTTCCAGTTTTAGTCCTTTGTCGTCAGAGAAAATGCTTGGTATGATTTCAATATTCTTGAATTTGTTGAGGCTTGTTTTGTGTCCTATCATGTGGTCTATCTTTGAGAATGTTCCATGTGCATTTGAAAAGAATGTGTATTTAGCTTCTTTGGGATGAAGGGCTCTGTATATATCAGTTGAGTCCATTTCATCTAGGATGTTGTATATTTTGTTTGGAAGATCTGTCCATTTTTGATAGTGGGGTGTTTAAATCCCCTACTATAATTGTGTTGGTGTCTATATATTTCTTGAAGTCTTCTAAGATTTTGTTTATATATTTTGGTGCTCCTATGTTGGGTGCATATATATTTATGGTGTTAATGTCTTCTTGGTGGATTCTTCCCTTGAGTATTATGAAGTGACCTTCTGGGTCTCTCTTTATGGCCCTTTTTGTGAAGTCTATTTTGTCTGATATGAGAATTGCTACCCCAGCTTTTTTTTCTTGTCCATTTGCTTAGAAAATTTGTTTCCAGCCTTTCACTTTTCGTCTGTGGTGGTCTTTTGTCCTGAGGTGTGTCTCTTGTAGGCAGCATATGTGTGGGTCATGCTTTCTTATCCATGCAGCAGAGTCCTGTCTGGTGTGGCTCAGTGGATTGAGCACGTGCCTGCAAACCATGCAGCTATTCTGTATCTTTTGTTTGGAGCATTTAATTTATTTATGTTTAAGGTTATTTTTGATAGGTACTTATTCATTGCCATTTTTGTACCTGTGTTCCTCTCTGTCTGTCTCTTTTCCTTCCTTTCCTTAAAGCAGTCCTTTTAGTATTTCTTGTATGGCTGGCTTTGTGGCAGCAAATTCTTTTAGACTTCTTTTGTCTTGGAAGCTCTTTATTTGGCCTTCTATCTTGATTGAGAGCCTTGCTAAGTAAAGTAGCCTTTGTTGTAGGCCTCTGGTTCTCATTACTTGGAATATTTCTTGCCATTCTCTTCTTGCTTGGAGTGTTTCCATTGAGAAGTCAGTAGCTATCCTTATTGGGGCTCCCTTGTATGTTACTTCTTTTTTCTCCCTTGCTGCCTTTAAGATTCTCTCCTTGTCTTGGAATTTTGCCATTTTAATGATGATGTGTCTTGAAGTGGGCCTCCTTGGTTTCCTCTTGATTGGGTCTCTCTGTGATTTCTGGATTTGTGTGACTTTTTCTTTCATCAAATTAGGGAAATTTTCTCTCATTACTCGTTCAAATACGTTTTCTCTCCCTTATTCTTCTTCTTCTCCTTCTGGTATTCCTATTATTGGGATAGTATTACATTTTGTATTGTATTGCATTTCTCCTAATCCCTCTTCATTCTTTCTGAGCCTCTTTTACCTTTCCTGTTCTTTTTGCGAGATGCTTTCTACTTTGTCCTCCAACTCACTAATCCGATCTTCTGTCTTATCTACTTTACTTTTAACGCTTTCTACTGTGTTTTTCAATTCAGAAATTGTATTCTACATTTTCTCTTGGCCCTTGCTAATAGTTTCCATTTCCTTTTTCATGTTGATATAGTTCACGGTGAGATCATTATAACTTCCCTGTAGTTTCTGGTAGCTCATTGTGAGCTCTTTGAATTTCCTGATAACCAGTGCTTTGAATTCAGTATCTGATAGTTGACTTGCCTCTATTTCATCTAACATTCTTTCTGAGGGTTACTCCTTTCCTTTCATTTGGGGATTGTTCCTTTGTCTTCCCATTGTTAGTGAGACTCTTCTTGTTAGCCTCAGCTTCTTAGATTAATCTATTTTGACTCCCTAGGTTTATGGTGTGAACTTCTGTGGTGGAATGCCTATGAAATTCAGTGGTGTAGTCTCTTTTGGTTATCCTGTTGTTCTCTGCTTCCACTTACTCAAATATGCAGCAACTTGTGGCTTCTCTCCTACAACAATGTGCAATTTGTCTCTCTGACTCTACTATTGGGAGGCCTCTTCTATGGGTCCAGCTCTGGTCTTTTCATATTTTCAAGTTGATTGTGACTCTTGTGGGTAAAAGAAAGAATAGAAATAAAAGAAAGAAAAAAAAGAGTAGGGGAATGGAAAAACGAGAGATATGTTTAGAAAGGAAAGAAGAAGGAATAAAACAGAAAATCCAAGAAAAGAGGACAAAAGTATCAAAAGATGAAATAGTAATAAAAGTTAAAAAAATAACAGGTTATGTCTGGTTCCTCCGTGACTGTTGAGGTTTCTGGTCCCTTATTTTCATATATGCTTGGCAACTGCTGGCTTGCTGGTTTCTCCTCCTCCGATCAGACAGGTTTCTCTCCCTTTTGTACTAGGAACTGGTATCTGCTCTGTCCTACTGCATCGCCATCTTGAAAGCCTCTCTTGCTCATACTGCTTTTATAGTAGATTTTTAATTTATTTCTAGCTGAAACACACCTGAAGAAAAATTTGATAAATCTAGATTTTTACCCATTTCATAAGTCTTGTAAGAGAGAACTAATGCAACATATTTTACAATACCTCTAGCTTTTACTACACCATTCCTACACATACTGCTAGCACTGACATTAAGAAGACAAGAAGCTACATATAGAATATTTTAATAACTACTTTTGCCAACTTGCAATTTTTATATGAATGCAATTTCTGAGAACTTTACTTACAGAGTCCTTGCATTAATTGAAAACCATATTTTATTATTTGCTGACCCATAGATGGAAATTTCTTTCTGCAATTTCTTTGACTGAACTTGTTTTTGTAGGAACTTTAAAGGTTTGTAAATGTGTTCTGTAAAACTCTAACCTTTTGAAATGAAATTCTGTCTGTTAATTCCAACTATTGTTAAATATAATGATACTTGTTAACACTGTACATTTAGACATTTTCAATTTCCTGTCACTGATGCTGACTAATCTTACATCTAAGGCCAAGCTCTCATTAAATGCTAGGTGTTCCCTCTAAAGCCATTCATTTAACTGATTGGCTGTACGCTCAAGACAGAAGACTCCTAATGAGCATGGTGTGTTGTTTATACTGTATGGTCTTTCTCTTTTCAAATAATTTTTTTTTGTTTTTTGTTTTTGTTTTTCCTTCATATGGGCTAAATGTCTTCAATAAAGAGTTACCATGGCAACATCAATCTTAAGAATGATAGTACCCTTATAAAAAGATAAACTACTTATACAAAATTTATTTACAGAAAAATAAACAAATTAGTGTTATTTTTTATTTGAGACACTTTTAGCATGGTTACCTGTAGCCCAACTCACAAGGTGGATACAATGGAGAAGGATAAAAAGCCCATGTGAGGCTGACTAAAGCAATAGTGAATTTGATGACTTAAAACATGGATTTTTCTTCTTTACTGAGTAACATTTATTTTGGCGATTACAAATTTCTAAAGTTGTGGAAAAGAAAAATAATTGACATGTACTTGCTACTCCATATAATTCAAAGAACCGATAATAACATACATCTGTCCTGTGAAAGAAATAATGTTAACACTAAATTGCAAGTCTTACAGACAACACAGCTCAGATGTCAATTAAAACTGAAGCTTACCTAGTTCCCAGTCTTCGGACTTTTCTTTCTCTTTGATGTTTTTTGGTTTAGTTACTTGAATCTATAACCAAAAACCTGTATTACTTTCTCTGCCTGATGAGAAATGCCCCATCTTGCTTTAATTTTTTTTTGTCTTTAAAGTTTCAAACTTTGTCAAAAATATTTTTTGCACAGCAACGGAAATTATCAACAAAATTAAAAGACAACCCATTGAATAGGAGAACATATTTGCCAATGACTCTTCAGATAAGAGGTTAATATCCAAAACTTATAAAGAACTTATAAATCTCAATATCAAGAAAACAAACAATCCAATAAAAATGGGCAAAAGACCTGAATAGACACTTATCCAAAGTGGATGTACAGATGGCCAATAGACTCATGGAAAGATGCTTAATGTGATTAATTATCAGAGAAATGAAAATTAAAACTACAATGAGCTAATACCATATACCTATCAGAATGACTATCATCAATAAGTCAACAAACAACAAGGGTTGTCAAGGATATGGAGAAAAGAGGAATTTCTTGCAGTGTTGATGGGAATGCAGATTGTTGCAGCCACTGTAGAAAGTAGTATGAAGATACCTGAGAGATGTAACAATGGAACTGCCTTTCAACCCAGTAATTCTGCTTCTGGGACTATATCAGAAGGAACCTAAATACTAATTCGAAAGACGATTTTTTATTTACAATAGCCAAGATTTGAAAGCAGCTCAAGTGAATAAAAATGCTGTGGTACATTTATACAATGGAATACTATTTGACCATAAAAAGAAGGAAATACTAGCTGTCTCCAGAAAATCAAAAACAGATTCAATTTCTGGAGAAATTCAATCTTCAGAAGGAATAGTATTTTCTTCTGAAGATTATTATGCTAAGTGAAATAAACCAGTCAGTGAAAGACAAATACCACATGATTTCACTTATACATGGAATCTAATGAATAAAATAAACTAACAGACTCATGGACATGGATAACAGACAAACAGCTGTCAGCTGGAAGGGGGATTAGGACGCTGGGTAAAAAAAAATGAAGGAATTAAGAAAAATAAAACAAATAAACAACCCATAGACAGATATAACAGTGTTATGATCAACAGAGGGGAAGGGACAGGAGGAGTTAGAAGAAGTTAAAGGGGAGATAAATGGTGAGGGAAGGAAACTTGATTTTGGGTAGTGAATACACAATACAATTTACAGATGTATTATAGAATTGTAATAATTTTAATTAATTACAGAATTGTAAGTTTTAAAACATTATAATTTTAGTAACCCATGTCATCCTAATGAATTCAAAAATTTTTTTAAATATGTGTTTATCCCATCAAGATGAATTTCAATCATTATGTCTATAGGAAAAATTCCCAATGTACTTTATTTTCACTAATTGTATTGAAGGAGGAAGAATAAATAGATTACACTGAGGAACTATGTTAGAATCTTAACCTGTGGAAATGGCGCATCGCTATTATGGAATCTTATAAAAGACAAGCATCGGAATGAATGGGGGTAGAGACATTTACATTTACCACTCCAAATGGACTGGTAAATATTGAGTGGGCCAAAGTTTATTTGTTTTCTTCTGTAAGATCATTCTAGTAGTGCTTAATTGTCTTTAACTTCATTCAAAACAATTTTGTTAGATTGTATTGTGACAACTGTCATACCAGCTTGCATAAAAATTAAAATTGGTGAATTTCGTTTAGCTGTTTTTAATATTGAAGATGGAAGAAATATGGAACATTTTCAACATATTATGCTTTATGCTTTATGCTTTATGATTTCAAGAAAGGCAAAAACAAAACTGAAATGGAAAATTATTTGTGCAGTGTATGGAGAAAGTGCTGTGACTGATTGAATGTGTCAACAGTAGTTTGCAAAGCTGTGTGCTAGAGAATTCTTTCTGGACAATGCTCCATGGTCATGTATCCCATTAGAAGTTAATATTGATCAGATTAATTGAGAATAATCAATGTTATACCACACAGGTGATGGCCAACATATTCAAAATACCTAAATCAGTAAAATTATTGGTGAAAATGAAAAAAGTCCTTTATTTCATTGAATAAAATAAATGAAATTATTGGCCAAGACAATAAATGTTTGTGTTTGTATTTTTTTATTTTGTATATACCTGAAAGTTATCATTAATAGTAGGTTCTACAATTATCTGAGTGGGTCATGCCCAGCATTTTTTAATAAAATAAAATAGAATAAACTGGATTACTATAAGTGGAACATAATCAACAGAACAAATGAGCAAGCAAAATATAACCAGAAACATTAAAATTAAGAACAGACTGACAGTAACCATAGGGGAGGTGGGAGGGGATAATGGGGGAAAAGTGGGAGGGATTGTCAAGGAACATGTATAAAGGACACATGGACAAAGCCAAAGGGGAGTAGGATTAAGGGGGAGAGGTGGGGATGGCTGGGCTGGGGGCAAGTGATCAGGATAAATGAAGACAACTGTACTTGAACAACAATTAAAAAAAAAGAATAAACTAGACCATAGGAGAGTAAAATAGAACAGGAAAAGAATGAATTGTAAGAGTAAGTATTTAATGAAGTACACAGTTAAAGGCATTACTGAGTTATTGTTAAGTAACTGAATTTTTCTGTCTCCTATCTTTCTACCTTATATTGTATTTGCTGACAGATCAACTTCTATGCGAGCCTCACTTTCTTCACATATATTCATGACAGACATCATTAACTGATTGTACAGCTTTCCTGATAAATCCAGAGGAGTTTAAAAATACATTTCTCCATGTGGCTATTTAGCAATTTACTACTTTTCTAGTACTTCAAACTGCCATGTGTCAATCTTGAAAACCATATCTCAACTCCAATTCCACCTTGCCATTATATGCTTATGCAGTTGAACATTAGCTGTAATTTTTTAATCTGTGTCAATATCAGTTTTTATCCAAGTTACTGAAATAATGATTTCAGTATTTTAGTACTTTATAGTGGGGGCTGCTTTATACACTATTCATTTCTTAGATCTAACCAACACTGTGAAACAAATGTTTTGTTTTGTGCTAGAACAAGCTCTTCTGTCTGGAACAGAACCTTGATTTTACAGTCTTCTTGTATTTACTGTCAATGGTTGAAGCAATTTTAAAGTGAATTTCAGAAAATAAATCTATATTTTAAGACATATTACCAATATATGTTTTATTAAAAATTACTAATAAAGACCAATAGCAGAGAGTGTCATTTCACTTTTTTGCAAAACTGGGTATTTATATAATCTTTGCCAAGTTGATACCACAAAAGGGATTTATTTTTTCATTCTTTATGTGTTTGATGAATTATGTCTTCAAATAAATAGTCTACATTTGAATAAATAATAATTGAGTAATTATTCTACACACCAATTAGCAATCTATATTGTTCTCTTCAAATTGTTTTGCTTAAATTACCAGTGTAATCTTTTTTCTTATTTGTAAATTTATTCCAATAGTACAGATTTAACACTCTGTCACTTAAGCATTTTATGCATTTTTAAGCCTTTTTAAAGGCTTTCCCTACAAAGTATATTTAGAAAATATATGCTTAGATAATTACCACTGTAGACAACAGTAGTATATTTGAAATCTGCTATTCAGGTGTTCATATATTGACTCTAGCATTTATTAATGGTATGGCCCCTTGGAGGTTGCTTAATGTCTCTTCATCCTATTTCTCTTTGCTTATTTGTATAAAGGGAAAAAATTCTAATTCACAGTAGTTTGGGGATTTAAATAAGATCATACATAAAACGTTATATTTGGTAGTTGGCACATTGTAAACACCAAATAAATATTGGAAGTTCTGGTATCAATAAAATGACTTGGAAGTATTTTAATCTGCATTAATTTTATCATTGATTCACATGAGCTCAGTCAAGATTCTGGCAACTTCTCTCTTTTTTTCCCCTGCATATCAGATGGTTTGGAGAGTTAGCATTGATGCCTATTCTCTCTCCTTGGAATAATACTTAAAAGAAACTTGAGATAAAACATTTCTAATACTGTCACAACATTTCATGTTGTTTAGATCATGTCTATTCTCCGAGTATTATAAAATATTTTTTAGGTATAGACCTAAATTAGTCAGAAGCCCTCACATCTAAAAACTTATAGTCTATTTTTTACCTTTTGCTTTTTAAATTAATGTTTTATTAAGAGTCAGTCTTGTTCCAGATTTTGGTAATGGCGCAATAAACTTCTTGGTTAAAACTTTCAACAGATTATAGTTACAAAATTTTAAAAAAGTATTAAAAGCAACAACAACAATCTTGGATAGGGACACAAAATAAGTAGAAGTCAGAGGAAAAATACCTTTGGAATATTGCAATTTTTACCTATAATAATTAAGAGTTTGTTACTGATTACATTAGGGCATGGCCCAATCCTTCCAGCTCCAGCAGAAAATAAGTGTAGCCTCCCGGCTACAGTGGGAAGAAGTGGGATCAGGGCTTGCAGAGAAGCTGGAAATTACAGGTTGCATTCTGGAAGTAAGAGCACAACAGACGGGGCTAGATCCCAAATCTGGATATTATCTCTACCTCAGTCTCTGGATGACCCCTAAACTATACCTTTATAGGGTCACTCTTGGGAACCTAGCAAAAAGCAGGCAGAAACCAACAAGGAAATTACCCTTAATAGAAAGTATGGCATCCAGTTAAGATTTGTGCTTGCTTACTTTTCACCATGTAATTAATTCCTTAACCCACGAACAGGTCAGGCAGTAGGAAAGTCAAATGTTATTGGCTTGAGGCATCAGAGGATTAGCTTGAAGTTGTCAAAACAGCTGGACATTTGGAGGGCTTGGGAGTAAATACTTGGAAACAAGGAGCCAAAGAAAATATGAGTTTCCAAGGATGAATGTCAAAAGGCAAAATACTTGACTAACCACACAAGTTCAAGAGAGATCCAAAACAGGACAAGCAAATAAAAATACATATATACATACATAAACAGCAGCAGTAGGTGGAAGCTGAAAGAACTGAAGAACTGAGCAGGGTTATCAGCTACTGAACACTGTAGTAAAGTTCCCTGTTTGAATGCAGGCAAGTTAAATTACTGCTAAATCTAAATAACTGCTAAAAGAAATATCATCAGAAGTACAGAAATACAGAATAAGTATAATGTATTATTTATGATTAACAAAGTATCATTTTAAATCAAAATACTTAAAGAAAATTTGCTACCTTGGAGCTTGCAGTGGTGAGAGTGTGCTGCAGGTAGGAATGGATTGATGCAAACTGTGAAGAGGAAGCTTTCAGGGGGCAGTAGATTGTTGATTACCTTGATGATGGTGTCTACATAGATGTAAATGTTTGTCCAAACTTGTCAAAATGTATAAATAAAATGGGTGCATTTCAATGCATAGACTGTGCCTCAATAAACTCAAAAGAAGGCAAACTGAAAAAAAGAAATAAAACAAACACATAAAAAAAGTTTCTCCCAAGTTCCACAGACAAGCAAATAAAGGCCACACAAAAAGTATGGAGGAAAGAACTGGTTGAACTTTGTTACCATTCATTTACATAAAGATTCTGCTACCTCATTTGTTTTAATTTGTAACACTTGTTATCTGACATTTGGGAACAAAAAATAATTTGTTATATTTTAAGGTTCTCTATCTCCTTTTGGACACATTTCCCTCTATTCAACTATGATTTCTTTAATGATTTATTTTGTAATTAACTTCTAATACTCTAGAATAATACCTGGGCATGGGAAGGGCTTAACAAATGTATTTTGTTGTTTTTCTTTCTTGCTTATTTGAAATAATTTTGAATGCAGAGCTAAAGAGCACGTTTACTCATCTGCTTGGAATGTGCTTCTCCCAAATCCTGCCACAGCTGGCTGCTTCTCACCATTCAGATCTCGAACACAGATATAATTTCACCAGAGAAGAGTTTTCTCCCCATTCCTAAAACAGAACTCCAGTTACTTTTTACAGCACTACTTTATTCTATCTTCTTAATGCTTATAAATTTTTAATCTTAATTTTAATGTTCATATCTCAGTTTATAGGTTGTTTCCCCTATTAAAATATATGTTCTTTGAGGGCAGGACTTCCTATTTACTCATAGCTGTTTCCCAATACCTAAAATAGTACATGACTTAATGCAGATGTTTAATAAATACTTGATGGACTAACAAAAGACTGACAATGATCTCAAGTTAAACTGTTTTACTGGGTCATCCTTCCAACCCACAATCATTTTGTAGTGCAGAAAGTATCTCAGGTTGGTTGAGTATGAGTAATTTCTCCTTAAGGTCTCTTAACTTCATGTATATTTTTCTTCATAAACTTGAAAGAGAGCTGGATGTCTGCCATGCCACAGAGTGACGAAATGCAGCTGGAATCAGCACCACTTAAGGAATCAATGACACATGTTATTTAATCTTTCTCCATGGAGTCTCTACCTTCACTGCATGAGTATACTATTTGTAAATTGCTGGAAGCAAGTGAGCTGTGTTTAACACCTAATATTTTTGTTGTTGTGTATTTTCCTTTTGTAGTATAAGATTCTTGAGAGAAGCTAATGTAATTATTGAAGGCAAAATAAGTATTCCCAAGAAAAATAAGAAACAAAGTTATCAGCCCCCTTCCCCAATAATTGTTCCAATATTTTCATTTAGCATTTCACACAAAATGAATGTAATTGATGCTGGTAATGTGCCATCAACATAATGTGATTTTTCTGGATATCAGAAATGTTTCTTTAAATCAGAATTTTTCTCTCTGATCTCAAAAGGTCACAGCACTTCCCCCCAACACACACCCATAAAACACTGGTCTTAAAAGAAATCCCATCAACTAGGATCTGAATGTTTGTGTCTCTCCTAAAAATTCATATACTGAAAACTGGGATCACCAATGTGATAGTAGTCTGAAGTGTAGCCTTTGGGGGGTGATTAGGTTATGTGGATGGAGTGCTCAGGAATGGAATGGAGTGCTTTGTAAAAGAGGTCAGAGAAAGCTAGTTTGTCCAACACACCATGTGAAGTTATAGCAAAGAACCTCAGTCTAGGAAACAGGTCCTCCCCAGAAACTGAATCCACCAGCATCTTAATCTTGGACTTTGCTTTCTCCAGAGCTGTGACAAAGAAACAGTAATGTGTGCTATTTCTGTTATAGCGACCAGGACGGACTAGGCACTATTTTTACTATAAACATTCTTTCTTACAATGACTTCTAATCTTGTTTAGTCTGACAGATCTCACCTTGTATTATACACTTTCATGTTTGATTTTATTCTGTCTTGTGTTGGTTTGTAACATTTGTCTTCATAAATTCCGAAATAAAAGTTAGAGAGGATATATTTTCTTTCCTGAATCCTTAGTAGCAGCTGGCATAGTCCTAGATGCATCCTTATTGACTGATTGATTTTGGGCAACATAACTTTCCTTCTGTCTTTGTGATGGAGAAGGCAATTTTTAAAACGTTTTAGTTGAAAACAGTTTTTTAAAGCATATTTTCTTGATTATGTCATTACAGTTGTCCCATTCTTTTTTCTCTACTTCACCCCCTTTGCCCTGCATACCCCCTTTCTCCAGCATTTCCTCCCCATTTAGTACATGTTCATGGGTTGTACATATAAGTTCTTTGGCTTTTCCATTTCCCATACTATTCTTGACCTCCTCCTGTCTATTTTGTACCCACTCATTATGCTTCTTATTCCCTGTAACTTTTCCCTCATTCTCCTCCTCCCCATACCCACTGAAAACCCTGTATGTGATCTCCATTTCTGTGGTTCTGTTCCTGGTCTACTTGTTTTCTTAGTTGGTTTTTGTTTCTGTTATTTTTTTAAGTTCAGTTGTTGATAGATGTAAGTTTCTTGTCATTTTACTGTTCATAGTTATGATCTTCTTTTTTTTTCTTCTTTTAAATATTTATTTATTTTTAGAGAGAGGGGAAGGGAAGGAGAAAGAGTGAGAGAGAAACATCAATGTGTGGCTGCCTCTCATGTGTCCCCTATTGGGGACCTGGCCTGCAGCCCAGGCATGTGCCCTTACTGGGAATCGAACCAGTGACCCTTTGCTTCACAGGCCCATGCTCAATCACCTCAGCTACATCAGATAGGGCTTAGATGAATATCTTTAAAACTGTATATAATAAGAGCTTGGTGATAATGAACTCTTTTAACTTGGCCTTATCTGGGAGGCACTTTATCTGCCCTTTCATTCTCAATGATAGCTTTGCTGGATAGAGTAATCTTGGATGTAGGTCTTTGGATTTCATGACTTGGAATACTTCTTTCCAGCCCCTTCTTGCCTGTAAGATTGTTGTTATTGTTATTGTTATTTTTAGAAATCAGTTGATAGTCTCTTTTTTCCCAATAAGATGTTCTAGGAAAATTTTTATTAGACCCTGTCTTACCATTCAAATCACCACAGTCAAATTTACAAGTGGAAGAATATATGCATGGTACTAAACAGGTCAAAGTCTTGAATCATATTACTATTTATATACCTATTTACCAAATCTCCAGCTTCAAGATGTAAACAAAATACATATGTGGTATAAAATGCACCAAAAACACAAACCTAATGACAATTTTTCCTGAAAAATCCAAAACTTTCTGTCACTGTACTTTTTTATTGTTGTTGATAGTCTTACATAAACTATTTTCTATGTGACTCTCTCCTTTTCTTTTGCTGCTTTTGAGATTCTCTCCTTATCTTTAATATTGGGTAACTTAATTTTGATGTGCCTTGGAGTGTTCCTCCTCGGGTCCAACTTCTTTGGGACTCTCTGAACTTCTTGGATTTGCATGTCAATTTCCTTCACCAGCTTGGGGAAGTTTTCCTTCACTATTTGTTTAAATAAGTTTTCAATTTCTTCTTGTTCTTCTTCTCTTGTGATACCCCTATGATTCAGATGTTGGAATGTTTAAATTTTTCCCAGAAGTTCCTAAGCCTCTTCTCATTTTTTTTTTTGAATTCTTGTTTCTTCATTTTGTTCAGGTTGAATGTTTATTTCTTCCTTCTGTTCCAAATCATTGATTTCAGTCTGGTTTCCTTCCTTTCATTATTGGTTCCCTGTATATTTTGTTTTATTTCACTTAATATAGCCTTCACTTCTTCCTTTACTTTTTGCCCATATTCAATTATTTCTGTGAACATCCTGATTACCAGTGATTTAAACTCTGTGTCTGACAGGTTGGCTATCTCCTCTTAATTTAGTTCCCTTTCTGTAATTCTGATATGTTTCTTCATTTAGGCCATAGTTCTTTGTCTCAACACACCTATTACGTTTTAAGCAGTGGAGCCTATATATTCACTAGGGTGGGGCAATCCACTTCCCTGCATTGTGGTGCTATATGTGGGGGAGGGGTCAGAAAGGGAACAATGCTGCTTGCTTGGCTCTTGCTCCACTTTCAGTCATTTTCCCCACTTCCCATAAGCTACGTGGTCCCTTCTGCTCCTGATTCCTGAATGGGTGCACTTGTGTATATTCTAGGACCCCATGGATCCCTCCAACAGACTCTCCTGTGAAACTGGGAGTTTTTGCTGCTGCCACAGTCCCCACAAATTTTTATAGTTAGAGGTTTTGAGGCTTTATTTCCCCATGCTGAAACCCTGGGTTGTGAATCGGTCTTACTCCCCAGCTGTTCCTGCCATTCTATCTGCACGTGGATGTGGGACTGCCTGATCCACCAGCCGCCTCACCTACTGAGTCTGTCAGCAGCCGTTTTGCAGAGTGTCCTCTCCACCCCTCTACCAGTTTGAATGAGTGTTTCTTCTATACCTCCCTGGTTGTTGAACTTCCGTTCAGTTCTATTTTATGGCAGTTCTGGTTGTTGTGTTGTTTTGTTTTTCAATTTGTTGTTGTGCTTCTTTTGGTTTTGTGATGAGGCAAAATGTATCTGCCTATACCACCATCTTGGCTGGAAGTCCACAGATTAGATTTTAATAAACATTTGGTTATTCCCTGAAGCCTCAGTGCAGGTTTCACTGAGGCTATGCTTTCACGGATAATCTACACTGAATTATGTGTGTCACATACTCTCATATTATATCTATGAAGCATATTATATTTACATTTTGTGACTGGAGAAGATTTAATGATATGTCAACTCCATGTTAATAACTCCAGTATCTCATTTTACTCAGCCTGGTTGCTATCCTCCTAAACTGTAAATCATCTCATTGACCTGAGAAGTGATCTATATGCAAAATACTTCTCAACACATTGATTTTTAGGGTTGATTTAACTAATTCACACTGTAGGTAATTAATTCATGAATTTTAAAACAAATGCTCACTTTATACCAGATTCTGTGCCAAGTACATGGGTGAAAGCTTTATCATGGAACATCTGATCATAAAATTATTTTTGTCTTCTTGAATGGTATTCTTTCTGTTGGAAATATACTTCCCCCCACTTATTCTTTTCTAAGGTGTCCTTATCTTTTGCACTCAACACTCAGATCAAGAGTCCCCTTTTCACTGGGGCTTTTCTGATCTGTTAGTCTGAATTATAGGTTTTCTCTTTTTACCACCCCTCTATCCATCCTGTCGATATCTGCCATACTTTAATGTGGTACAGAGTAGAGTCCCTTGAAAATAGCAGAGTACATCCCCCACAACCCTTGATTAGGGGAAGGGAGAAGTGGATGATACAGTGTTTAAGATACTTTGCATAACAATAGCAAGTTAATAGCTCTGTCTTTCCTGAAGGGGCCTGTCTCCCAGAGGAAAAGGTGTACATAACTTTAAGAGTGTATAGTGACTTGTGACATAGTCAGGGGGGAGGGCAGATGCCTATCCCAGATGCCCTTGTGTTACTGGGAACACTTGCCTTGCCTAAAGATGGCAACCAAAACAAGGTAAAAGGTAGGCGGGAACTGGCAAAAACAGCAATGCTCACACATCATAGGAGGGGCTGGATATAAGGTCATGTAAGAATATCTGTGGTGAGGCTTCAAACTGAGGGTGGGCTGAAAGAGAAGGGGTATGCCAGGTGGTGTGGCATGTAAGGGGGAAGCCACATGATGTAGAGTAAAATTGAGAGAGTCCACCATGGAGAGAAGAGGTCCAGCGTGAGTGAGAAAGACATGGACTGAACTACAAGGATATACATAAAAGTCACTCTCTTGAGACTATGCCTCCCTGGACCCCATATGATCCAGTGTAATGTGGCATATGTTTTCCTGAACCACTGCATGGAGGTGGGGAACAGGGCACCCCAGATTCTGAAGGAGATAGTTGCTATGAGAGGACAGTGACTATGAAACCCACAAGTGCATATTGTGGAGAAGATGAAAATCTCTTTGTGTGGCCAGCTTATGAACAGATAATGATATACAGAACTTCCAGGCATGGTTTTGACTTGTAGCCTTTTGGGATCAAGGAAAGTGTGGTTCTTATGGGAGAGTAGGGCTGTGAGCACTCCTGCTCACAGCCTCCCCCTTGGTTGGAACCCTGTTAATAAAAAGTTGTTTCCTTCCACACTAATTGTTGGGTCATGTGTCAAGGTGCCACATGGCTGAGCCCCAGTTTGGCTGGTTATAATACTAATTTGTGACTTTTTCTCCACAAGACTGGGAGCTAAATTGAAGGGGATCTGATAAAGAAGAATAGTTGGTAAATTGCATTTTCCTTTGAATTAATTGGAAGGTGTTTATACATAGTCAAGAGTATGAAGCATAATAGACAGAGAAAATATTTTAATAGAATGCTTGACATCATGATTCTTTTTGCCTGAAAATTTCTATGGCTCATATGGCCAAAAACATGAGATATTTTGATCAATATTTTTTTCTGGAAATGGAGAAATTATGTTCACATTATTATTTAGTATATCTAGTTAGAGAATTTTTAAAATATATTTTATTGATTATGCCATTACAGTTGTTCTATTCCCCCCCTTCATTCCCCTCCACCCCGCACACCCCTCCCCCACCATTCCCCCCTTTAGTTTATGACCACATGTCTTTAGATCTCATAATCTAGCTATCCTCTTAGTTTGCTTTTGTTTTAGGTGTGGTTGTTGATAACTGTGAGTTTGCTGTCCTTTCACTGTTCATCTTTTTTATCTTCTTTTTCTTAGGTAAGTCCCTTTAACATTTCATATAATAAGGGCTTGGTGATGATGAACTCCTTGAACTTGATCTTATCTGAGAAGCACTTTATCTGCCCTTCCATTCTAAATGAAAGCTTTGCTGGATAGATCAATCTTGGATGTAGGTCTTTGAAATTCATGACTTGGAATACTTCTTTCCAGCCCCTTCTTGACTGTAAGGTCTCTTTTGAGAAATCCACTGACAGTCTGATGGGAACTCCTTTGTAGGTGACTGTCCCCTTATCTCTTGTTGCTTCTAGAATTCTCTCCTTCATTTTGATCTTGGCTAATGTAATGATGATGTACCTTGGTGTGTTCCTTCTTGGGTCCAACTTGTTTGGGACTCTGAGCTTTCTGGATTTTCTGGAAGTCTATTTCCTTTGCCAGATTGGGGAAATTCTCCTTTATTATTTGTTCAAATAAGTTTTCTACTAGTGGCTGTTCCTCTTCCCCTTCTGGCATCCCTATAATTCTGATGTTGGAACGTTTAAAGATGTCCTGGAGGTTCCTAAGCCTCTCCTCATTTTTTTTGAATTCTTGTTTCTACATTCTTTTTTGTTTGGTCATTTTTTTACTCTTTCTGGTCCACTCCTTTGATTTGAGTCCCAGTTTCCTTTCCATTACTATTGGTTTCCTGTGCATTTCCATTCATTTCAATTAGTTTAGCCTTCATATGTTCCTCTAATTTGTGACTGAAATCAACCAGTTCTGTGAGCATCCTGATCACCAGTGTTTTGAACTGTGCATCTGAAAGTTTAGCTATTTCTTCATCGTTTAAATTTATCGGCTCTGGGGCTCTAAGTTTTTCTTGAGCCATGTTGTGATCTGTTCATGCCTGTTAGGTATGAAAGGCAGAGCCTTAGTTGTTCACCAGGGCGGGGCCACCCAGGTTGCTGGTTGGTGGGGGCAGGGTCAGAGAGAGACAATGGGGGTACCCTCTGCCACTTCTTGCCACTGGGGCCTGCACGGTCTGTCTCACCACTCCCTTCTTTACTGGTTTATCTGCATGCAAATGTGTGACCGTGGTCAGCCCTCAGTGAGTCCATCGCCTTGCGCCCTCAGTGGGTCTGCCCCCTTCTCCACACCTGGGATCCCCCTACAGCTGCCGGTTTGCCTGGGTCGTGCGCCCGGGTCAGTTAGGTGGATTTTTCCTGCCCAACCCCACTCTGCTGCTGGCTCTGCCCCTCTTACCAGTTTGGCTGAAGGGTTCATTGTTGTCAGACTTCCGTGAAGTTCAATTTTCTGTGGTTTTGGCTGCGTTTTTGTTGCTAAAACTTTGTTGTTTTTAAACTTGGTTGTGGGAGGAGGCACAGTACTTCCACCTATGCCTCCATCTTGGCAGAAGTTCTAGTTAGTTAGAGAATTTTTTACTGTATCCACAATCATTGCATAATTAAGATAGTCAAAGGTCAGTGCAAAATATTGTATTTACAATAAAATAATAATTTTTGAAGATTAGTGGGGATTATTTCTACAAATGTTCTCCTCAACTTATATGGAAATTAACATTCCAATGATAAAGATCACCTTTACTTTCTTTATTTAAAAAAATGAATTATAATAAATCTTTTATGATTTCTATGTTGAACTGAAAAAATAAAAAATTACCTGGCTAAAAACCAACTACAGTACTCCCTGCAGGTAAAACAAGTCAATGAACTCTAATACTATAAAAATGACTAAATTCCCTTTCTTCTCAGTAACATCTTTTAATGATATTTGTCCTTACTTTCCAATTACAAATATAAATTGCTTAAAATTTCCCACTAGAGGTGGGACCTACTAGTTTGAAATATTAAAACATCTAATTACTAGGTTGCCCTAGCTCTTGAAGACATCAAATCTAGAATAAGTTGTCACTTCCTTAATTTCTTCTCAAAATCATCCAACAATGTTCAAATTGTAATGTTTCTCTTTTAAATCTTTTTTTACTGAGATGTCCTTGCTCTTCCCTTAGCTTCTATATTCTTTTTTTTTATGCAGCCAACTAAACAAACTTAATTGTTTTTTTTTAAGGCAAGTGAGTTGGTCTTTAATGCATGGGCCTCAAAAGAATGATGCACAAAAACACATTTTACAAATGACATTTCAGCTGATATGGTGTACCAGGAGTTAGAAATGGTGTCATGTATGGGTGGAAGTAGCATGCTCTTTAGTTACTTAACTTCTAGACTTATTTCTTTCCCTACATAGATCTGGAAACCCCGTGTCCTCATTTCTGTATCGAGAGCTGGGTGTTTATGTCCCTTCCGGGATTGAAGTTTTATAATTTTATGTACTAGTCAGGTGAAGAAACAGATGAACCTTTTCTGTATTTCTTATAGGATAAATTCTACCCACTCATGCAGCAATTATGAACTATTGAGAGGGGGGAATTAAATAAGTGGCCATTTTTTAGGCAAAATCTTAAGAGTTTTTATGGGTTGTATGTTATAAAAATTACCTCTGTCTTAGGTGGTTCATTAACCACCTTATTGTGTTTCTTGCCACTTTATGTGCTTCGATATGTCCATAAACATCAAAGAAATGATGTTTATTGAGATATCATGGCAATTAGAGTGCCCTCATTTTCTAGCCTCAATATGTTAGCAGATAAATATTCAAGAATGCATAAATTTCATACATTAATTGGTGATGAGATGAGCATCGAGAAAGCTTTTATTTAATAGATGAGGAAATGCATGCAGCCTGGCAAGCCTAGAGCACTAAATCCAGAGCACTTATATCTCTAGATCCTTCCTGAGCTTCCACTAAAGCATTCTAATAGTATAAACAAACAAGAAAGAAGACCTATTTCTTTGAGTGTTGAGTATGTTAATAGGAACTATCATATCTAATTACCTCTTTACAGTGTCATAACATCCTTTCAAATATTGACTTCAGTAATCGGAAATTATTTGGTCTAGATAACAGTGATGGAAATTGATTTCAGCACTTGAAAAAAAAAACCATTTCACTGAATGAAACAGATTTACCTCTGCATTGTAATACTGGAATTGATGGTTGGTAATACACTTCTGCTGTTATGTATTATTACTAAAGACATACAACACACTTTTTTAAAAACTTTGCTATTTTTGCCAAAAGGAAAAATAAAATACTAAGATGAAATCAGGGATAAAAACTTAGAGACTAATCTTATTTTTCATATTCTTTAAAATAGGTCCTTTTATCTGGTGTATTCTTATAGTTGAGGCATTACATGGAAAATAGATATTTGAACAAATATTTCCAATTAGAAAATCACTTCTTAGTTTGCTCTTTTGGCTTTTCCCTTCTTTTAATTTTTTTGCTTCCAAACATTTTTGCTTATTGTCTCTTATACTAACTTTGTAAGCCACAAGTGACAGTGCCCTATGCTAAGTGCCACCTGAAGAATCATTAACTACTCAATAAAGAATTGAAGCTCAGTTTTGGGTGTCATTCTGAGAATGTTCAAATGCAACTAAAAATAAAAGTAATGTACCCTTTTTTGAAAACAGCATGTCAAGATTGGCCAATACTTTCATGGAAAATCGCTGTGCTCAATATCTGTTTATTGCTACAATCAAAATCAGAATTTCTACTGGCAATCCATTCCAGGCAATAAATACTCCTGGTGGCTCTCATGAAAGAGCATTCATAGCTTTACATGAAGCACCAACTGTTTCTCACTATGCCACCAAGGAAACTTAGGGAGCAAATTATTGTATGTGTGTATTGTGGTATACGTGTGCACACATTTGTGTTGGCAGATTATTTTGGAGAGTTTGATGCACTTTAACAACCTAGCATTTCCCTTACTAGGAAAAAGTATATAGAATTAACTGGTAAAAGCAGTGGGAGTTAAATAACTGTTAGCTGCTGGTACAAAATGCTTTTATCTGCCTTTGTACTTCCTCCATCTAAATTCCATCACCCTAGATTTCAATGCCTGTGTAAGTAATTGCAGTAGAATTTGATGATGTTTGTATCCCTTTGAAGGTAGACAATGTGTCTTATTCATCTTTCAGACACACCTAGCTTAGTGAAAATTAATAAATCTATTTATTGGATTAAACTAAACCTATAGGATTATTTTATTATAAAGATATGAATGTGGCCTAGAAATAGCATTAGTTCTTTTGAACTGTGGAATATTTGACTTGCTTTAACTCTATCAACCAAACACTGATGGAAAGAAAAATAGTTTTTTTAAAAGTATGTATAAGACAAATACTCATTTATTAATTCTCAGAAGCCTGGATGTAATTATTTTTAAAAAAATGTATAGTACTTTAAACCTCTCCCCCTTCCACCAGCTGCCATTCAGCATGGGTAATTTTTCGATGGTCATAATTCCACATAATGGAGTACATTAACCATAATGTCAATATGAATAATTATGAACATTTTAGATTTTCATACTTAAAAAATCTGTTAAGAAAATTATTTGTACTTTTAACCAATCAATAGGCTTAGCAATATTTCAAAGAAAACTAAACTTTGTATGTCAGTCATCTAATACAGTGTTATTTTTTTCATTGATTATTTAGGCAATGAGCAGAAGTATATACCCATAAATTTTGTCTTCAAACTTGTTTCCAATTTCCAGCTTTCTAAATTCTATACAATGTGTATGCTATATAATTTTATATTTCAATAACTCAGATAAATTGGTTAAGTTTATCTTAATTAATGGTACTTCAGTTGTTTTGGTGATGTCCCTAAAAATTAGGATTTAAGCTTTCTTTTAGGATTCTTTAACCTTCTATTTGACCAAAGGAGGTCTTTATGTCTCAACAATATGACCAGGTTGCATATATTATTTTTAAAATAGAGACCAAGAAAACAGAGCATATGTCAACTGAATCCCTTTGGCTCTGATGTTTTGCTGTAGTAATACTGCAAATAATTCCACAAATAGGACTTTGATGAAACAAACATAAACTGTGGCCCTTGCCATGTACCTCTCTTTTATTCTCATTCCCGTATATTAATTTACCAGTTTTCTTCTCAGTAAAGCTACCTTAATAGTTGTTTAAGCCAGAAAAATAGACTCCTATTTATTTCCTCTCTATATATTATTCCCTAGATCCAATCAGCAAGTCCAATAATTTTATCTTCAAACTCTTTTTCAAGTAACTCCATCACCTCTATCATACTTTTTACCAACACTCTTGTCCAAGCTACTAGCTTCACATATTCCCACTACAAAATTACCTCCTCAACTGGTCTTTCTCTGCTGTGAATATTATGTTCTTCCAGTACATTTTACACACAGCAGCTAAAATGACACACTTTTCAATAGAAAGTATTACATATTTTTGAAACCCTTTAATATCTTCTTGCTTTGTTTAAAAGATAAATGTTTTAATGTAGCTTGGGAGGCATTTACACTATGATTCTTGATCTACAGAAAATTTTCAAATAAATATTTTTTCAATGAATGAAATTATTTTGTTGAATAAATTTATGAAACAGAAAGTTAAATTATTTGGCAAAAGAAACTAAATCTGTTCCAAGTAAAGCAAAGCTTAGTGTTAACTTAAACCCAATGGGTATTGCAAATTTAAAAACAAACCTAAGGACTTCTGGCTAAATAATTTGGAGTGAGTATATGTATTTATATGTTTTCTATCTTAAATGGCAGTAAATGGATAGAAAAAACTATAATCAGATAAGGAAAAAGTAACAGGTATAAAAAATGTCAGGGAAAGGATATAAAATAACAATTTGGAAACTAAAAGATTTCACCATCTGTGGTGTATGAAACTGAAACTCATAGACACAGACAACAGTAAGATGGTTACCACATAATGCTCTCCAGTTCCATCCAAGCTGTCTCAAAGGGTAGGAGCTCCTTTCTTTCTGCTGTGTAATATTCCATGGTGTAGATGTACCATAGTTTTTTGATACCTTTATTTACTGATAGGCACTTAGGTTGCTTCTAGCACTTGGCTATTGTAAATTGTGCTGCTATGAACATTGGGGTGCATAGGTTCATATAAATTGGTGTCTCAGAGTTCTTAGGATATAATCCCAGCAGTGGAATTGCCAGATCAGAAGGCAGTTTTGTTTTTAGTTTCCTCAGAAAATTCCATACTGTTTTCCACACTGGCTGCACCAATTTGCATTCCCATCCAAAGTGTCCTAGGTTTCCCTTTTCTCCACATCCTTTCCAAAATTTGTTGTTTATTGCTTTGTTTATGATGGCCATTCTGACCGGTGTAAAGTGGTATCTTATTGTGGTTTTAATTTACATCTCTCTGATGGCTAGTGATGCTGAGCATCTTTTCATATGTCTCTGGGCTTTCTGTATGTCCTTTTTTGAGAAGTGTCTGTTCAGGTTTTTGCCCTATTTTAATTGGGACTCGTATCTTCCTAGAGTGGAGTTATGTGAGTTTTTTTTATATATTTTGGATATCAAACCTTTGCCTGAGGTATCATTGGCAAATATGTTTTCCCATACAGTTGGCTCTCTTTTCATTTTCATTTTGTTTTCTTTAGCCATGCAGAAGTTTTTATTTTGATGAGATCCTATTTGTTTATTCTTTCCTTTCTGTCCCTTGCTCTAGGGGACATATCAGGGAAAATATCGCTTCATGAGATATCTGAGATTTTTCTGCCTATGTTATCCTCTAGAATATTCATGCTGTCACAACTTATATTTAAGTCTTTTACCTACCTTGAATTTATTTTTGTGTATGGTATAAACTGGTGATCTAGTTTCATTTTTTTGCATGTAGCTTGCTCAGGTCTCCCAATACCATTTATTGAAGAGGCTATTTTTACTCCATTTTATGCTGCTGCCACCTTTGTCGAATATTAATTGACCATAGAGACTTGGGTTTATTTCTTGGCTCTCCATTCTGTTCCAATAGTCTGTGTGTCTATTCTTCTCCACTATCAGTCTGTTTTGACTACAGTGGCCTTGTAATACAATTTCATATCAGGTATTGGGATCCCTTCTGCTTTGTTCTTCTTTCTCAAAATTGCTGAAGCTATTTGGGTTTGCTTATGGTTCCATATAAAGTTTTGAAATGTTTGTTCTGTATCTGTAAAATATGTCATTGGTACTTTAATAAGGATTGTATTATATAAATTGCTTTGGGTAGTATGAACATTTTGATAATGTTAATTCTTCCAATCCATGAACATGGTACATGTTTCCATTTGTTTGTGTCTTCCTGCATGTCTTTCTTCAGTGTTGTGTCATTTTCTGAGTACAAGTCTTCTTCTTTGGTTAGGTTTATTCCTAGGTACTTTATTTTTCTTGTTGATATATCAAATGTGATTTCTTTTCTGACTTTTGTTTCCAATATTTCATTGGTGTACAAAAATGCCTTTGATTTCTGACTTTGTATCCTGCTGTCTTGCCAAATTCACTTATCAGGTCAAGTAGTTTTTTGGTGGGTCTGTAGGATTTTCTATGTACACTATCATGTCATCCGCAAACAATGAGAACTTTGCTTCCTTCTTTCCAGTTTGGATGCCTTTTATTTCTTCTTCTTGTCTGATTGCTGTGGGTAGAACTTTCAATACTATGTTGATTAGGAGTGGTGAAAGTGGACAACCTTTGCCTTGTTCCTGATCTTAGTGGGAAAGCTTTTAATTTTGGGCTACTGAGTATGATATTGGCTGTAGGTCTCTGATATACAGCCTTTATTATGTTGAGGGATGCTCGTTCTATCCTCACTTTGCTGAACATTTTGATCATAAATGGATGCTGTACCTTATCAATTGCTTTTTCTGCATCTATTGATATGATAATGTGACTTTTTTGTCTTTGCTTTTGTTTATGTGATGTATTATGTTTATTGATTTCTGAATATTGTACCATCCTTGCATCCTTGGGATGAATCCCACTTTGTCATGTTGTATGATCTTTTTTAATGTAGTGGGGGATGTGATTTGCCAATATTTTGTTGAGAATTTTAGCATTTCTGTTCATCGGCAATATTGACCTGAAATTTTCTTTCTTAATTGTATCTTTATCTGATTTTGGGATTGGGATGATGCTGGCTTCATAAAAAGAATTTGGGAGTCTTCTATCTTCTTGGATTTTTTAGAATAGTTTGAGAATGGGGGTTAGTTCTTCCTTAAATGCTTTGTAGAATTCTCCTGTGAAACCACCCAGTCCAGGGCTTTTGTATGTTGGGAGCTTTTTTTTTTTTTAAGTACTGCTTTACTTTTTTCAGCTGTTATTGGTCTGTTCAGGCTTTCTGCTTCTTCTTCACTGAGTTTTGGAAGATTATATTTTTCTAAAATTTTGTCCATTTCACCTATGCTTTCAAGTATTTTGACATATAGTTCTTTGTGGTAATTTCTTACAATCTTTGTATTTCTGTGATGTCAGTTGTAATCTGTCTTCTTTCACTCCTGATTGTGTTTCTTTGGGTCCTCTCTCTTTTTTTCTTGATGAGTTTGCTTAGAGGATTGCCAATTTTGTTTATATTTTCAAAGAACCAGCTCTTGGATTCATTGATCCTTAGAATTGTGCTTTTCATCTCTATGTCATTTAATTCTGCTCTGATCATGGTTATCTCCTTCCTTCTACTTGCTCTGGACTGTGTTGTTCCTCGAGTTCTTATAGGTGTAGGGTTAGGTTGTTTATGTGAAATATTTCTATCTTTTTTAGGTAGGCTTGTATTGCTATGAACTTACCTCTTAGGACTGCCTTCACTGTGTCTCATAAGTTTTTAATTGTTGTGAGATCATTTTAATTTGTTTCCAGAAAGTTTTTAATCTCTTCTTTGATCTCATTCTTGGCCCATTCATTGTTTAATAGCATGCTATTCAATCTCCATGAGTTTGAGTGTTTTTCTTAGTTTAAATCCTTGAAGTTGTTTTCTAGTTTCAGTCCCTGGTGGTCAGAGGAAATGTTTGATATGATTTCAATTTTTTTGAATTTGTTGAGTCTTGTTTTGTGGCCTATCATGTGGTCTCACTTTAAAAAATGTTCCTTGTGCATTTGAAAAGAATGTGTAGTTTGCCTCTTTGGAATGAAAGGCTCTTTAAATATCAGTTAGGTCCATTTGATCCTGGACATTGTTTAATGCCACAATATCTTTGCTGATATTTTGTTTGAAAGATCTATCCATTTTTGACAGTGGGGTAAATCCCCTACTATAATTGAGTTGCTACCAATAACTTTCTTGAAATCCTCCAAGATTTTCCTTATGTATTTTGGTGCTCCTATGTTGGCTGTATATATATATTTCCAATGTTTATGTCTTCTTGGTGGATTCTTCCATTGAGTATTATGAAGTGACCTTCTGGGTCTCTCTATATGGCCTTTTTTTTGAAGTCTATTTTGTGTATTTAGTCTATTGCTACCCTGACTTCTTTTTCCTGTCCATTTGCTTGGAATATTTGTTTCCAGCCCTTCACTTTCAGTCTGTGTAGGTCTTTTGTTTGAGATGGCTCTCTTATAGGTAGCATATGTGTGGGTCATGGTTTCTTATTCAATCAGCTATTCTTTTTTCTTCTCCAAATATCTTCACCTTTATTCTTTTTAAGTACTTTTATTGATTATGCTATTACAATTTTTTCCAATTTTCCTTTCTTTATCCCCCTTCTACCCTGTCACCCTAACCCTTCAGCATCCCCCCCCACTTAGTTCATGCCCATGGGTTGTAAATATAAGTTCTTTGAGTCCTCTCTTTTCTATACCATTTTTATCTCTCTCCATCTATTTTGTGCCTACTAATTATGCTTCTTCTTCCCTGTACATTTTTCCCCTATTCCTCCCTTCTCCCCAACACTGAAATCCCTCCATGTGATGTCCATGTCTCTGATTCTGTTCAGAGACATGGACATCTGGTTGTTTGCTTAGTTTTTTGTTTTTATTATTTTTATTTTCTTTTAGGTTCATTTGTTGATAGTTGTGGTGTGTTATTTTATTGTTCATATTTTTTATCTTTTTTTAAAGATAAGTGCCTTTAACATTTCATATAAGGACTTGGTGATGATGAATTCCTCTACCTTGACCTTATCTGGGAAGAACTTTATCTGCCCTTCCATTCTAAATGAAAGCTTTGCTGGATAGAGTAATCTTGGATGTAGATCCTTACCTTTGATTACTTCAAATGCTTCTTTTCTGCCCCTTCTTTCCTGTAAGGTTTCTTTTGAGAAATCAGCTGATAGCCTTATGGGAACTCCTTTGTAGGTAACTGCCTCCTTATCTCTCGCTGCTTTTAGAATTTTCCCTTTGTCTTTAATCTTGGGTAACTTAATGGTGATGTGACTTGGTGAGTTCCTCTTTGAGTCCAACTTATTTGGGACTCTCTGGACTTCCTGGAAGTCTATTTCCTTTGCCACATTGGAGAAATTTTCCTTCATTATTTGCTCAAATAAGTTTTCAATTTCTTGCTCTTCCACTTCTCCTTCTGGCACCCCTATAATTTGGATATTGGAACATTTCAGGTCCCAGAGAATCCTCAGCCTTTCTTCATTTTTTTTTTTATTCTTGTGTCTTTCTGATCCAGTTAGATTTTTATTACCCTTTTGTTCCAAATCATTGCTTTGAATCCTGGTTTCCTTCTTGTCACTATTGGTTCCCTGAATATTTTTCTTTATTTCATTTTGGGTATCTTTTAAAAAATATATATTTTATTTATTTATTTTCAGAGAGAGGGAGGGAAGAGGAGAGGGAGAGAAATATCAATATGTGGTTGCCTCTAATGTGCCTCCCACTGGGAACTGGCCTGCAACCTAGGCATGTGCCCTGACTGGGAATCAAACTGCAATCCTTTGCCTCACAGGCCTGCACTCAATCCACTGAGCTACACCAGCCAGGGCAATTTTGGCATATCTTTTATTTGTTCCTTCATTTTTCAACCAAGCTCAATCAGTTCTGTGAGCATTTTGATTACCAGGGCTTTAAATTATTAAATTATCCACCAGAAAGATTGGTTATCTCCTCATCACTTAGCTCTCTTTCTGAGTTTGTGTGTGTGTGTGTGTGTGTGTGTGTGTGTGTGTGTGTGTGTGTGTGTGTGTATGTTTGTTCTTTCATTTGGGCCACATTTCTTTGTCTTGGCACAGCTGATTGATTGTAACTGGGCCAGGCCTTAAATATTCACCTGGGCAGGGCAACCCTCTTTGCTGTGCTGCCTATGTGTGAGGGACCAGAGAAGGAAGAGTGCAGCTCACCTGCTCATCTCTAGCACACTTTCCAACAGACTCTTGTGTCAGACTGGAGGTATCTCCCACTGTGGCAACCCCAGCTGTAGCCCACAGTCAGCTCTGAGTCTCAGTTTTCCCCTTAAGTCAGTCCCTCCCTAGCAGCTCTGCCAAGTTCAGCAGTCAGCCCCATCCCTCAGCCACCTCATCGTGTTTTTCCTGAGTTTGCTCAAGCAGTCTGCCTTACTGATCTGGTTGTTGTGGTTGATTTTTTTTTCCTTTAATTCCTTGGTTGTTTTAGTTCCATACAGTCTGATTTTCTGGTGATTTGGTCATTTATTGATTTTAGATTGGTTATTATTCTCCTTTTGGTTGTGTGAGGAAGCAAAGGGTTTCTACCTATGCCTCCATCTTGGCCAGAACCCCCATTCGGCTATTCTGTATCTTTTGATTGCAGCATTTAATGTATTTATGCTTAAAGTTATTGTTGATAGGTACTTATTCATTGCCATTTTTTTATACCTGAGTTCTTCTCTCTCTTACTATTTTTTGTTCCTTTTCTTATAGCAGACCCTTTTAGTAACTCTTGCAGAGCTGGTTTGGAGGAGGTGTATTTGAGCTTTCTTTTGTCTAAGAAACTCCCCATTTTATCTTACATGTAAATTGTGAGCCTTGCTAGTTAGAATAGCCTTAGTTGCAGGCCTTTGGTTTTCATTACTTAGAATATTCCTTGCCAATCTCTTCTGGCTTGGAGTGTTTCCATTGAGAAGCCAGCTGCTAGTCTTATCAGGGCTCCCTTGTATGTTACTTCCTGTTTCTCCCTTGCTGCCTTTAAGATTCTCTCTTTGTCTTGGAATTTTGCCATTTTAATTATGATGTATCTTGAAGTGGGCCTCTTTGAGTTCCTCTTGATTGGGACTATCTGTGTTTCCTGGATTTGTGTGACTTTTTCTCTCCTCAAATTAGGGAAGTTTTCCATCATTACTTTTTCAAACAACTTTCTATCCCTTTTTCCTCTTCTCCTTCTGGTATTCCTATTGTATGAATATTATTGTGTTTAATGTTTTTCTGTAGTTCCCTTAACACCTCTTTTTCTTTGAGTCTCTTCCTTTTCTTGCTCTCTCTGGGTGTTTTTTTGTACTTTGTCCTCCAGCTTGCTGATTTGATCTTTTGCTTTATTTAGCTTGATTTTGATTCCTTCTACTGTGCTCAATTCAAAAATTGTATTCTTTATTTTCTCTTGGCCCTTGTTGATAATTTCTTTTCCTTTTTCATGTTGATATAGTTTGCAGTGAGTTCACTGTAGGGAACTGTAGAGAAACTGTAGTTTCCCTATAGTTTCTGGCAGCTCATTGTGAGCTCATTGAACTTCCTTATCATCATTGCTTTGAACTCAATATCTGATAATTGACTTGGCTATAGTTCATTTAGCATTCTTTCTGAGGCTTCCTCCTTTCCTTTCATTTGGGGATTGTTTCTTTGTCTTCTCATTGTTTGTGAGACTCTTCTTGTTAGCCTCTGCTTCTTAAATTGATTTGTTCTGACTTCCTGGACTTATGGTGTGAACTTCTATGGTAGAAGACCTATGAGATTCAGTGGGGCAGTCTCCTTGATCTACTGAACTTGCAGGTTTTGGGCTGCCATTTTTGTTGGCTCTCTGGATGTAATTGGGTTTCAATTGTTTTGGGGTCATTCTTTGGTGGGTTCTTCTTTCTCTCCATCTGGTTAACTGAGGGTCGCTTCTTCCTCCATGTTTTGTATGCTGTTGTGCAGGTGTGAAAAGGTTGTTTTGAAGCTGGTTCTTCTGTCTGTCTGAGGTTTTGAGACTTCCCTCTTGCTATTGTTTAATTGTTTGTTCTGGGTAATTTCTCCATCATTTATTTGTGATTCTAGATTGGTCCTTGTTGGAGGTTAGTGTGGCTTCCACTCACTCCTTTCTTCCACTCACATTCTTTCATTATTATCTGTTGGTAGTTCCTTTTTTGGTGGGTTCTCTTTTCCAGCAGGTATACTGGTGTTCACAGCTCCCACCTACTCTTTTATGTGATCAGTTGGAGAGGGAAGGCAGAATGGATTATGATAGCAGGACTGTATTCTATGGGGTTTAATGTACTGACCCTTAGAGAAGAAATAGAAGGACCTTTGGATAACTGTAGTGTTAACCATGATATTTCACCCAACTATCCACTTTTTAGAATGGGTAGAAAAAAGATGACTCTTGTTAGAGGGGTGAAGGATTGTGAGTTTAATCTTAAAAGCAGTGAGCTTGTGGGAGGTCAGATATAGTGAGATATAGTATGAGATATCATGAGGGTATAGGATAGAAAATAGGTGTATTGTGCGAGAGAATAGAGTTATCCACAACAGTAATAAAGTTCTGGAAGTCAGTGAAATGGGCTAAGATCCGGGAGGGGTACTGTGTAGGATTTACAATTCTATGGAACAATAATTTTTTACAATAATACTGGAACAACCATCATATGACAGAGTCTGTATAATCTGAATGACAAGAATGGGAAGTATATGACCTAGAGTTGTGTGGTAGTGGAACACAAGTGAAGTGAAAGAAGGAAAATTAAAAATACACTGTGAAAGAGAGAACAAGGAAAAGCAGTCAAACAATGCAATCAAACAAATATATAAAATAAAGAAAACTAAACAGATAACAGAGAAATTAAAAATACTAATAAAATAAAAGAAGTAAAAATAATGAATAATAATAATACAAGTAAAGAGTGACATGCAAATTCTCTGGAATCACAAAGTGAAATTTGTCTCAGTTTCTCAGTTGTTGGGATTATCATTGTGATGCCTCTTTGGGTCTGACTCTGGTCCTTTCAAACCTCCAGGCCTTATGGTCTCACTTAGGGGAAAGAAAAAGAAGAAAAAATATAATGAAAGAAGAGCCTCCTGCTGGCTTTGAACTGGCAGAGGAATTCTGCTGGTATTTCTGGCTGCAGCAGGCTAAGGGGGATTGGGTTTCACTTTTCCTCCTTCCTGTCTGGGCTGAACTCTCCACAGTGTTCTAGCCTCTAACCCAGTTCTTCCCCATTTCACTGCCAGGCCCACAGTGTCCTTCTGTGCCCAGCGAGTATCTTGTTGTGCTGCCCTTGAGGTGAACCAGTTAGTGGCAACTCACATATTACTTTCTCACTCTTTGCTGTCTTGGGCGCTAGGCACTCTCAAAACCTCTCCAGGGTGGTTCAGCTCCCCCACTGAGTTAAGTCTTTTGGGGGACTGCTAACTCCTTGAGAGCTGCTGCTCGCCTCTGCAGGGGATGCCTCCTCCTTCCTATTAGTAGCCAGTCTGGCTGCATGGGGTGGGGACCTGCTGTGGGTGTGGCAGGTTGGGGCAGAGTCTCAGCTGAGGGCAATGGCAGGGGCAGGCATGATGTCTTTGCTGGGGATGGGGGGCAGAAGTGTGGCCACAGTCATGGTGGCAGGGGATGGAGGGCAATGGAGGCTGTGGCATGGGTGGAGGAGCAGTCTCCGCAGCTGGATTGGTGGGGGCTGTGGCAGAGGTTGCGAGTGTGGCAGCAGCCACTGTGAGAGAATTCCCTAAACAGCCACCAAGAGACTTTTTTAAAAACAAAATCCTTCTGTTCAAGCCTGCCACCCCTAACAAATGTCCAGCCTCTCACACAACGCAACTTTCTAACCAGACTGGAGACTATCTGGGCCAGGATCAATCACAGCCCAACTCTTCTCCCTTCTTCAGGCATCACAAGGCTCCTCAATTTCTCTGATAGACCCAGTTGGCTTCCACTGTCTTAGAGAGTGAGCACCACCCTTGTGCCTCTGCCACTTTGTCTTTATTTACCCCAGTGACTTCAAGCATCCAGATACATCCGGGTGCTATTTTATCCTCCATGTTTGGCAGGGGAGGGAGCTGTTGACCTGGATGTCTTCCAAGAAGCCTGTGGCAGGCCCAGCAGGTGCTGGGACTGGAGCTGCAGCCACCCTGGTCTCTACACTGGTCCCAGGGAACTTACCATCTCAAAGCAATCTCCTTACCATTTGTTTTTCATTGTCCTCTACAGTTTTGGCCTCCAAATTTCACAGATGCTGTGATTCCATTGGCTGTTTACTCTGTTCCTCAGAAGATCGGCTAGGTGTTCCACCTGTGCACACGAGAAGAGAACTCTGCTGCAACCTACCTTGCCGCCATCTTAGGTGTCTCAGAATGACTTAATATTGTTGAAGTGCTGACATTAACTTCCATCACCTGAGTAACCAACAGGTTTCTTGATTGTAAAGTTACTTTTTTTCCACCTTCCATACTGTACTCTTTGAAAGGAAATCATGATGTGCAGCCCCATATTTAAGAGGGGAAGATTCCTTGTAAGTGGAGTATAGCTACATTATTTAGATTTGTTCATAAAATATTTTTTCATTCTTTCTCATTTATTTATACCATCATAAATTCACAAATATGTATTTTGTACTTTATAATCCAATATAGCACTTTAATTTGTCACTCAAGTTATTCCAACTTTGCTCATTGGGAATTCCTTCAATAGTCTTTCGTTTCATTGGTATACCCTATCATTGTGTGTGTGTGTTGCAAACACTTTCTGAATAGCTAGACTTACAAGATGCTCCTGGTTCATCTGATATATATCCTGTCCTGGATGTAGACTCAGCCATTTCTCTTTGGATTGTGTTCCATTTTTCTAGACAATGGTATTTGTAAACAAAATCTGGTCTCCCAGTACAGTGGTTTCTAAGGGAATGTTTTCAATGAATGCTTTCTAGACCCTCTCTCAGCTCACAGAGCAAGGAAAAATGTATTTATATAAATTAATCAATTTACATACATAAGTACAAAAAATTCTATATGTAACTGTGGGAGCAACTTCTTCTTGAGCGCCCCCCCCCCCAAGTGCCACAGACACAAGAATGAATCATGAGTGAGACATGCTGGATCTGTTTGGGGATGAGGAGTGGGCTGTGGCCAGTTTCTCAGGGCAGACAAAGGCCAGCAGTGGCCAGTTTCTCCAAGGAGGAAAAGGCCCCGAGTACCTTCCTCCATAGCCTTTAATTGGGTTGTAATACACAGAAATACAAGGTAGCAAGGATCAAACAGTAGATAACATTTCAAAGAAATCTGAGGGCTTCAGAGTCTGAGTCAGTAGGAAGAGAGTTACAGAAACTCTGGGAGACATACTCATTTCCTCTGGAACCTTTACCATATGAATGAAAGCACTCTTAGCAGAACAGATTTCACAGGTTTATCAGCAAGTCTTTGTGATGCCAGATTTTTCCCCAGGACACACTCTAGCAAGGCAAGGAGCTGCACCTCTCCCACCAGGTATTCAGGCTTCAGTGGATGAGAGCCAGGAAGCACTTCTCCCAGAGGACGTGGGGACTCGGGCTATGTCAAAGCTGGGGGGGGGGCGAGAGTTCATTGCTCTTTTTTGCAGCCCCCCGAGTCCCTCCATGAAGGCCTCCCAAGTGATCGAGTCTGGCTTAGGTTGCCCCCCACTGTGAGGGGTCTTACCCATCATTGACTTTCAACCAAGCTTTGGGGGCAGGGAGAGGAAACTGAGGCAGCGTTTGCTACCAGAGACAGCCTTTGTCTCAATTGTTAACCCATATTCTTGTACAAACAACTATATCAGCAAGTAAGCAGATCTTAGTATATTTAGAGGTGCTACTCATTTCCAAAAATACTGAAAATTTACCATTTTTCCTGACTTCTTTAGTGAATTGTTTTATACATGTGTAATCCAATGTCATTTTTTGTCCCATTCTGCATTCTATCCTGAGACCTCTCAAGTGTCTAAATAATTGTTATAAATGCAAGAACATTAAGGTTCATTTTTGTATAAAGATCTACCAGTTTTGACAAACGTACAGTGTCATGTACCCACTATGTACAGTGTGACATAACATTAGTTTCATTGTCCCAGAACACTTTTGTGCTTTATCTATTCAAGCCGCCCCCACTCTGATGCAATCCTACTCTGATTCACTGATTTGTTTATCACCTAAGTAGACTGGCCTTTTCAAAAATGTCTTTTAATAATATCATGTCTTTGAGACTGACTTCCTTCACTCACCAATCACATAGATCCATGTTTTTTCACTTATTATTCACCCATTACTTTTTAACCACCAAATACTATTCTACTATATAAATGTACCACATTTTGTTTAATTCATCTACTGTAAGACATCTTGATTTCTTCCCATTTTTAGTAATTATGAAGAAAAATTTTATAAGCATTAATATATTGGCTATTATGTACATAACTCTTAAGATAAGTTGGGTAAAACTATAGGAACAAGATTGCTGGATTATAATATAAAACTATTCTAGTTGTATACAAAAACTGCTAAACTATCTTCAAAACTGACCATACCATTTTGTATTTTTACCAGCAGTGAATGACTTTCCGTTGCTCTGTATCCTTACCAGAAATTGGCATTGTCATTTGGTTTTGGATTTTAGCCATTCTACAGAAATGACTGCAATACAGAATTCAGTGCAATGTGGGAGAAACAGAAATGCAGATACGAAAAGATCATTTTAAAACTTTAATGAATATTTTCCTAGAAATAAAAGATATTGATTGAAACCATTTAATAAAAACAAAATGCCTTAAAAGAATCTTCATAAAAAGAAGACTTTTGAAAGTTAAAATATGATAGCAAAAAAATTCACAGAAGAGTTAGAAATGAGCATATTGACTAAAAACAAGAGGATATAAGTCAGAATAAAATAAAGTAAGAGATAGAGATAAGAAAATTAAGTAATCAGTTCAAGATGCCAACATCTTCGACAGAATGAACAAAGAATAAACAAAACAGGATAAGTGAACATATCTTCACAAAAATTATAAAGTTAAAAATTCTACATTTGAAAAAAATTAGTTTTCTTTACAAAATAAAATATATAAATGCTTGAAATAGACCTACATTTTTGTCAAATTTTAGAGTTCCGGGGATAAAGAGGAACAAGAATATATAAAATCCTTTCAAGAAGGAGAAAAAAATTTAAAAAATCATTGCAATATCAGATTCAAAATGAATGGCATTGGTCTTCCTTCCCCAAAGGTAATATCAAATATTGAAAGAGTGAATATACTCACATTATGAGGGAAATTTATTATTATTATTATTATTATTATTATTATTATTATATTAACCCTCACCCAAGGACATGCCCATTGTCTTTAGAGAGAGGGTAAGGAGAGAGAGAGGAAGAGAAACATCAGTGTAAGAGAGAAACATTAATCATTTGCCTCCCCGAGAAAATTGTGTTTCTGAGTTGTGTAGAATGCCATCAAAAAGCAACAGTGTCTTTTTATCTTTGCTTTTATACAAAACGAAGTAAAATGTAGGCCTCAATATATTATTTTCAGACTGAAAGCCAAGGTTATGAAGAAGTGAAAGGTTTTAGCGGGTGGTTGGTGCTGAAGGTAGAAATTGATTCTTAACCTCTTTTTGTAACATAGAACATGTACATTTCCCCCTTTGTAGCAAGCAATGTGAAACCTAGGGAGATTACCATGTCTTCCACTTTCCAAACTTATTTTAGTGCTGTGAATAAACACACAGAGTATACTCTTTCTTATGTAGATATGGAAACTTCTGATTTGTAGTTATTTTCTCCCTATCAGCCAGGGCCATTTAACCTAATTTCTTGCCTTTAAATCTGCTTTCATTATACTTTCACTCCTTGATTTTAACCCATGTAGGCAAAAGGAAGTTTGGAGATTATTAACCAACTTATTTTTCTCCGGTTGGGAGGGAAAGAGAAGAAGAATTGGTATGCTTTGTCAACAAACTCATTTTCAGGATCCTCCCTCAACATTTCTCTAACGTGCTACCTTCTATCAAATCTGCTCCCAATAGCCCCCTATCTGATCTGCCCTACCTAACCTACCTTACAAATAACTTTGGAAAAACAAATAAAAACATGTGTGTAAAAGTACTTCACACACTTGAAAGATGTATTTAATTAAATAATTGGTATTCCCCATGCATAATTGTATTATCTGAGTATTACTAAAAGCCTTCTAGAGTAAAAAAATCTTCCTCATAAACATTAAAAAATGTGAAATATTATAAACATTAAGAAGAAACTACCACTAATTTCTTCAAGATATAAAATTTACTATATAAAGAGGTAGATTACATGACACCAAAAATTCATTCCATCTCTAGAGTTAGTAAGACAATGTTTGTATATAAATAGAAATAATTCTGGCATATTTTTACCATCCAGAGAGGTAAAGAAAATTCTTGAAAAGAATCAGGCTTACATTTTTAAGTTTTTGATTGGTTCAAAATGGTTATTTTCCAAACATTCAGTGCTCTGGATAATAGATGTCAGGTGGTCTGGATAAAGGATGTCTGGACATATGAACATTCTTTCTTAAATTCTTTAGAGGTTGGCTATGAATATTAGCCATGGAATGCTAGCCATGGGAATTTATATGAAATTTGTCTCCTGGTATAACTGGAAAGTTCAAAAGTTTCAGTTCTGGGCTAGTTAAAGCAAGAACAGAATTGTTTCCTCATGTCTTAGCCTGCTTGAGTTTAGTAATTTAGCAGCTTGACTGTAGTGACTCCATTTTATTTCTTCACTCTTTTCCTCAAAACTAGAATTAATCTTGAATATAATAAGGCTGGGAATTTTAATGATGATCCTTCTACAACAAAACATTAATATAAAAATGACGATTTATAAAAACTACCCCTACAGCTCCTTCCAGGGTGAATTTAGCATGTTGCAGTGGAAGCAGAGATTAGTGCAGACATTGACAATACCTCCTGGGTACAGTCCTAAGAAGTTACCCATAGCATTATTTGATTGCACCATCTAGTGTAAAGTCTTTACTCATCACAGCATAAATTATTATATAAACAGTCAGTTATTAGCATAATATGTTCAGTATTCAAAAGGATATCCTTGGTTGTAGCCTTTTGAGAATTAATGAGTGAGTTATTATATTTTTATCTTCAAAATGACTTTTTCCTATCTTCTCTCTATTCACTTCAAGAGAATTCAACTATAGAATCCAATAAAATAGCCTAGTCAAGGGAGCATTCCCCAGATTCCATTAATCTTTCCATGGGTTTTCAAAAGCCTGTTGTTTCCTCCTGAAGTATTTGATGGCCTTTTTGTTAAGTTTCGTCACTGAATAATTTAGATAATAATTTAACCCTAAAATGAGGAAAATCAGAAATTTCAGTAGTGTGAATCAAAAGAAAATGCATAAATGTTTACTTAACTGAAATCATCACTAGCTCTTGAGCAGTTAGAATTCTCAATTTCTGAGTAGGCATTACATATTTAAAATTTGTTTTTATGGTATAAACTTCCAAGTCTCACTCCATATCAGAAAAGCAAAGGAGCAAAAATTATACTTATAGGTACATGTATGACATCTACAGCCTGTTGTTACTGTATGTAAAAGCACTCCATGAAGACTCTATTCTCTGACATCCTAAGTACCAGAATTTTTCCAATTGAAAGATCTGCATATATGTTACTAGATATTGAATATAAATGCTGGTTTGCAAGATTATAAAATATATTATTTATAAAAAATATTTAGGACTTCTGGCCAAGATGGAGGCATAAGTACATGCACTGTGCCTCCTTGAACAACCAAAAGGACAACAACAATTTAAAAACAAAAAACAACCAGAACTGACAGAAAATTGAACTGTATGAAAGTCCAACAACCAAGGAGTTAAAGAAGACACACTCATTCAGACTGGTAGGAGGGGTAGAGGTGGGCAGCCGGGTGGAAAAGACTCGAGGTAAGGTGGCAGCAGTTTGCAGACCCAGTGAGGTGGAGGCTGGTGGGTAGGGTGGTCCCATGTTTGTAAGCAGATAAACCCAGAGAGAAAATTGTGGAACAAAACAGATCGCCCCACCAAGGACTCCAGTTCAGCAAAATAAAGCCTTAAACCACTGATCAAAAGCACCTGTGGAGGTTGAGGTGGCAGGGGGAGAAACTCTCATAGGAGAGTTTGTTGGAGAGACCCAGAGGGCCCTAGAATGTACACAAACCCACCCACCCAGAATCAGCACCAGAAGGCCCCAATTTGCTTGTAAGAAGCGGGGGGAAGTGACTGAAAACCAGACAGTGGAGCAAGTGCCATTGTTCCCTCTCTGACCCCTCCCCCACATACAGTATCACACCGGAGAGAAGTGGGTTGTCCTGCCCTGGTGAACACCTAAGGCTCTGCACCTCACTACATAACATGTGCATCAAGTCAAAAAAAATTGCCAAAATGAAAGAAGAGATCAAAGCTCCAGTAAAGAATACAACTAAGCGACAAAGAAAGGGCCAACCTATCAGATGCACAGCTCAAAACACTGGTAATCAAGATGCTCACAGAATTAGTTGAATTTGGTTGCAAATTAGATGAAAAAATGAAGGCCACACTAAGTGAAATACAAGAAAATGTATGTGAACCAATAGTGATGGGAAGGAAACCAGGACTTCAAATCAACCATGTGGACCAGAAGGAAGAAAGAAACACCCAACCAAAACAGAATAAAAAAAAAAAACAAGAATTCAAAAAAATGAGGAGAGGCTTAGGAACCTCCCAGACATCTTTAAACGTTCCAACATCCAATTATAAGGGTGCCAGAAGGGGAAGAGGAAGAGCAACAAGTGCAAAGTTTATTTGAACAAATAATAAAGGATAACTTCCCCAAACTGGCAAAAAAATAGACTTCAAGGGAGTCCAGGAAGCTCAGAAATGTTGCAGACCCTGTCCAGCAGAGTCCCCCTGTTGTAGTTGATGATGAGAATCAATGCACAGGTGACAACAATCCTGTGTGAAAGAAGGGAACAGGCATGACTACTCTCTTAAGGGGAGAGTGCCTATGGTGCCTCGGCCACTCCCTCAAGAGGAGAGTGCCCTGATCCTTGCCTAGACAGGCTTTCCTGGGGTTTTACATCATAGAAAGATTTATCTATCACATAGAACATTATTGTCTACATTTTAGGTACAATCAAGGAAATAAAAATAACATGCAGAGGGGGATGACAATGAGCTGATTAGCTCTGTCCTTCGGAGAGCTCACACAGGCTTTGGAAGTTACCTTGAGGATAAACAATATACATTTGTTGCTTTAGACCAGGGTGAGGGAGTTTTAGCAAGAGCAAGCCATAACAGTCTGTAAGAATTTTCTAGGCTTGATTCCCACAGAAAAAAATGGTTTGAAGTTCTGGCTCCTGCCCACCACTTCACATCTGTAGGTTTTCCATACAGAGCTGAGCCACATCTGCCAGACCAAGACAAACCGGTCCCCTACACAGAGAGTACCAAAGAAGTTGGAGCCAAGGAGGAATTCACCAAGGCACATCATAATTATATTACCCAAGATTAAAGATAAGGAGAGAATCCTAGAAGCAGCAAGAGAAAAGGAGACAGTCACCTACAAAGGAGTTCCCATGAGACTGTCAGCTGATTTCTCAAAAGAGACCTTACAGGCAAGAAGAGGCTGGAAAGAAGTATTTGAAGTCATGAAAGGCAAGAGCCTACATCCAAGATTGCTCTATCCAAAAAAAGCTTTAATTTAGAAAGCTTTCATCAAGAATGGAAGGGCAGATAAAGTGCTTCTCAGATAAGGTGAAGTTCAAGGAGTTCATCATCACCAAGTCCTTATTATGTGAAATATTAGAGGGATTTATCTAAGAAAAATAAGATAAAATATGAATAGTAAAATGACAGCAAATACACAGTTATTAACAACCACACCTAAAACAAACAAAAAAAAAGCAAGCTAAGTAAAAACTAGAACAGAAACAGAACCACAGAAATGGAGATCACATGGGGGGTTATCAACAGGAGAGTGGGAGGGGGAGAGAGGGGAAAAATGTACAGAGAATAAGTAGCATAGATGGGGTAGAAAATTGGCAGTGGGAGGGTAAGAATAGTATGGGAAATGTAGAAGCTAAAGAACTTATGACACATGGACATGAACTAAAGGGGGGAAATGTGGGTGAGAGGGTACATGCAGGGTGGAGAGGAGTGAAGGGGGAAAATGGGACAACTGTAATAGAATAATCAATAAAATATATTTAAAATATTTAGAGGCATCATAAGTATTTGAATTGATCCACAACTCATTTACCCTTAGACCTACATGTTCCTTGTTCTTCTAATGGTTTCCTAGGTGTTCCAGTGGAATGACTTCTGTGAGTCCTTTCTTAGGTTACTTCTTCAGCTGCTATCACCTTTGTTTCAATCAGTGGCTTGCAAATCATGAGGAAGATGAGGAGGAGAGTAAACCCAGGACATTTACCCTCTAATCTCTGTGCCTCAGGAGGTATAGGCAACAGGTGAGGCAGTGTAGTATCTTCTCTACAACACGAACACCTCCTGCAATAATTTCAGCTTTCCCAAAGTAAATCCATCCCCTGACATCCAGTGATACCACTCATTTCTGAAGTATGCAGTGGCCTTCTCTAGTTACAAATCTCTGAGTTGACTCAGTCTTTTATGGGCTGTCCAGTTCTTCATCAACTCTGTAGCCAATATCAGTATTATGTCAATGTAAGAAACACTTAAACCTGTAAGAATTTATATGAGTTTATTTGAGCAAAACTAAAGGCAATTGCTGGGAAGCAAAATCTCAAAGGACTGAGAAAATGTTCCAGAGAATGGCAATTTTGCAACTTATTTTGTACATTGCAATCAAAGGAGGAGCTGTAAGGGGTTACATGAAAATCATTGGTGATTAGGAAAGACAGGGGAAAGGGAATCAGCTAAATCTCTGAAATTAGAAAAAAGTAGGACAAATAGACACATACTTCTTTAACTTGGATTGGTATGGGATTTTTAACAGTTAACAATGAGGATAATAACAATAATAATGAGGGGTTCTCTTGTGTCCAGCCCTAAGTGGTCTGGAAAAAGGAAATTACCATGACTTTCCAAAGGTTAGTTATTGTAGATGCAAAAAGATAGGCAGGCTCAGTTAAGATAAAGTTTGACCTTTGTCAAGAGAGATACATGTCCAGGACATGCCTACCTGCCATTATCTGATTTTACTTAGGAAGTTTTCATTTCAGACCACCTTCTGTGATTACTTTCAATCTCTGAGTTTGTGAGGTGACCGTGTAGACCTCCACTGAGCTTGTCAGGTTTAGTATGTAACCCTTTTCATCAGTGATTAAATTCTGTTACATATTTGTTATAATGCTTTTTTTTGTTAGTGGGACCATCAACCCTAGTATAACTATATTTAAAAATTAATGTGTATTATACAAAAATATAAGAACTCTATCTCTTTGCAGTATATGCAAATGGTAGGAAAATATCTAAAGTAAAAAAAAATCAAAGTCTCCTTCACTCATTTTCTTTCTTCGATTCCCTTCTTCACTGATGAGTACTATTCATACTTTTGTGTATTCTTTAAAGCAGTTTTCAATCTCTTTATAGTTGATTATAGTTTTCTATGTTCTTATGAATATTCAGTCATTGCTAAAAAATTACATATATGCACACAGTATTTTGAAACTTGTTTTTATTTACTTAAATATGTCTCTATGTTAACTCATAAATCTGATTACATTTATTACATTCCTAAATCAATCCTTGTAATGTGGGTGTTTTGGGGGTGGTGAGAACAGCACCAAGTATTATACCTCTGGAATCCAACCGGACCTTGGTTCAGCAACTGCAACTGCAATATTTGAGTTCTGGCTAAAAAAGAATTCAGAACCAAGACCCAAACTATAAGAAAAAGTTTAGAAAGTCACAGAAATGGAAGTTAGCCATGGAAGAAATGGGTTTAGGAAACAAGTTACAGAAGCAAAAGAAGGGTCCTTGGAGCTTAGGAGAAAGAGAGAGACAAACAAATGCAACTGGGGGAATAAGAGAGGAAGTGGAGGGAAAGTAGGAGGGGAAAGTTGCAATCCTTTCCCCCACCTCCCAGGGAGAGAACACTGGGTCCTTCTTCCTAAGGGCTTTTAATGATGGGAATGTTAGGGGAGGTTCCAGGGAAAGATCCCAATAGAATGTTCATCATCTTTAAATGTGAGTCCTTTTAGAGCCATGGTCTCCACTGATTGGTCAGCACTTGAAATAATTTGTCTGATTTCACTGCTTTTCTGGATCTGGAGCTGAAATGTAACTGAGTCCTAGATGTATTGAATGCAAATGAGAACCTCCTTGTCCTGGAGCCTAATGCTTAATGGTTATTCTCTAGATCCTTTGTGCATTCCCACTTTAATTGGGAGGTGCGGAGGCAGGAGGAGGCTCTTACCTGCTCCACCACCATTCCAGGAGAGGAAAGATCAAGGGAAGGGGACCTGAACTTCATGACCAATAATACACTAGGGGAGAAAATGTCACCCAGGGTCAGGGTTCTTGTTTTCCCAATTTTGCCTATTGCTAGGTACTCAGACTTTTCATCCAGCTGACCTTTATACCTGATCCATCATCCTTGCTCTACTCCTGTCAGTCTAACTGCCTCCCACAGGTACACTGAAATTTATATATTATCTTATAAACAAACATTTAGTCTATTAGAATATTTAATATTTTCCAATTTGATGTGTGGAAAGTATCTCATTTTAATGAAATACTCTAAACACTAGAAAACAAAAAATCAAAATATTTTTATATGATTATTGATCATTTATTTTTCTTATATTTATTTTCAGTTGATATCTTTGGTTTACTTTTCAAATATACTATTTGGAATGTATTTGTGTGTTTATACATATATATAATATATACATATATAATATATGTATAATTTTCTCACTTTCTTCCAAATTTATAATTTCTAATAATTTATCTTTTGTTATTTAACTCACCAGTATCTTAGGCAAAATATTCTTCTCTTGCAATGACAGCAGTCAGCTTTCTCTAGTTCCAGACTTTAGTGTAATTTTTTACTTTATTACTGACATGTAATGATTATTTCTTGTGGGTCTAACTCTTTTTTTGGTCCAATCTCAGGCATGTGTATAAAAGTTACTAATAGTTTATGTCAATTTGAAAATATTTTTTACTTTAATGTCTTTGTGCCATGAGTTTTGTTAATACAGTTCTGAATATTGAAACATCTTTTCACTTTTGTTGTCAAGAATGTCTGATGTGCTAATTTTTCAACTATGTTTATTAGTTACCTTGACCAATATTTTTTCTTTGTTCCTCCTTCTTTTGTCTTCTCTTTCCTTCTTCTTCTTCTCCTCCTTCCCTTCTCATTTTCCTTTTCTCTCATTTTTTTCAGTTTGTCAAATTTTAACATCACGATCCTCCATAAACTGCCCTTTTAAAATATATAAGGTGCTATCTGGCTTTGGCTGGGCTTTGTAACAAGTTAGATAACATGTTACTCAGGTATTCCACATGTATGATGAAATTTTTTCCTAACCATATGGACCCAATGATTTTGTTATGGGTTGCCTTAATCTCTTTGCTGCTGTAACAAATTACCATAAACGTGATGGCTAAAAACAACACAGTGCTAAAATCAAGGTTTGTGTCCCTCCTGGAGGCTCTAGGGGAGCATCTGATTCTTTGTGCTTTCCAGGTTCTCAAGGCTGCCTGGCTAAATGTCCACCTGCACTAACCATTTTCAAAGCCAGCAATGGCTGGTATAATTTTAAAAATCACTCTAACATGGATTTTTCTGCCTCCCTCTATCAAATGTAAAGGTTTTTTGTTTTTTTTATTACTTAGTGTCTACCTGTATAATCCAGGGTCATCTTTCTATTTTAAAAGTCATTTGATTCAAACCCTATTTTCATCTGGTGCCTTAATTCATCTTTTCCTTGTATTATGACATTCACAGGCTCCAGGGATTAGATGAATACTTTTGAGAGGCAATTGTTCTTACTAACATAAAAATATTTGAGTATATTTAATTTTATTATGTGTTTTTTCTATTTATTTTGAGCCAATAATGTTAAGTGGCTTATTTTGAGGAACACATATATAGTTTAAGTTTTCAAATACAAGGTGATAATTTGTATAGTGTTCTCTTTAAATTATTTGATTTGTTATGGATCTAGGATTATGATTTCTCCTTTTAAATCTGTCCTTTTGTCAACATAAATAAAACATTTTCAAATTATTATTGTTTTTTAATTTTATGGGTCTTCACAAATAATCAGTTTTCAGTTATACCAACAATTATTTCTGGTAATTACTAAAATATTTATTTTACATTTAAATATTTAGTCATGTTTTTCTTTTACCTTTTTTATTTCGCTCTTTTCATCTTGTAAGAAAATTTAGTTTTAGTCTTTGTTATTTAGAAATAAGTTAAATTGTCACTAACTTGTATTCTGGGTACTTCTTCGCACAGTACTTTTTTGCACTCATTTCTAAATAATTATTTATTTTTATTTTATCTTTAACCCTGAAAGTATTTGAATAACCAGTGCTATTCAAAAATAAGCATTTATAGTAGGTAAATTATTTTTAGCAATTGGCATATTACTTTTTAATTTTAACTATTATGGTCAGAGGTAGGTTGTTATAGGTATATATTTTAAATTGATTAAGTATTTTGGTTTCTTATAATTATCTGATTTATTTTTCTTAACCTGCATTTTGTGAATATTTAAAGGTAATTTGAGTGTCTTTAATCACAAAATTTTAGACTGATATCCAGATACAGATATACAAAGTAAGGATAAACTAACATACAGATATGGAAATCAAACATACTGACTATCCCATCTATTAAAGTATGTTCCTTTTGTTTTGTTTACCAAAAAGATCCAGGATTTGGGCATTTTTAACAACTTGTAAGGATGCAAGTTGGTCCAGGACACCACCATGTCTTACCTGAAATATTGCTATAGACTCCCAACAAGTCTCCTTCCTTCCACCCTAATTATTATTATACCATTTCTGCACTCAATCTTTTTATTTTCCAAGAAATTGCCCAGTTGTGCTCTTTGATATATGTCAGATGGTGTTGTTATTCTACTCGATATCCCCCATTGACTTTCACTCTTCTTTCGAGCTTTGACTTAATATGTCTCCTTCTTAGTAAGGCCTTCAATATTACATTTCCCACTCCTTGTTTTATTTTTCTCCAAATACTTACCTATTTGCAATTTGCAATTACTTACCAATACCAATTTGAAAATAAATTACATATTTAATTCATTTTTAATTATCTGTTTTTTCCCATAAGAATGTACATTTTTCAGGATGGATTCTATTTTTAACTCTTAAAAGCATGAACACTCAGCAGAGTAACAGTCCCATAGTAAGTGCTCAATAACTTTTGTTAAAAAGTAAGTAAAAATATTCTAATTGTGTCGTTTAAACCCTCTACTGCCTTATGTGTTATTTTCTTCTTTTGCTCTCCTATTTCTGAAAATTACTTGTTGAACTCTGCAGATTTGTTTCTGAATTTGTCAGTTTTTCCCTTGCTGCTTCTGTTTTATATGTTTGGTATTATATATTAGTAATATGTTACTAATATGTAAATATAAATGTTAATAATTTATATTTTCTTGATGAACTTTATTTTTATTAATGTGGAATTTTACTCTGAACTCACATCTGGCTTCTGTTTTATCAATATTGTAACAGCAGTTTTTTTTTCCATTAATACTTGCCTGTTTTGTCTTTTATTATTTCTGTACATTTTTATTTATCTTGGTCATTGTTTCTGTTGTCGTTTTTTATAATCTGAGAATTAACAAATTTTATTTAGAAAATTTATTTCACTCCTATAACTCTTTTTCAATGGTTCATTTCTCAAACATTCACATTTTGTTTTATCAACCCTCAAGACTGAGTAATATATTTCTTCATCCACTCATTCCTAATCCTATTCTTCCTTTGGAAGATAGAAAACTTGGCATGCTACCATTTATTTCTTCTTCCCACATCTTTGTTGAAGATATCTAGAATATTTTTGTTGCAATAATATTTTTGTTTCTTATCTATGTATAAATACTTATACATAATTATACAGTATCATGCAAGTATATTACATAAGTATAAATAATATACATTGCATATTCATTATTTTATTCATACAGTATAAACTGTGTATTTTACTGATTTCTTAAACTATTCGATTTTTAATTTTTCATACATTCAGAGTCTAGCAGGAGTTATGCCATTGAGTGTGGTTGGTAGAGTATATGAACGTCTTATAGGAGATGGACATTAATTTGAACACTTCACCTAAAATGTTACATGGTACACTTAAGTGTGATATCACTGTTATAGAATTACATGCTTATGATTTTTGAATTGAAGGTTTTTATGTAATAAAAAGAGGCATTATTTATGCCAGATCTTGTATATAGATATATGTATATGTATGTCTCTATATATATAATGTATTTTTGCATATACATTTTGCTGTAGTATTCTATAAGTGGTAACTAAGGTATGTAGGTTTTAAAATTATTATTTTTAGTTTGATTTTTATAAGCTCTAACCTGTTATTCCACGTTGAAGTTAATAGTAAATATGTCTAATTCACATTGAAAATAGTGGATTAGCTAGACTTAAAATTACTTTTCTTCAAATCTCTGAAAATACTGTATTATTATCTTTCCCTGATAAATTTTCTTTTCTTTTTTTAAAGATTCACAGCAACAAGTATAAAGGAAACATGGACAAAAACTAAGGGGGGTGGAAATGGGAGGGAGGTGGGGAGCACTGGGGAGGTGGACTAGAATGGTAATAAAAGACAGAAAACTGTACATGAACAATAATTTTTAAAAATTATAAATAAGTAAATAATTTGTTTTGTTTTGTTTTCACATTTTTAGTTATTCGGTTATCTTTTCTTGCTTTATTGCTTATTGCTTAGGCACAGCACTTCTCACTAGGTATTGTCCTTCACCGTCATTTATATCTCAGACTGATTCATTTCTTTTTTTTTTGCTTTTGGTAATATAGATATTTTATTTTATTTTATTTTATTTTTTAAAATATTAAATTTTATTTAGTTACTTTTCAAGTACATTTTTTTTCTCTTCCCCCCCCACCCGGTCTCCCCCCTCCCTCCCATTCCCCCCCCAGTCCTCATCTCTGTGTCTTTCATACTTGTTCCTCAAAATCCCTCCCCCTTTTTCCCCTAATATTTTATTTATTAATTTTTAGAGAGATGGAGAAAGAGAGGGAGAAAAACATCAATGTGTGGTTGCCCCTCGTGTGCACGCTACCAGGGACCTGGCCTGCAACCCAGGAATGTGCCCGGGCTGGTAATTAAACCAGCAACTCTTTGGTTTGCAGGCCAGCACTCAATCCACTGAGCTACACCAGCCAGGGCCCCACTCAATTTTCTAATGAGATGTTAACATACTTTCCCTTCCTTTGTTTTTAGATATATTCCTGCTCTTCAAACAGCTTAGTACTTTCAGGACAATTTCAGGAACTAGAAAATATGAGTGTATGCCCCACCTTACAATTTGCTAGTTTGTGCCCTTAGAGAATCTATTAAATGTGTCTTGCAACAGCTTTCTCTTAAGTTAAAGAGTTGGGGTAGGTGGGGCAGGGGTCTGAGGTGGAAAATAGCATTTTCTACCCAGGTTTGTTAGCTTTTAAATAGTTAAATGCCTAACAAGATTCAAGAACAGTGCCTGGCACTCAGTAAAATATTAGCATGCATTACTAATTAGTATTTCTGGAGACTTTTACCTGCTTGCAACTGACTGGGAAACTTTTTCATTTACTCTTTCAGCCTTGTGGGTTCATATAGCCTGAAGATTCAAGCTGAGCCTTCCACAGCTCTGAAAAATTCTCTCTATTATTTATTTGCCTCTTCTCCTTTTAGAGTCTTTTTTCTCTCCACTATCACTTTTATTGGAGAAAAAATTGCCTTGCTGGATTAATGGTTTTTCCTTTCTTTGTAATTTCTTTCTTTTTTTTTTTTTTTGGTGTTCTAATTTTTCAATTTAATTTTACTTATTCCATCTCATTATTCCTTTTTAGATCAATTATAGTTAATTTTGGTAAAAATTTTATTTATTTATAATTCTTTTTTTTTTAATTTAGTTATTTTTCAAGTACAGTTTTTTGTCTATTTTTCCCATCCCAGCCTCCCCCGCCCCTTGCTCCCCACCTCCCTCCCATTTCCACCCCCCCTTAGTTCTCATCCCTGTGTCCTTCCTATTTGTTCCTCCAAATCCCTCCCCCTTTTTCCCGTTAACTTCCCTTCCCTCTCCCCTCTAGTCACTGTCCCCTTGTTCTCTATTTCAGTGTCTTTGTTTTTTGGGGTTTTTTTCCTGCTTGCTTGTTTGTTTTGTTGTTTAGCTTCCTGTTAAAGGTGAGATCATGTGGTATTTGTCTTTCAGCTCCTGGCCTATTTCACTCAGCATAATGCTTTCCAGTTCCATCCATGTTGTTGCAAAGGGTAGTAGCTCCTTCTTTCTCTCTGCAGCATAGAATTCCATTGTGTATATGTAGCACAATTTTTGGATCCATTCATTTACTGATGGGCACCTAGGTTGCTTCCAACTCTTGGCTATTGTAAATTGTGCTGCTATGAACATTGTGGTACATAGGTTCTTTGATATTGATGTTTTAGAATTCTTAGGATATAATCCCAGCAGTGGAATTGCTGGGTCAAAAGGCAGGTCGATTTTTATTCTTCTGAGAAACATCCATACTGTTTTCCACAATGGTTGTACCAGTCTGCACTCCCACCAACAGTGAACTAAGGACCCCTTTTCCCCACAACCTCTCCAACATTTGTTGTTTGTTGCTTTGTTTATGATAGCCATCCTGACTGGTGTAAAGTGGTATCTCATTGTGGTTTTGATTTGCATCTCTCTGATAGCTAATGATATTGAGCATCTCTTCATGTGTCTCTGAATGTTCTGTATGTCCTCCTTGGAGAAGTGTTTGTTCAAGTCCTTTTCCCATTTTCTAATTGGGTTGGGTGTCTTCTTAGAGTGGAGTCGTGTAAGTTCTTTGTATATTTTAGAGATTAAACCTTTGTCTGAGGTATCATTGGCAAATATGTTTTCCCATACAGTTGGTTGTCTTGCTAATTTAATACTGTTTTCTTTAGCCATGCAGAAGCTTTTTATTTTGATGAGATCCCATTTGTTTATTCTTTCCTTTACATTCCTTACTCTAGGGGACATATCAGTAAAGAAGTTGCTGTGTGAAATATCTGAGATTTTCTTGCCAATTTTCTCCTCTAGGACTTTAATGGTATTATGTCTTACATTTAAGTCTTTTATCCACCTTGAATTTATTTTGGTGTATGGTGTAAGTCTGTGCTAAGGTTTCATTTTTTTGCATGTAGCTGTTCAGTTCTCCCAACACCATTTGTTGAAGAGGCTATCTTTACTCCATTTTATGTTACTGCCCCCTTTGTCGAATATTAATTGACTGTAGAGAGTTGGGTTGATTTCTGGGCTCTCTGTTCTGTTCCATTGGTCTATGTGCCTGTTTTTATGCCAGTACCAGGCTGTTTTGATTACAGTGGCCTTGTAATACAGTTTGATATCAGGTATTGTGATCCCCCCCTACTTTGTTCTTCTTTCTCAAAAGAGCAGCTGCTATTCGAGCTCGTTTATGGTTCCATATAAATTTTCGAAGAGTTTGTTCTATGTCTGTGAAATATGCCATTGGTACTTTAATAGGTATTGCATTGAATCTGTATATTGCTTTGGGTAGTATGGACATTTTGATAATGTTAATTCTTCCAATCCATGAACAAGGTATATGTTTCCATTTGTTTGTGTCTTCCTTGATTTCGTTCTTCAGGGCTGTGTAGTTTTCTGCATACAGGTTTTTTACCTCCTTGGTTAGGTTTATTCCCAGATATTTTATTTTTCTTTTTGCTATATCAAATGGGATTTTTCTCTTTATTTCTGCTTCTGCTGATTCACTGTTGGTATACAAAAATGCCTTTGATTTCTGGATATTGACTTTATAACCAGCTGTTTTGCCAAACTCATTAATTAGTTTGAGCAGTTTTTCGGTAGAGTCTATAGGATTTTCCATGTACACTATCATGTCATCTGCAAACAGTGACAGTTTTGTTTCCTCCTTTCCTATTTGAATGCCTTTTATTTCCTTTTCTTGTCTGATCGCTGTGGCTAAAACTTCCAATACTATATTGAATAGAAGTGGTGAAAGTGGACAACCTTGTCTTGTTCCTGATCTTAGTGGAAAAGCTTTTAGTTTTTTCCCATTGAGTATGATATTGGCTGTAGGTCTCTCATATATGGCCTTTATTATTTTCAGAAATGCTCCTTGTATTCCCACTTTGCTGAGTGTTTTTATCATAAATGTGTGTTGTACCTTATCGAAAGCTTTTTCTGCATCTATTGATATGATCATGTGATTTTTGTCTTTGCTTTTGTTTATGTGATGTATTACATTTACTGATTTGCGAATATTGAATCATCCTTGCATCCCTGGGATGAATCCTACTTGATCATGGTGTATGATCTTTTTGATATATTGTTGGATGCGATTTGCCAATATTTTGTTGAGGATTTTAGCATCTATGTTCATCAGCGATATTGGCCTGAAGTTTTCTTTCTTTGTTGTGTCTCTATCTGGTTTTGGAATTAGGATGACGCTGGCTTCATAAAGAGTTTGGGAGTCTTCCATCCTTTTGGATTTTTTGGAATAGTCTGTGGAGAATAGGGGTTGTTAGCTCTTCCTTAAATGCTTTGTAGAATTCTCCTGTGAAACCATCTGGTCCGGGGCTTTTGTGTGATGGGAGTTTTTTGATTACTGCTTCAATTTCTTTTGCTGTTATTGGGCTATTCAGATTTTCTGCTTCTTTTTCACTGAGTTTTGGAAGATTGTATTTTTCTAGAAATGTGTCCATTTCCCCTAGGTTTTCAAATTTCTTGGCATACAGTTCTTCATAGTAATTTCTTACAATCTCTTCTATTTCTGTGGTATCAGTTGTAATCTCTCCTTTTTCATTTCTGATTGTGTTTATTTGTGTCCTCTCTCTTCTTTTCTTGATGAGCCTACTTAAAGGCTTGTCTATTTTGTTTATCTTCTCAAAGAACCAACTCCTGGATTCATTGATCCTTAAAATTGTGCTTTTAGTTTCTATGTCATTTAATTCTGCTCTAATCTTGGTTATTTCCTTCCTTCTGCTTGCTCTGGGCTGTCTTTGTTGTTGTTCCTCAAGTTCTTGCAGGCGTAGGGTTAGGTTGTTTGTTTGAAATGTTTCCATTTTCTTTAGGTAGGCCTGTATTGCTATAAACTTCCCTCTCAGGACTGCCTTCGCTGTGTCCCATAAGTTTTGGGTTGTTGTGAGATCATTTTCATTTGTTTCCAGAAATGTTTTGATTTCTTCCCTAATTTCATTCTTGCCCCATTTGTTGTTTAATAGCATTCCATTCAGTCTCCATGTTTTTGGGTGCTTTGGGTTTTTTTCTTTGGGGTTGGTTTCTAATTTCAGTGCCTTGTGGTCAGAGAAGATGCTTGGTATGATTTCAATTTTCTTGAATTTGTTGAGGCTCCTTTTGTGTCCTATCATGTGGTCTATCTTTGAGAATGTTCCATGTACATTTGAAAACAATGTGTATTTAGCTTCTTTGGGATGAAGGGCTCTATATATATCAGTTAAGTCCATTTCATCTAGGGTGTTGTTTAATGCCACAATATCTTTTTTGATAATTTGTTTGGAAGATCTGTCCATTTTTGATAGTGGGGTGTTCAAATCCCCTACTATGATTGTGTTGCTGTCAATATCTTTCTTGAAGTCCTCTAAGATTTTCTTGATATATTTGGGTGCCCCTATGTTTGGTGCATATATGTTTACAATGTTAATGTCTTCTTGGTGGATCCTTCCCTTGAGTATTATGAGGTGACCTTCTGGGTCTCTCTTTATGGTCTTTTTTTTGAAGTCTATTTTGTCTGATATGAGAATTGCTACCCCAGCTTTTTTTTCTTGTCCGTTTGCTTGGAAAACTTGTTTCCAGCCTTTCACTTTTAGTCTGTGATGGTCTTTTGTCCTGAGGTGAGTCTCTTGTAGGCAGCATATGTGTGGGTCATGCTTTCTTATCCATTGAGCTATTCTGTGTCTTTTGATTGGAGAATTTAATCCATTTACATTTAAGGTTATTATTGATAGGTACTTATTCATTGCCATTTTTGTACCTGTGTTCCTCTCTGTCTCCCTCTTATCCTTCCTTCCCTCAAAGCAGTCCTTTTAGCATTTCTTGTAGAGCTGGTTTGGTGGAGGCATATTCTTTTAGACTTCTCTTGTCTTGGAAGCTCTTTATTTGGCCTTCTATCTTGATTGAGAGCCTTGCTGGGTAAAGTAGCCTTTGTTGTAGGCCTCTGGTTCTCATTACTTGAAATATTTCTTTCCATTCTCTTCTTGCTTGAAGTGTTTCCATTGAGAAGTCGGTAGCTAACCTTATTGGGGCTCCCTTGTATGTTATTTCTTTTTTCTCCCTTGCTGCCTTTAAGATTCTCTCTTTGCCTTGGAATTTTGCCATTTTGATGATGATGTGTCTTGAGGTGGGCCTCCTTGGGTTCCTCTTGGTTGGGACTCTCTGTGATTCCTGGATTTGTGAGACTTTTTCTCTTATCAAATTAGGAAAATTTTCTCTCATTACTCGTTCAAATACGTTTTCTATCCCTTGTTCTTCGTCTTCTCCTTCTGGTTCCTATTATTGGGATAGTATTACGTTTCATATTGTCTTGCATTTCTCTTAATCCCTCTTCATTCTTTCTGAGCCTCTTTTCATTTTCTTGCTCTTTCTGTGAGATGCTTTCTACCCTGTCCGCCAACTCACTAATCCTATCCTCTGCTTCATCTATCCTACTTTGGAAACTTTCTACTGTGTACTTCAATTCGGAAATTGTATTCTTCATTTCCTCTTGTCTCTTGCTGATGGTTTCCATTTCCTTTTTGATGTTGCTGTAGTTTGCAGAGAGATCATTATAATTCCCCTGTAGTTTCTGGTAGCTCACTGTGAGCTCTTTGAACTTCGTAATAACCAGTGCTTTGAATTCACTGTCTGATAGTTGATCAGCGTCTATTTCATCTAACATTCTTTCTGAAGTTTCTGCTTTTTCTTTCATTTGGGGATTGTTTCTTTGTCTTCCCATTGTTTGAGACTCTTCTTTTTAGTCTCTGCCTCCAAAATTGATCTGTTCTGAAACACTGGTGTTATGGTGTAAACTTCTGTGGTATGTTCCTTGGGAAGTTCAGTGGTACAGACTCCTTGAAGTTTCTTGATGTTCTTCGTCTCCACCTACACTCACGCTGGTCCTCGCACTGGTCTCTGCGTTGGTCGCCTACCACTGCTGAATGTCCCGGCTCTAGTAGCCGCCTCCTCAAGCACCCAGGCCCGTTACTAGGGCAGTGGCACAGAGGCTGGGAATGTCCTGGCTCCTGTACCTGGCTCTCTCTGCCATCCAGGGCCGTCACAGGGGCTTGGAGTGTCCCGGTTTCCGTACCTGACTCCCCGGCGTCTAGTCCTGTCTCTATGGCAGTGGCACAGAGGCTTAGAAAGTCCCAACTCCCGTACCTGATTCCCCAGTGTCCAATCCCCTCACTATGGCAGCAGCACAGGGGCTGTGACCCTCCCAGTTCCCGTAGAGGGATCCTCTGCCACCCCGGGCTGTCTCAGGGGTTTGGAGAGTCCAGGCTTCCGTACTTGACTCCCCAGCATCCAGTCCTGTGGCTATGGCAGCAGCACAGAATTTGAGAGCTTCCCGGCTCCCGTAGCTGGCTCCTCTGCTGCGTCACAGGGGTTTGGAGAGTCCCGGCTTCCGTACCTGACTCCCCGGTGTCCAGTTCCGTGGCTATGGCAGCGGCCCAGGATTTGAGAGCTTCGCGGCTCCCGTAGCTGGCTCCTCTGCTGCGTCACAGGGTTTTGGAGAGTCCCGGCTTCTGTACCTGACTCCCCGGCGTCCAGTCCTGTTGCTATGGCAGCGGCCCAGGATTTGAGAGTTTCCTGGCTCCCGTAGCTGGCACCTCAGGGTCCAGGCCTGTCTCTATGGCGGCGTCACAGGGGCCTTTGGTGTCCCAGCTCCTGCAACTGACCCTTCCGTTGCCCAGGCCAGTAGCTATGGCATCGGCACAAGGGTGTCCCCGCTCCGGTTCCTGACTCCTCTGTCTCCCAGGACCATCAGTCACAGGGGCTTGGAGTATCCGGCTTCCGTACGTGACTCCCTGGGCTCCCAGGCCTGTTGCTCTGGCGGCAGCACAGGGGCCGCGTGAGACCCAGCTCCAGTAGCTGACTCTGCCGCTGTCTGGTGTTTCAGCGTCGGTCACAATCTCTGGTCTTTTAATTTCATAAATGCTGGGTAACCGATGGTTTATTGTGCTGTTTCTCCATAGATCTGCCAGGATTTTCACCCATGAGTACAGGAGCTAGTATCCGCTCCATCTTACTCCATCGCCATCTTCCCACCATCCCCCTATAATTCTTTTTTTCTGACTGCTTTGTTGTTGTAATCCCCATTACTGTTTTATAAATACCATAGTCTGTTAAATGTCTTGATATATATTTGTGAATGTCTTATATTCTCTAAAGTTTTCTTTTCTCAACTTTTCCTTGAAGTCTGACTTTTCATTTTTATTTTGTTTCTTTTCTTTCATGCTCTTTATTTTTGTCAGGTGGTTTGTAATTCTTGGTTATTGGTTAAGACTGCTAAAACGGGTTTAGGTGGAAGGATTAATTAAAGGCTCTGTGTAAAAAGTCAGGAGCAGCTATTTCTGTTTGACTCTTCAACATCCATTGGTTTGAAGCTGGCAGCAAAAACTAGGATACCTATAACTGCCAAAGTAAGAAGTACTTTTTTCTGGTACTAAGACTTAGTAAATTTCTTTCACTAATAAATCTGTTTCATTTTTACTTCCTCATTCCACTCAACAGCCCTTATTTTCCTAAACTCTGTATTTCTTTTTGATTATTCTGTGTGTGAATTGAAATTGACCCCAAGCAAACAGTTGACTTCATTTAGGGTATAACTTTTTATTGTTAAGATCGTCATTTGGAATTAGGGATTGGGAAAGAAAGAATGTGGATGCACTTGATCAGCTGGTTAGGTTTTTTTTTTTAATTAATTATATTTAAAATTGAATATTTTCAGGGATTTTCTTATGTGCATATTCTGGGTTATGGTTTTTCTATTCTTGTTATTCTGATATTAACAACTTTATGTCTTCTAGATAGTCATTCAAGTTTAGAATTTTTTCAATGAAATTGCAAATTAATCTTGTCTTTGCATGCATGCGTAAATGCACATACATGTGTTTATAAAATATGTATATACTCACACACATCGTCATTGACTTCATAAAAGAGGAAAAGTTAAATGCTTGTGCTCAGACTAGCAATTAGTCCAATCTTTTCTACATTTTAGACTTTTTATCTAAGTTTGCCAGGATTTATGACAAGTCAGTGGTTGAACAATCAGAATGCTTGATCATGCAATAAAACAAGGAGCTTTCTATTGCACTTGTAAAAAATACATTTATGTCACTTGTGCTCTGTCTTTAATATGATCTCAGGAGAACATGTAGGTTTTTGAAAAGCATGGATGTTCAAACTCTTCCAGCAGTAGCAAGATTTGCATCTTTGACAACCTGCTCTGATTCAACTCCAAGGGAGATATGTAAAAATTACCCTTTACATCTTTTGCATGTCCTTTCAAAACCAGAGTGAAAAACATAAATAAATAAATAAGATTAAAACCAGGTAATTTGGCTTCAGGAATTTTATAAATTTATTTAAACACATTCATATATTTCATTGTCTGTTCCTTAGAATAGTTTGAAAAGGCGACATCACTATATTTATTGGTTATGATATTTAAAATCCTTCTTACTTATTCACTCATTTGATCAATACTTAGTGAGTACATCTTATGAAAGTCCTAAGTACTGAGTTATATTTCTCATGAGAAATAAAATGACCAAAATTTCTATCCTGTGTTGTCATACTCTAGCAAAATATGTCTCTACATAAACTTACTTTATTCTCTCTAGTTCACAATAGAACTAAATCTAATGGTAAAAGGCATAATTTTTAAAAAAAATCAGAAAATAAAAGCATGTGCTATAAGTTTTATAGCTATACATTTCCTTGGATATACTGTAGAATAACAATAATATGATTTATATTGATATTTGAAATTATAAACTAGTTAAGGTTATATTTATGTATTAAGCATTTAACATGGTTTGTGTATAGATTTATGACAGTATCTCTTATCCTTTTGTATCAAATTCGTAGTCCAGTAAAATGGAAATTCAAAAATGCATAATTTCAAGATATACCAATCATTCTAAAATAATATTCTAGTTCAGAAAAAAAAGAGAGGGTTTTTTTGTTGTTTTATTTTGTTTAGTTTTTTTTTTTTTTCAGATGAATTCTAGGTAAACATTCTGCCAAAATTTTAGTTAAAAAATAAAAATGTGGGGGGATGCTGGGAAGATGGCGACGGAGTAAGATGGAGCTGATACTAGCTCCTGTACTCAGGGGTGAAAATCCTGGCAGATCTATAGAGAAACAGCACAATAAACCATCGGTTACCCAGCATTTATGAAATTAAAAGACCAGAGATTGTGACCGACGCTGAAACACCAGACGGCGGCAGAGTCAGCTACTGGAGCTGGGTCTCACTCGGCCCCTGTGCTGCCGCCAGAGCAACAGGCCTGGGAGCCGAGGAGTCAGGAATGGAAGCCGGACACTCCAAGCCCCTGTGACGGTCCTGGGAGACAGAGGAGTCAGGAACCAGAGCAGGGACACCCTTGTGCCGATGCCATAGCTACCGGCCTGGGCAACAGAAAGGTCAGTTGCAGGAGCTGGGACACCAAAGGCCCCTGTGACAACGCCACAGAGACAGGCCTGGACCCTGAGGAGCCAACTACGGGAGCCAGGACGCTCGCAGATCCTGTGCCACTGCCATGGCATTGGGACCGGACACCTGGGAGTCAGGTACGGAAGCCGGGACTCTCCAAACCCCTGTGACGCAGCAGAGGAGCCAGCTACGGGAGCAGGGAAGCTCTCAAATCCTGTGCCGCTGCCATAGCGATGGGACTGGATGCCAGGGAGTCAGGTACGGAAGCCGGGACTCTCCAAACCCCTGAGACAACCCTGGGTGGCAGAGGATCCCTCTACGGGAACTGGGACTGTCTCAGCCCCTGTTCTGCTGCCATAGCGACGGGACTGGACACTGGGGAATCAGGTACGGGAGTTGGGACTTTCTAAGCCTCTGTGCCACTGCCATAGAGACAGGACTAGACACCGGGGAGTCAGGTACGGAAACCGGGACACTCCAAGCCCCTGTGACGGCCCTGGACGGCAGAGAGAGCCAGATACGGGAGCCGGGACATTCCCAGCCTCTGTGCCACTGCCGTAGTAATGGGCCTGGGTGCTTGAGGAGGAGGCTACTAGAGCCCGGACATTCAGCAGTGGTAGGGGACAAACGCAGGGACCAGCGCGAGGACCAGCGTGAGTGTAGGTGGAGACTAAGAACATCAAGAAACTTCAAGGAGTCTGCACCACTGAACTTCACAAGGATCATATCACAGAAGTTTACACCATAAAACCAGTGTTTCAGAACAGATCAATTTTGGAAGCAGAGACTAACAAGAAGAGTCTCAAACAATGGGAAGACAAAGAAACAATCCCCAAATGAAAGAAAAAGCAGAAACTTCAGAAAGAATGTTAGATGAAATAGACGCTGATCAACTATCAGACAGTGAATTCAAAGCACTGGTTATTACGAAGTTCAAAGAGCTCACAGTGAACTACCAGAAACTACAGGGGAACTATAATGATCTCTCTGCAAACTACAGCAACATCAAAAAGGAAATGGAAACAATCAGCAAGAGACAAGAAGAAATGAAGAATACAATTTCCGAAATGAAGTACACAGTAGAAAGTTTCCAAAGTAGGATAGATGAAGCAGAGGATAGGATTAGTGAGTTGGAGGACAAGGTAGAAAGCATCTCACAGAAAGAGCAAGAAAATGAAAAGAGGCTCAGAAAGAATGAAGAGGGATTAAGAGAAATGCAAGACAATATGAAACGTAATAATATCCCAATAATAGGAATACCAGAAGGAGAAGAAGAAGAACAAGGTTAAGAAAACGTATTTGAACGAGTAATGAGAGAAAATTTCCCTAATTTGATAAGAGAAAAAGTCTCACAAATCCAGGAATCACAGAGAGTCCCAAACAAGAGGAACCCAAGGAGGCCCACTTCAAGACACATCATCATCAAAATGGCAAAATTCCAAGACAAAGAGAGAATCTTAAAGGCAGCAAGGGAGAAAAAAGAAATAACATACAAGGGAGCCCCAATAAGGTTAGCTACCGACTTCTCAATGGAAACACTTCAAGCAAGAAGAGAATGGCAAGAAATATTCCAAGTAATGAGAACCAGAGGCCTACAACCAAGGCTACTTTACCCAGCAAGGCTCTCAATCAAGATAGATGGCCAAATAAAGAGCTTCCAAGACAAGAGAAGTCTAAAAGAATATGCCTCCACCAAACCAGCTCTACAAGAAATACTAAAAGGACTGCTTTAAGGGAAGGAAGGATAAGAGGGAGACAGAGAGGAACACAGGTACAAAAATGGCAATGAATAAGTACCTATCAATAATAACCTTAAACGTAAATGGATTAAATGCTCCAATCAAAAGACACAGAATAGCGTCATGGATAAGAAAGCATGACCCACACATATGCTGCCTACAAGAGACTCACCTCAGGACAAAAGACCATCACAGACTAAAAGTGAAAGGCTGGAAACAAGTTTTCCAAGCAAACGGACAAGAAAAAAAAGCTGGGATAGCAATTCTCATATCAGACAAAATAGACTTCAAAAAAAAAGGCTATAAAGAGAGACCCAGAAGGTCATTTCATTATACTCAAGGGAAGAATCCACCAAGAAGACATTAACATTGTAAACATATATGCACCAAACATAGGGGCACCCAAATATATCAAGAAAATCTTAGAGGACTTCAAGAAAGATATTGACAGCAACACAATCATAGTAGGGGATTTGAACACCCCACTATCAAAAATGGACAGATCTTCCAAACAAATTATCAACAAAGATATTGTGGCATTAAACAACACCCTAGAGGAAATGGACTTAACTGATATATATAGAGCCCTTCATCCCAAAGAAGCTAAATACACATTCTTTTCAAATGCACATGGAACATTTTCAAAGATAGACCACATGATAGGACACAAAACGAGCCTCAACAAATTCAAGAAAATTGAAATCATACCAAGCATCTTCTCTGACCACAAGGCACTGAAATTAGAAACCAACCCCAAAGAAAAAAACCCAAAGCACCCAAAAACATGGAGACTGAATGGAATGCTATTAAACAACAAATGGGTCAAGAATAAAATTAGGGAAGAAATCAAAACATTTCTGGAAACAAATGAAAATGATCTCACAACAACCCAAAACTTATGGGACACAGCGAAGGCAGTCCTGAGAGGGAAGTTTATAGCAATACAGGCCTACCTAAAGAAAATGGAAACATTTCAAACAAACAACCTAACCCTACGCCTGCAAGAACTCGAGGAACAACAACAAAGACAGCCCAGAGCAAGCAGAAGGAAGGAAATAACCAAGATTAGAGCAGAATTAAATGACATAGAAACTAAAAGCACAATTTTAAGGATCAATGAATCCAGGAGTTGGTTCTTTGAGAAGATAAACAAAATAGACAAGCCTTTAAGTAGGCTCATCAAGAAAAGAAGAGAGAGGACACAAAACACAATCAGAAATGAAAAAGGAGAGATTACAACTGATACCACAGAAATAGAAAAGATTGTAAGAAATTACTATGAAGAACTGTATGCCAAGAAATTTGAAAACCTAGGGGAAATGGACACATTTCTAGAAAAATACAATCTTCCAAAACTCAGTGAAAAAGAAGCAGAAAATCTAAATAGCCCAATAACAGCAAAAGAAATTGAAGCAATAATCAAAAAACTCCCATCACACAAAATCCCCGGACCAGATGGTTTCACAGGAGAATTCTACAAAGCATTTAAGGAAGAGCTAACAACCCCTATTCTCCACAGACTATTCCAAAAAATCCAAAAGGATGGAAGACTCCCAAACTCTTTATGAAGCCAGCGTCATCCTAATTCCAAAACCAGATAGAGACACAACAAAGAAAGAAAACTTCAGGCCAATATCGCTGATGAACATAGATGCTAAAATCCTCAACAAAATATTGGCAAATCGCATCCAACAATATATCAAAAAGATCATACACCATGATCAAGTAGGATTCATCCCAGGGATGCAAGGATGATTCAATATTCGCAAATCAGTAAATGTAATACATCACATAAACAAAAGCAAAGACAAAAATCACATGATCATATCAATAGATGCAGAAAAAGCTTTCGATAAGGTACAACACCCATTTATGATAAAAAACACTCAGCAAAGTGGGAATAGAGTGACCATTCCTCAATATAATAAAGGCCATATATGAGAGACCTACAGCCAATATCATACTCAATGGGAAAAAACTAAAAGCTTTTCCACTAAGATCAGGAACAAGACAAGGTTGTCCACTTTCACCACTTCTATTCAATATAGTATTGGAAGTTTTAGCCACAGCAATCAGGCAAGAAAAGGAAATAAAAGGCATCCAAATAGGAAAAGAGGAAGCAAAGCTGTCACTGTTTGCAGATGACATGATAGTGTACATGGAAAATCCTATAGACTCTACCCAAAAACTGCTCAAACTAATTAATGAGTTTGGCAAAACAGCTGGTTACAAAGTCAATATCCAGAAATCAAAGGCATTTTTGTATACCAACAGTGAATCAGCAGAAGCAGAAATAAAGAGAAAAATCCCATTTGATATAGCAAAAAGAAAAATAAAATATCTGGGAATAAACCTAACCAAGGAGGTAAAAAACCTGTATGCAGAAAACTACACAGCCCTGAAGAACGAAATCAAGGAAGACACAAACAAATGGAAACATATACCTTGTTCATGGATTGGAAGAATTAACATCATCAAAATGTCCATACTACCCAAAGCAATATACAGATTCAATGCAATACCTACTAAAGTACCAATGGCATATTTCACAGACATAGAACAAACACTTCGAAAATTTATATGGAACCATAAACGAGCCCGGATAGTAGCTGCTCTTTTGAGAAAGAAGAACAAAGTAGGGGGGATCACAATACCTGATCTCAAACTGTATTACAAGGCCACTGTAATCAAAACAGCCTGGTACTGGCATAAAAACAGGCACATAGACCAATGGAACAGAACAGAGAGCCCAGAAATCAACCCAACTCTCTACAGTCAATTAATATTCGACAAAGGGGGCAGTAACATCAAATGGAGTAAAGATAGCCTCTTCAACAAATGGTGTTGGGAGAACTGGACAGCTACATGCAAAAAAATGAAACCTTAGCACAGACTTACACCATACACCAAAATAAATTCAAGGTGGATAAAAGACTTAAATGTAAGTCATAACACCATTAAAGTCCTAGAGGAGAACATTGGCAAGAAAATCTCAGATATTTCACACAGCAACTTCTTTACTGATATGTCCCCTAGAGTAAGGAATATAAAGGAAAGAATAAACAAATGGGATCTCATCAAAATAAAAAGCTTCTGCATGGCTAAAGAAAACAGTATTAAATTAGCAAGACAACCAACTGTATGGGAAAACATATTTGCCAATGATACCTCAGACAAAGGTTTAATCTCTAAAATATACAAAGAACTTACACGACTCCACTCTAAGAAGACACCCAACCCAATTAGAAAATGGGAAAAGGACTTGAACAAACACTTCTCCAAGGAGGACATACAGAACATTCAGAGACACATGAAGAGATGCTCAATATCATTAGCTATCAGAGAGATGCAAATTAAAACCACAATGAGATACCACTTTACACCAGTCAGGATGGCTATCATAAACAAAGCAACAAACAATAAATGTTGGAGGGGTTGTGGGGAAAAGGGGTCCTTAGTTCACTGTTGGTGGGATTGCAGAGTGGTACAACCATTATGGAAAACAGTATGGATTTTTCTCAGAAAAATAAAAATTGACCTGCCTTTTGACCCAGCAATTCCACTGCTGGGATTATATCCCAAAAATCCTAAAACATCAATATCAAAGAACCTATGCACCACAATGTTCATAGCAGCACAATTTACAATAGCCAAGAGTTGGAAGCAACCTAGGTGCCCATCAGTAAATGAATGGATCCAAAAATTGTGCTACATATACACAATGGAATTCTATGCTGCAGAGAGAAAGAAGGAGCTACTACCCTTTGCAACAACATGGATGGCACTGGAAAGCATTATGCTGAGTGAAATAAGCCAGGTGTTGAAAGACAAATACCATATGATCTCACCTTTAACAGGAAGCTAAACAACAAAACAAACAAGCAAGCAGAAAAAAAAAACCCAAAAAAACAAAGACACTGAAATAGAGAACAAGGGGATAGTGACCAGAGGGGAGAAGGAAGGGAAGTTAAGGGGAAAATGGGGGAGGGATTTGGAGGAACAAATAGGTAGGACAAGTACAGGGACAAGAACTAAGGGGGGTGGAAATGGGAGGGAGGTGGGGAGAAAGGGGCGGGGGAGGCTGGGATGGGAAAAATAGACAAAAAACTGTACTTGAAAAATAACTAAATAAAATTAAAAAAAAAATAAAATAAAAATGTCATTCAATCATCATGTTCCTAAAATATCTGGGTACTTGACATAACACAGACGAACTCAGGTGAGGAGCCAAATCTTTATATTTATGTATTTGCACCAGAATATGTCAAAGTAATGACATGACAGAACTTTCCCAGATCAGATTAGTTCCATCATAATTAAGAAAAGAAATAGTTTAAGCCTCTATTGCAAGAGTTTCCAGGCTACAGCTTCCTGTTCTGATGCAACTCCATGGATGTATAGAGTTTACAGAATAAAGTTGTCCCTTTAACTCTTCATCATTCTCCCTTCTACCTCCAAGCAGAACAAAAACAAACAGCATACAAACTCATCATATTTATTTATAAATCCTTCCTGTGATCTTAGACTAACATATTTTTATCCTCCTCAGAAGAATGTACCACGATAAGTTAATTGCCTTCAAAGTAGTGTTTAGATGCAAATCAATTTAAACTGAATTCAGAAAAAATTTCAAAGAAAATCACCTTCAAACCTAAAAATGTATTATCTATAATATATTAAGTTAAATCTAATGTATATATAATTTTATATGTAAATGAATATATTTATTCATATAAACATGAAATTTGGGGGATTAAGGGAAGTATGGACAGTTAAACATAGGTAAATTGCAAGTGGCTACTGTTGTTATTGACATTGTCTAAATCTGGGAAGTTTTACAGAAAATGATTCAACTTTTAACAGCTTCATACAAGTATTATTCATGATTTTATCCAAATCCTTATATGAAACTCAAGTTGAAGATATAATAATTCTGAAGAATAAAATTAAAAGTTATATTACCACAAATATGCTCTTTTCAAGCATTTATTTTTTTCACTCATATTATATTTATGTGTACAGTATTGTCATCCAATAGAGGATTCATGTCTCTAAGAGACATTTATATTCTCACCACCTTTAAATGAACTCATTTGAGGTAAGGAGGGAGTTGGCCACAAAGCAGCTAGAAACTGCCCCAGACTGCTGACACTGCTTAGCTCCAAAACACACAGAAGCAAGGGTCACCCCCCAGGTTAGTAAAAGTAAGTTCATTAGCTTCTTGAGGAAATTTAAACCTGACTCATGACATCTTACAGTTGGTAAAATGCTTGTCTCTGATTTGTATTCTTTCTCCCCTGCACCTCACATTCCCACTCTGATTAATATCAGATTGGAAAAGTTCAAAACATGGCCATTAACATTTTGAAAAGCTTTTCCTTTCTTCTCTTTTTCCTCATTCTTTAGATATTATAATAGTAAATTACAGTTTCTTAAAAGAGCTGTTGCATTTAAACTTGTATGAAAAAGTTTTATTTTCTTTATATTGCAATTTCTCCTATTTTATGCCCTTGGGAGACTTTAATAAATATTATTTATAATTTCCTGACTTAAATTGACCTCACAGTACTATTTAGGAGATTATACTTATTTTGTGAGTTTTTTCAGTTTGAATTTCTAATAAGGAGACAACAGATATTTTACTTGACTCTTTAACTTATTAACTATTTTTGCAAGTTTCTTGCCATCATGTCCATGGCCTTTTTTATTAGTTTCTTTAATTAAGACTTGGTAGTTTGCTCTCTTTGACCTCTGTGTTATCTTATTTAACAAAGACAATTCTCTCGGGAAAAAATGCTCAATATTGCTTTTATTTTTAAAGACTACTCCAAAACCAGTGCCTCAAACAAATCATAACACATATTTAAAGAAAATTAGAATAACAAGATTATACTCACTTTTATATCCTTAGCTAGTCATGTGACAGAATATCCTGATTTTATTTTAGGTTAATATTTTCATTGTTAAATACAAATGATCAGATAAGATCTTTTACGTGACTTGAAGTGGGCTTGGGTCTTCTTGTTTGGGACTCTCTGTACTTTCTAGATTTGTGTATCTATTTTCTTCATCAAGTTAGGAAAGTTTTCTGTCATTAATTTTTGAAACAGTTTTTCAATTCCTTGCTCTCTTTCTCTTCTCCTTCCAGCATCCCCATGATGCAAATGTTGGAATACTTGTAGCTGTCCCAGAGACTCCTTATACTACCTTTTTTTTTCTTTTTTGCTGTTCTGATTGAATGTTCTTTGCTTTCTTATCTTCCACATTTCTGATTTGATTCTTAGCTTCATCTGCTCTACTGTTTATTCCCTGTAAATTATTTTTCATTTCAATTAGTGTATTCTTCACTTTTGACTGAACCTTTCTTATGCTGTTGAGGTTCTCATTGAACTCTTGAATCTAGTAGATTGATTGCCTCCATTTTGTTTAGTTTTTTTTCGGGGGTTTGTTCTGTTTTTTTTTTTTTTTATTTGGGACATGTTTCCTTGCCTCCTCATTTTTGTAACCTCTCTGTGTTTGTATCTATGTATTCAGCAGAAATGCAACTTCTCTCAGGCCTGGTAGAGTGACCAAATGTAGTAAGTGTCTAATAGGGTCCAGTGACACAACCTCCTACATTACTCAAACTGAGCATACAAGGTGTATCCCTACCCCCATGTGGTGTTTGTATGCTCTCTTCTTGCATTTGAACCTTGATTGCTCTTGACGTGTCAGTGGGAGGAATTTGCCCCCAGGCTAATCAATGCAAAGGCTGGCAGTAACCACTGACTTCCAACCACTGGAGGATCAGCTGTGTAGGGCCCCAACCCTTACAGAAGGACTTACTTCAGCAGGGCTTTGCTACCCCCTGAGTCTACTCCTTGAGTGTGTTACTTGTGGAGGTGGTTGGGTGGTGGTACTTCAATGCGATCTGAAACTACATTGGGTGCTCTGACTTTGGGGCCTCCTGGGAGGTACAAGATCAAGGTCATCCATTGCTTGTATTCTGCCAGACCCATCCAGCATAAGCTATAAAGCAATTTACAACTGAATTCTACTTGTGCTTGGCTTGGAGGTTACCAGGAAAGGACAAGCTGTGAACCAAGGCAGGTTGCTGCTAGTGCCAAGGCTGGAGTTGCTTAGTAAGATGTACAGGGCACACTGAGGTTGGATGTTGCTTGTTTCAGAGATTTTAAGAAAATCTGAAGCATGAGCCAAGACAGGTCATTTACGTGGAAAAGCCCTTGGAAACAGCATGGGAAAGCCTGTAAGTTGGGTGTGGAGGGGCCTGAGAGAATTACCAAGGTAGAGGAAACAGTATTAGCCAGATTGATGAAGACTCAGATATGGTGCCCACCTGCTGGATCTGTGCTGGGAAGGCTCATTAAAGGAACAGTGACCTCTGCTAGTGTTTTTGTCTGGGAGAGAGCTTCCCCTTCAGCTCTCACCCTCATGCCAGACAATTCAGTTTTTCTTTGTATGTCTTTGGTACCTTTCAAGCTGCTGCCCCAACACTGGAGATTAGAGGGATTGACTCTGAATATGTTTATGTGTAAGCGCTTTAGGAGAATGCTTGTACTCCAGAGGTCCTCCATCTCACTCAGCCACAATGCCTGCTGGTTTTGAGAGCCAGAACATATGGAGACTTCAATTCCTGGAACTGGAACACTGGACTAGGGAGGGGGTCTGGTGTGGGGCTAGAACTTGGCGCTCCTCAGGAGGCTCTTCCACTGTGGAGCTATCTCTCCCAAAATTTCACCACCACACATTCATTGGGACCAGCCCATTTTATGTCTCTGCCTCTTCTACCTCTGAATGTGGCTTTTTCTTTAATGCTGTAGTTGTAAAACTTTCATTCAGCTTGATTTCAGGCAGTTCTGAATGATGGTTGTTCTGTAATTTAGTTGTAATTTTGAAGGGGGTGTGGGAGGAGGTGAGTATCACATTTACCTCTGCTGCCATCTTGACCAGAGGTCTTAATTTATTCTTCTTGAGAAAGAAGTTAGTGATAACACTTATGATTTGTTTTTCAAAAGAAAAACTTGAGTAAAAAATAAATCAACAATAATAATTGATACATCCAATAAAGTCCTATGTTTTTACTGGTCATCTAATGCTACCTAATAAAGCACCCTGAAGCTCAGTGACATACAACGGTATAGAATAATTATCATTGTAAAGGCTTCAGGTCATCTGGGCATATCTGCCTCAAAATGTGAGTTTATTAACCCAGACCAATGGCTCTGTCTTATGTACCTCTCTTCTAAAACTCGTAGACTTTCAGGGAAGGAGATAGAAAACAAGAAATAAAGTATACAGTATACAACCTAACTGGTAATTTGGGATATAAACTGGACACAAAAATCACATTATCTTTTAAGACATTTGAGAAATTCAAAAGTCAATTTAATTTTTATTAATTTGATTTGACAATATTTATTTAGTGCTTATATTTCAGTGCCAGGCATTGTGCAAAATCCACAAATGCAAAGTTGAATAAAGTAAGCACATTCTCTTTCTTTGAAAAGCTTACATTATAAGTCCAAGAATGGTTGTGAGCTAAAATCTTAGATTCCTTCATGCCAAACATTTTTACATGTGACTGACTTTAAACTTTGATAAATTTGCATAAGTAAATTGTAGTTCTTTGTATGAAAGAGTTTAATATTTTTAACTCTTAAGTCTACAAGAGTCTACTGATCTTAATTTGTTCCTTTCTTGCTATGTAATTTTGAGCAATTCACTTACCTTTATCCTGGCAATTTTTCATATATGTAGAATAAGTGTGATTGGTAGTCTTGATGTTCTTTGCTGAAAATTTTTCTTATTTTTTATGGGTAGGTACAATTCATAGATTAACCTCTTAAATTTATACCTTTACCATTTTCTTTATTTTTCATCAACATCACAATAAAAGAAAGGCAGAAAGTAATAGGATTTTCCATTTGCCTTGGTCAGCACTGTGTTTTTAAACTCTAACACTTATCACCAACTTATTTGTCTGTTTATATTTACCAGTGTTGAAAGACCATAGTCCTCTATTAACCTCTAATAACCTCTATTATCTGCATTGTAGAGATGGATTGAAGATGGTTGCAGTGTCTGTCATACTCCCCACAATGGGAGATAGAGTTTATTTCCCTTTCCTTTAAGTCTATACTGGCTCAATGACTGCTTAACCAATGGAATACAGTAGAAGTAATGTTGTGTAACTTCCAGCAACTCTCTAAGGCCTGGAAAATCTGTTTCATCCTTGTCGGAAGTCTTGTGATAATACATCTCAGAATCTAGCTGCCATGCTGTGAGAAGCACAAGGCACATGCAAGCCTGAAGCTTAGATGACAGACCCAGATGAAATTATGATCAATAGCCTTAACCAAGCAAGTAGTTGACTGTCAGCCATGTGAAAGTCACATTACTTGTCCGGCTGGTCAGATGCTCAGCAGACTCCAGTTTCAGTTGGTATTTAATTCCAACTATATGAAGAATGCTAGGCAAGTACTTCTTAGTTGATCCTAGCCCCAAGAAATATGAGAGATAATATGAATTTATTGATTTAACCTATTTTGTAAGTATTTTATTATGCAGCAATATATAACTGAAACAGGCATCTTCAGATCTACTTATTTTCATGAGAGTTTTCCCATTGCCTCACACTTGATTTTCTATTCATCATTTTGTATTGTTTTCTATAAAGAAGTGTTGTCTGATTGCATAAGTTTCTGGTACCCTGTATGTGCTCAGCTTTCTTGTTTTCTGTAACTTCTCTTCTAATTCTACTTTCTAGTTTGTTTTATCTATTTCTCTGTTACACAGCCCCCCCCCACACTATTCCCTCATTGGACCTCGTTAACTTAGAAAGTGTTGGTATTATGTAGTTAAAAATGTGTATTCAAGTGAAGTTTTCTTACTTAAGCCTATGACCTTCTCTAAATTATATTCTTCAAGTTCAAGTTAGTCATCTTTAGAGAAACTACATCCCCATATGATTGTGGAACAGATTATAAAAGAAATGTCATTTATATCACCTAGCACATGGCTCTGTTTGAAGTTTATGGTATATACTCAGTAATAATTTGCTTCTCTATTCCCAGCTATGTCTTCAAAGTTATCCTCATCAATGAATGCCTTACAAAGTGGAACTGATGACTGTAATTCACTCCCAACACATCTCTGCCCCACTCTGGGTCCAGTAACTGAAAACAAAAAATCTTTACTTGGTGATAGTTCTTAAAGCTCATTAGGCTTAAGTCTTCCAAGCAGCAGAATCTGAGTGCTACAGAGAAAACTAGGTCTTTGGTGGCTATCAGTAGAAACTATTGCTTCAAACAATGGTGTGTTTAACCCAATTTCTATCAAGGCACACACACATTTTACATGTTCTCACACTGTGGCATATTTATCCAAAATATACAACCTAATAAAAATTGGTTAAATTTACAGAACTGGGGTGTTATAAGTAAAATGGACTGAGACTATAAAACAGACCATGGGAAAGTGTCAAATTTTTATTATTTTTAGTTTGTTTTAAAATATTAATTAAGCCCTGGCTGGTGTAGCTCAGTGGATTGAGCACAGGCCTGTGAAGCCTGGGGTTGCCAGTTCAATTCACAGTCAGGGCACATGCCTGGGTTGCAGGCCAGGTCCCCAGTAGGGGACACATGAAAGACAACCACACATTGATGTTTCTCTTCCACTCTTTCTCCTTCTCTTCCTTTCTCTCTAAAATTAAATAAATAAAATATTTTAAAAAATGTTAATTAAGATATAAAGTCCACAACCATTGTGGAATTTTGTACAAGTGAATGAGTAAACTTTGTCAGTATGGATCAAAGAAAAGATTTATATTTTCTGGTTTATCTAGAATTCATAAATCCTGAGAAATTATTGCAAAATATCCAGTACATAGGGATGAAGAGGGGAAGCTTTGGCTCTGTGACATCCTTATGGAGAAATGGGGAAAAAATTTGCTGGGAAATTATTTAATCAAATTAGGAAATTATAGGATAAATGTAATCATTATCAATAACTAATTATTAGAGTTAAATAAGATGAAGTTATTAAGTTTACTTCAGCTTTTTGTGGCCTTATTTTTGGTTGGTGGTTTTAATATAATGTTTAATATAACATTACAGTTTCTCCTTTCTTTTTTACTGAAACATAACTTATATATAACATTATTTAGCTTAAGATATGTATATATATATATAATACTTGATATTTGTATGTATTATGAAATAATTCCTAAAATAAGACTAGTTAACATCCATCACATACACACATTTTTTTTTCTTGTGATGAGGACTTTAAGACATTTCTTAGCAACTTTCAAATATGCAATACAGTGTTATTAACTACAGTTTGATGATATTTTGTGATTCTACTTTTCTAGGAAAAAACATGGAAAAGAAGGTAGGAACAGACTTTATAAGCATTAGGAAAATTGTGCTTTTTCAATAGGCATCACCTATTTAATAATTTTTAAGTCTATTATTTTTATTAGCTTTAACTGAGTGGTGAACACAAAGCTGGTCAAAATAATGTAAAAACAATGAGAAATTTTCTTTGTTCTTCCACAAATATGTACTGAATAGCTATTATGTACTGGGTGAGGCAGGTCTGTTACCTCTTTGCCCTGTTCTCAGTCTCCAGGACCCTCCTTACCTTTCTTTTCTTAGTAAAGGGCGCCTCTCTTCTGAGGCTATGCTGCCTGGGACAGTGGCCCCTGAGAAGGGTTTAGAGTAGAGCAGGGCACTCCAGCTTTTCTGATGCTGGATCCTTCCATGTTTGCTACCACTACTTATGTTTCTCGATAAAGGTTACTCCCCCACTATCAACACATCCTACAATGAAAAGAAAAGTGGGTGTGCAGCTAATTACACAATACATGTGAGGAATGGAGTGGTCACTTTGCTCCCCAAGTTCTTTCTCACCACATTAGAATGTGCTCTGAGGGAGTGGAACTTCATTATATTTGTTTTTGTTTTAAAAATATCCTTAATATATACTCAAATACTTGCATAGATTATGTCACATTTTATGCTTTAAAAATCCCTATGGTTCAGCTTAATTCATTTAACTTAATAATCAGGATAGATATGGTACACCTTGCTAATAGAATTTTGTAGATGAGGACTCTCATGATGATAGAGCCCATAAGTACATTTGTGTGAAGGTCTGTGACTAGCATTTTTACAAGGGGATATAGCCAGGCCATCTTATTCTTTCTTTCCTGGATGGGTTAGGGACAAATTAAATTGTAGGTTGCTGCTACCAGATGTTTTTTTTTCTAAATGGAAAAGTTACAAAGATAGATTATGTAGATGGTTAGGTAAATTATGTATGTAGAATGATAAGAAAATTTATTAAGTTCTTTAGTACTTTGTTTTCCATGTTTCATTTTCACAATTGGCTTTGGAATCAGAGTGACATAAATACAAATCCTGATGCCACAATCTTGGGTAAGTTTTTATGCTTTATCAGTAACAATTTTCTCATCTCTGAATTGTGGAAAACAAAAATATTGACTACCCAGCAGTGTTGTGAGGATTAGATAACAAACACTGAGCACAATGCTAAACATATGCTAGATGTTCAACAAATATTTTTTCCATTATTGAATCCACTCAGATTTCCATTGTTCTCATCCAGATTTACTGGGTGAACCACATGGCTGCTAATCCAGTTATTCGTGGCCTTATGACTAGGTCTTAACTTAGCATGATTTTCTCTCCCATGACTCATTACCTCATTACCTCAGTACTCCACAAACCACCCAAATGATTATTCATTCTTTATATTTTGTGGTTTTTTGATTCTCCAACCAGATTATAAGCTTCATGTATACTGGAAGCATGACTAAGGTATTTTTGTTTCTCCAATTTTTAGCATAATGCCATCTATAAATATTGGCATTAAATAGTGGCCGATTAATTTTTGACAGCGTAAGTTAAAACTCAAGAATTAAAGTTATATGCAGGATGACCAAGCTTTGATAAAATCTGCATTAATTAACTGTAGAGAAAATTAGTCCATAGATTTTGTTCTCTTTATATAAATGTTAACTTTTTATAGTATATTACTTAAATTTACTTGTAAGAAGTTGTAAGAATTTTACAAGAAATTTTGAATCTTTTAAAGGTATGGTTATAGGTACCATCTTTATCCGAAGCACTTTACTCCTGAGAAAAAGAAACTTTTCTTAAAAAACATTAACACTGGCATTTCAAGATGGTGATCGAGTAGGATGGAGCAGATTCCAGTTCCTTGTACACAAGGGAGAGAAACCTGTCCTATCAGGATCGGCAGAGAAGCCAGCAAGCCAGCAGATGCCCAGCATGTATGAAAATAAGGGACCAGAAATCTCCAAGGTCATGGAGGAACTAAATGGTAGGGAGACAGCAGCGGTATAGTGGAGTCTCAGGGGACAGAGCAAAGAGAGGAACAGCAGGGATTTCCGCCGGTGCAGGGTTCGGGGGACCAGTGCCCGCCCGGGGAGCAGTGTATCTGGGCAAGTGCCTGATGTGGCATCCACCAACGCGAGCAACAAATGGTCAGAAACTTTCAGGAGTTTAAGATGGAACTTTACTGGCCAAAGCTTTACCTGTGCAGGGGCGAACTCTCGAGGTGTCCGGAGACAGGTACCAAGAAGGCTGCAAATGAGAGTCGCGCCTGGTGCTTACAGCCTAGGGTTTTTATTGGGGTGAGCAAGCAAGCAAGCAAGCAAATACAGAAGCAGACGTAGCTGTTAGCAATTGGCTATCTCGAGAGAACACACATGGCTATGCTCTCTGCTTGCAACAAAGGATACTTTTCTGCAAAGACAAGGTCATGCAAAGACAAGGTCATGCACAGGCGGTTTATCTTGTTCAGCACTCTTTGTACTTTCTGTACTTTCTGTCTTCCTTGCTGAGTCAGTCTGGAGCCTGCCTCAGGTTCCTCTTGGCTGCATTTATCTAATTCCGGGCCTAACACCTGACACGCCTGGGCCAACGTTCAACACCTGGACCAGTTCCCCATGCTGCTCCCTCCCTAGGATTTTTCAGCCTGGGCCTGCCAAGGGACCCAAATAAAGACAGGAGCAGAAGGGATTTCAGCCTGCGCACAGTTCAGGGGATCAGTACACACCTTGCAGTGCTCCTTGACGTGCGCCCAACATTTCTAGGTCTGTGCCCAGTCCTCAGATCGGCTCCCAGCTCCTGGCTCATCTCCCTCGGACTATTTGGAAGCCCTGGACCTGCAGAGGGGTCCCGGGGAAAGAGCTGAGATCCTCAACTCCCTCCCTTTCTGGCCAAGCAAGGTTGGGCGCCAGGAGAGACTTGTTTGCTAGAGTTTGCAGAGAGGGTGCTGAGGAAAAAGGGCCCAGACCGAGGACTCTGTGGTTGCCAGCCACAGAGATCTGATAGGTACAGTGTGGGGCTCTGACTCCAATAGACACAACTGCCCGGTGTGCTAGACACCCAGCCTGGCAGCCAGCCCAAGGTTGGGCAGAGGGCCTGGAGCTTCCCCACAGAATGGGGGCAGGTCTGTGCTCATTCCTGTGGGAACCAGGAAACTTGGCCATCACAGGCGCACGGGTGCCACACAAACCAACCCACTGTGGTAACCCCTAGGAAAAGAGCACTGTGAGGAAGTCCTAGTTCCCCATTATAGGGAGCTGGGGAGAGGTGCCAAGTGTCTAGCTCCTGAGAGAGGGTTGGCAGAAAAATAACAATAACCCACTCTCAGCCAACTGCAGGCAGAAAAATCGGTTTGGCTAGTTTGAAACCAGGAAGCGACATTTCCTTTTTGTTGTTGTTTTTGCTTTTTTCTGTTTATTATTATTTTTTACTTTTCTTTCTTTTTCCTTTCCTTTTCTTTATCTTTTTGCTTTTTTAAAGTAATCTGTTATTTCTTTTTAATTTTATTACTCTTTTATCTTTCAATACTTTTGCCCTCTTTTTTCAGATTTTCTGTTTTATTCCTTCTTTTGTTCTTTCCAAACTTATCCCTCTTTCCTCCATTCCCCAACCTTTTGTTTCTTCCTTTTATTTCTTTCCTTGTCTTTTCTTTCTTTTACCCACAAGAGACACAAACAACATGAAAATATGAAAAGACCAGAGCTGGACCCTTAGAAGAGGCCTCCCAACAGTAGAGTCAGAGAGATAAATTGCACTTTGCTTTAGGTGAGAAGCCACAAGTTGCTGCATATTTGAGTAGGTGGAAGCAGAGAACGACAAGATAACTGAAAGAGACTGCACCACTGAATTTCAAAGGCATTCCACCACAGAAGTTCACACCACAAACCCAGACAGTCAAAACAGATTAATCTAAGAAGCTGACAAGAAGAGTCTCACAAACACTGGGAAGACAAAGAAACAATCCCCAAATGAAAGGAAAGGAGGAACCCTCAGAAAGAATGTTAGATGAAACAGAGGCAAGTCAACTATCAGATATTGAATTCAAAGCACTAGTTATCGGGAAGTTCAAAGAGCTCAAAATGAGCTACCAGAAACTACAGGGGAGTTAAAACGATCTCACCACGAACTATATCAACATGAAAAAGGAAATGGAAACTATTAGCTAGGGACAAGAGGAAATGAAGAATACAATTTCTGAATTGAAGAACACAGTAGAAAGTATTAAAAGTAGAGTTGATGACACAGAAGATCGGATTAGTGAGTTGGAGGATAAAGTAGAAAGCATCTCACAAAAAGAACAGGAAAGGGAAAAGAGGCTCAGAAAGAATAAAGAGGGATTAAGAGAAATGCAAGACAATATGAAACGTAATACTATCCCAATAATAGGGATACCAGAAGGAAAAGAAGAAGAATGAGAGATAGAAAATGTACTTGAAAGAGTAATGAGAGAAAATTTCCCTAATTTGATGAGAGAAAAAGTCATACAAATCCAGGAATCACAGAGAGTCCCAATCAAGAGGAAACCAAGGAGTCCCACTTCAACACACATCATCATCAAAATGGCAAAATTCTAAGACAAAGAGAGAATCTTAAAGGCAGCAAGGGAGAAAAAAGAAGTAGCATAGAAGGGAGCTCCAATAAAATTATCTACTGACTTCTCAATGGAAACCCTCCAAGCAAGAAGAGAATGGCAAGAAATATTCCAAATAATGAGAACCAGAGGCTTACAACCTAGGCTACTTTACCCAGCAAGGCTCTCAATCAAGATAGAAGGCCAAATAAAGAGCTTCCAAGACAAAAGAAGTCTAAAAGAATATACTGCCACCAAACCAGCCCTACAAGGAATACTAAAAGGTCTGCTTTAAGGAAAGGAAAGAAAAGAGGGAGATAAAGAGGAACACAGGTACAAAAATGGCAATGAATAAGTACCTATCAATAATAACCTTAAACGTAAATAAATTAAATGCTCCAATCAAAAGACACAGAATAGCGCAATGGATAAGAAAGCATGACCCACACATATTTTATTTACAAGAGACGCACCTCAGGACAAAAGACCATCACAGACTAAAAGTGAAAGGCTGGGAAACAAATTTTCCAAGCAAATGGACAAGAAAAAAAGCTGGGGTAGCAATTCTCATATCAGACAAAATAGACTTAAAAAAAGGGGCCATAAAGAGAAACCCAGAAGGTCACTTCATAATACTCAAGAGAAGAATCCACCAAGAAGACATTAACATCGTAAATATATATGCACCCAACACAGGAGCATCCAAATATATAAACAAAATATTAGAGGAATTCAAGAAAGTTATTGACAGATACACAATTATAGTAGGGGATTTTAACACCCCACTATCAAAAATGGACAGATCTTCCAAACAAAATATCAACAAAGATATTGTGGCATTAAACAACACCCTAGATGAAATGAACTTAACTGATATATACAGAGCCCTTCATCCCAAAGAAGCTAAATACACATTCTTTTCAAATGCACATGGAACATTCTCAAAGATAGAGCACATGATAGGACACAAAAAGAGCCTCAACAAATTCAAGAATATTGAAATCATACCAAGTATTTTATCTGACCACAAGGGATTGAAATTGGAAACCCCCAAAGGAAAAAACCCAAAGCACCCAAAAACATGGAGACTGAATGGAATGCTATTAAACAACAAATGGGTCAAGAATGAATTTAGGGAAGAAATCAAAAAGTTTCTGGAAACAAATGAAAATGATCTCACAACAACCCAAAACTTATGGGACACAGAGAAGGCAGTCCTGAGAGGGAAGTTTATAGCAATACAGGCCTACCTAAAGAAGACAGAAACATTTCAAACAAACACCCTAACCCTATGCCTGCAAGAACTCGAGGAACAACAACAAAGACAGCCCAGAGCAAGCAGAAGGAAGATAAGAGCAGAACTAAATGATATAGAGACTAAAAGCACAATTCTAAGGATCAATGAATCCAGGAGTTTGTTCTTTGAAAAGATAGACAAAACAGACAAGCCTTTAAGTAGGCTCATCAAGAAAAGAAGAGAGCAGACACAAATAAACACAATCAGAAATGAAAGAGGAAAGATTACAACTTATATCACTGAAATAGAAAGGGTTGTAAGAAATTACTATGAAGAACTGTATGCCAAGAAATTTCAGAACCTAGGGGAAATGGACACATTTCTAGAAAAATATAATCTCCCAAAACTCAATGAAAAAGAAGCAGAAAATCTGAATAGCCCAATAACAGCAAAAGAAATTGAAGCAGTAATAAAAAAACTCCCATCCATCACACAAAAGCCCTGGACCAGATGGTTTCACAGGAGAATTCTACAAAGCATTTAAGGAAGAGCTAACCCCTATTCTTCACAGACTATTCCCAAAAATCCAAAAGGGTGGAAAACTCCCAAACTCCTTTTATGAAGCCAGCATCATCTTAATTCCAAATCCAGAGAGAGACACAACAAAGAAAGAAAACTTCAGGCCAATATCGCTGATGAACATAGACCCTAAAATTCTCAACAAAATATTGGCAAATCGCATCCAACAATATATCCAAAAGATTATACACCATGATCAAATGGGATTCATCCCAGGAATGCAAGGATGGTTCAATATTCGTAAATCAGTAAATGTAATCCATCACATAAAAAAAAAGCAAAGACAAAAACCATATAATCATATCAATTGATGTGGAAAAAGCTTTTGATAAGGTACAACACCCATTTATGATAAAAACACTCAGCAAAGTGGGAATAGAGTGACCATTCCTCAATATAATAAAGGCCATGTATGAGAGACCTACAGCTAACATCATACTCAATGGGCAAAAACTACAATCTTTTCCATTAAGATCAGGGACAAGACAAGGATGTCCACTTTCACCACTTCTATTCAATATAGTACTGGAAGTTTTAGGCACAGCTATCAGAAAAGAAAAGGAAATAAAAGGCATCCAAAATGGAAAGGAGGAAACAAAACTGTCATTGTTTGCAGATAACATGATAGTGTATATGGAAAATCCTATAGACTCTGCCCAAAAACTGCTTGGAATTAATAAATAAATTTGGTAAAACAGCGGGTTACAAAGTCAATATCTAGAAATCAAAGGCATTTTTATATACTAACAATAAATCAGCAGAAACAGAAATCAAGAAAAAATATCATTGGATATAGCATAAACAAAAATAAAAGATCTGGGAATAAACCTAACCAAGGAGGTAAAAGACCTGTACGCAGAAAACTACACAACACTAAAGAAAGAAATCAAGGAAGACATAAACAAATGGAAACATACACCTTGTTCATGGATTGGAAGAATTAACATCATCAAAATGTCCTACCCAAAATGTACTACCCAAAGCAATGTATAGATTCAATGCAATACCTATTAAAGTACTAATGGCATATTTAACAGACATAGAACAAACACTTCAAAAATTTATATAGAACCATAAACAACCCTGAATAGCAGCTGCTATTTTGAGAAAGAAGAACAAAGCAGGAGGAATCACAATACCTGATATCAAACTGTCTTACAAGGCCACTGTATTCAAAACAGCATGGTACTGGCACAAAAACAGGCACATGGACCAATGGAATAGAACAGAGAGCCCAGAAGTCAACCCAACTCTCTACAGTCAATTAATATTCAAGAAAGGGGACAGTAACATACAATGGAGTAAAGATAGCCTCTTCAACAAATGGTGTTGGGAGAAGTGGACAGTTATGTGCAAAAAAATGAAACTTGAGCACCAACTTACATCATACACCAAAATAAATTCAAGGTGGACAAAATACTTAAATATAAGCCACAAAACCATTAAAATCTTAGAGGAATATATTGGCAGGAAAATCTCAGATATTTCATGCAGCAACTTTTTTACTGATATGTCACTTAGCGCAAGAGACATAAAGGAAAGAATAAACAAATGGGATCTCATCAAAATAAAAAGCTTCTGCATGGCTAAAGAAAACAGCATTAAAATAAAAAGACAACCAAGGGAAAAGATAATTGCCAATGATACCTCAGACAAGGGTTTAATCTCCAAAATATACGAAGAACTTACACAATTCCACTCTAAGACAAGCAACCCAATTAAAAAATGGGAAAAGGACTTGAACAGACACTTCTCCAAGGACATACAGAGGATCCAGAGACACATGAAAAGATGCTCACTATCGCTAACCATCAGAGAGATGCAAATTAATACCACAATGAGATACCACCTTACACCAGTCAGAATGGCTATCATAAACAAAGCAACAAACAACAAATGTTGGAGAGGGTGAGGGGAAAAGGGGACCCTAGTTCACTGTTGGTGGGAAAGCAGACTGGTACAACCATTATGGAAAACAGTATGGAATTTTCTGAGAAAACAAAAAATAGACCTGCCTTATGACCTAGCAATTCCATTGCTGGGACTATATCCTAAGAACCCTAAGATACCAATCCAAAAGAATCTATGCCCCCAATGTTCATAGCAGCACAATTTACAATAGCCAAGAGCTGGAAGCAACCTAGTTGCCCATCAGTAAATGAATGAATCAAAAAATTATGGTACATTTACACAATGGAATTCTATGCAGCAGAAGGAAAGCAGGAGCTCCTACCCTTTGCAGTGGAGCTTGGATGGAACTGGAAAGCATTATGCTGAGTGAAATAAGCCAGGTGGTGAAAGACAAATACCATATGATCTCACCTTTAACAGGAAGCTAAACAATAAAACAAACAATCAAGCAAAATAAAAACAATGACACTGAAATCGAGAACAGGGGGGACATCGACCAGAGGGGAGAGGGGAGGGAATTTCAGGGGAAAAAGTGGAAATATTTACAGGAATTAGCATAAATGACACAGGGACAACAACTAAGGGGGGTGGAAAGGGGAGGTAGGTGGGGGGCATGGGGTGTGGGCTGGGAAGTGAGTAAAAGAAAGAATACTGTAGTTGAAAAATAATTTATAAAATTATTTAAAAAACCATTAACACTTGTAAAAATTAGGAAATTTAGTATTGATATGATGCTGTTACCTGATTCTCAATCCGTACTCAAATTTTCTTAGCTGTCTCAGTAATATTCTTTTTTTAAAAAATATTTTATTTATTTATTTTCAGAGACAGGGGAAGGGAAGGAGAAAGAGAGAGAGAGAGACATCAATGTGTGGTTGCCTCTTATGTTTCCCCACTGGGAACTGCCCTGAAACCCAGGCATATGCTCTGACTGGGAATCGAACTGTGACCGCATGGTTCGCAGGCCCAAGCTCAATTCACTGAGCTACACCAGCCAGGGCCTCCAGTAATATTCTTTAGTGGTATTATTTGTCATTCGCACCCAGGCCCTTGGTCATAGTCCAATTGGGTACTCCCTTGACATTTTAGGAATCTGAAACATGCCCTCAGGCTTCTTCTCTTTTTCTTAACAGAATTTTTTTTAAGAATACAAACCAAGATGTTCTAGAATATCCATTAATCTAGGTATGCCTGATATTCCTTAGTAATTAGATTTTGGCTATAAAGTTTTCACAGAAATAGCACAGAAGCAGTATTTATTTGTTATATCATATTTGTATAAAGAAGATGTCAGGATTTCACTGTACAGTTGTTACATTCCTTTTTTTAGTTAATATACAATTTTAGGAGAGTATATTGACTATACAAAATTCCTGTTCTTTAGCAAACACCCACTAGTTTTAGCATGCATTGATGACTTTGTACGTTTGTGGGGGGCTCCACCCATAGAGCCCCACTTCTGCCATGGATGATAATAAATTTACCAAGACATGACCTGCTTGGGGAGGAAAGGCAGACAATCTCTCAAAGGAAAAGGGTCTTGAGCCTGTCTCTCAATGGGCTTTTAATGGGTTTAATTTGCATAAGAATACAGGGAATATATGTAAAACTCATCATTGTCAGGCAGTAATGCTAAAAAATAGATATTCACAGAACTATAAGAGCTTATTTTGAGTCAGGGTCAGATAGATAGAAACAAACTCATTTTATGCTTGGACTCTTATAATTTAATTTGAGGGTATTCTTAGCAAAGCAGATTTCACAGGATTTTATGCATTCTTTCTTAGGCCTGATTGCCCTGGAAACCTGCCCTTTCTAGCATAGGGTCTCACCCATCTCCAGCATTATTTCAGACATAAGTCAGGTGTAGGATGTGAGAAGCCAAGAGATTAGGAGACTTCTTACAGACAAAATGAGGACTTGGGTTATGACAAAGCCTAGGGGTTAGGGTCTACCACCCCTTTTCTCTCATCCCCTAAGTCTTTCCTTGATGGCCCCTTTGAGACCATGCCTGTCTTAGGATGTCCCTCCTCTGAGGAATCTTACCCATCATTGGCTAACCAGTCATTGACCTGGGGCCAGGCAGGGTGAAGTAAAGGGGGCAGAAGCAATGCTTCTGCTCAGAAGATAAGCTTTGTCTTCTTAATGGCTTATGGCCCCAAGGTCTTTTTACTCAGCTTTAGCCATGGGGAGTTACAGCTTCTGAAACGAGTCAGAGTGGTTCCCAATAAACTTTGGTGACATAATAATTTCCATGTTTTTATGACATTTTGCTATAAAGGAGAAATTTCCCTTTCTGCCTATTTATTTTTACTAAAGAGAGTCATGGATTTTTTCAAAATCCAATAGGTGATAATCCCTCACAACTGCCATCACTATTAATTATGATAATGGTTAAAATTTTCCATATTTTCTTAGTGGGGTTCATTCAGTCTAGCTTTTATATTCTTTACATATTATTCTTTTTTAAAAGATTTTATTTATTTGTTTATTTTTAGAGAGGGGAAGGGAGGGGGAAAGAGAGAAAGAAATATCAGTGTGTGGTTGGCTCTCACATGGCCTCCACTGGAAACCTGGCCTGCAAGCCAGGCATACGCCATGACTGGAAATTGAACCAGCAACCCTTTGGTTTACAGTCCGCACTCGATTCACTGAGCTACACTAGCCAGGTATGTAACTTTTATTCTCTGAGCAATTCTTAACCCTTGTGGCATGCTGAGATATCTCACAGATATTTTTTTCATGCTTCTTTTTTCAGCCCTAAAAATGAACCGTTTCCACAAGCAGCATTGCTCTGGGTGCTAGCTGTAGCAATAGTGGGTCATTGTTTTATTCATTTTCAACACACAGAGCTAGAAATATGAAAAATATGATACCTTTGGTACTTATTATATGATGTTTTCCCAGAAAAAGTCAATTCATTGACTTAGTTAATTTAGTGAGAACATTTGTACAACATCAGTGTAACCTGGCAGCCAAGGAGAGTAGACTGGAATGTGCATGTGTAAACAGTGGTGACTGCATGTACTAGTCAGTGGGGGCAGTAGGCAGCATTGAGTGAGCATGTGTACTGTGTGGCTGCCGCATTCAAAATGACTGAATGAACAGATCAACTAATCTGCATAAAATTTTGCATTAAGCTTGAATATTCTGTGCAAACTATTCAGATGATTCAGAAGGCTTTTGGGAGATGATGCAATGAGTGCAGCACAAATAAAAATGCTTCAAAAATGGTCAAGAATCTGGTGAAAGTGACTCTTGTTCTAGAAGGTCTGCAAGAAGCAGAACACCTGAGAATGTTTAACGTGTACAGGCTGCAATCAACAAAGACTGGCAAATGACTGTGAGAACTAGAAGCTGACTTGGAGATTCTAAAAACTTACTGTGTCTGAGATTTGACACAGCATTTTGGCATAAAATGTGTTGTGGCAAATTTTGTTCCTTGGCTTCTGCTACCAGAGCAGAAAGAACATTGTGCTTTAGTTGCTGATGATGATTCAACTTGCTACCAATGAACCAGATTTCCTCAAGAAGACCATAAGTGGAGATCAATCATAAATCTACAGCTATGCATGTGATTCAGAAATTAAGGCCCAGTCATCCCAATGGAAGTCACTAAGTTCTCTATGATCCAAGAAAGAGTGGCAAAGTTGAACCAAGATAAAGACCATATTAACTCTTTTTTTTTTTTTGATTGGGAAAGTGTTGTCCATTATGAGTACTTCCCTCCAGACTGAACAATTAATAAGGAGTACTTCCTCAATGTTCTTCACTATTTTAGAGATGCAATATGACAAAAATGTCAGCAGCTATGGGACACTGGTGACTGGCAGCTTCATCATGACAATGCACACACTCATGTATTGCGTATGGTGTAGAGTTTTGGTGAAGCATCAAATCACTCAGGTGACTCAGCCCCCCTACGGCCAAGATTTGGTGTCCTGAGACTCCTGACTTTTCCCAAAACTAAAATCACTTTGCAGGGGAAGAGATTTCAGACCTTTGATTAGATTCAAGAAAATACTATAGGGCAGGTGATGGCAATTCCAATGAATGATTTTGCAGAGTATTTTGAACAGTGGAAGAGATGCTGGGAGAACTGTGTAAGGTCCCAAGGTGTCTGTTTTCAAATGAACTGAGAAATTATTTTCCTATGTACAATGTTTCTTGCGTCTTGTATCATCTTTAGTAAATGTCTCTGTTTTTCATATTACATGGCTGGATACCTTCTAGATAAACCTCATATGTACTTTTTAAACTGAAACTTAAAATACACAAAAAATAGTTCTAGATTCACTTACCATACTGCAGTGTAAAGGACACCAATTAACTGAAATCCAATATGCATTTTGTATTTCTGTGTTTGAATGGTGGAGGTGTGTACATACAGCAAGTTGCGTATAACTTAAGTACACTTTTTAAATTTTTTTAATTGTTGTTCAAGTACAGTTTTCTGTCTTTTACTCTCTTCCCAGCCTAACCCCCCAGCCCTCCCTACCTCCCTCCTATTTCCACCCCTCCCTTGTTTTTGTCCATGTGTTCTTTATACTTTTTTTTGTAAACCCTTCCCCTTTTCCCCTAAAATTCCCTCACCTCTCCCCTCTGGTCACTGACAGCCTCTTCTCTATTTCAGTGTCTTTGGTTATATTTTGCTTGTTTGTTTGTTTTGTTGATTAGGTTCCTGTTAAAGGTAAGATCATATGGTATTTGTCTTTCACCACCTGGCTTATTTCACTTAGCATAATGCTTTCCAGTTCCACCCTTGCTGTCACAAAGGGTAAGAGCTCCTTCTTTCTTTCTGCTGCATAGAATTCAAATGTGTAGATGTACCATAGTTTTTTGAGTCATTCATTTATGGGTGGGGACTTAAGTACACTTTAACTATAAAAACTTCTGTTAGAGATTGATTGCACACCTTAGAGTCAGCTTGGCTTCCTAGATTCTCCAATTTCTCTCTCATTATTTTAGTATTAAACTGGGCTTTTAGGCACATACTCTGATCCTTCACCAGTACCATATGGTTAATCTATAGACTTAACATTTTTGCTTTAATCAAGAAGTTAGACATGCCTTTTGAGACAATGACTATTTCAGTAAAAACTATATTGATTTTGATGTGCAAGAAAGCATGTACTGGCTCTCCACATGATCACTTGAAAGTATTCTTTGTATTTTGCTATCTAGAGCTAAAATAATACCTTTTTTGTTTTGTTTTTTTAAAGTATGTTTTTGTGTTCTTTAAAGTAAAATTTGAGAGATAATTTAAAAATAAACATCTTCTTGGTTATCAATATTTCTACATCAGGCAGAATCATTTGGTACTACTATTTATTTATATTATTAATTGCCATAATTTTCTTTTTATTTATATAATTTAGTATTTATAAAATTTAAATACAGATTGCTTATATTTGAAATATTTCCTGTTAGTATTAGATATATTTTGATGGCTATTATAAATCTATTATTAATTTATAAGTTTTCATTATACCATAGAGTACACTAAGGCTCAAAAATTTAAACTATAAGGTCAAGCTTTTTTGTTAGTTTAAAAACAGTAGCATTTTGGATCCAGATTTTTAAATTCCAGTCACTTTTCACTGATCAATACTCTACTTCAATCAGTTACGTGGGCAAGCAGAGGTTTCAGGTGTGGTGAGTGATGAGATTGTTGAAAAAGATGCTACTCATCCCAACTTCAGCTACGAGTATACCTGCTTTGATTAATTATTGTCACAGATATTGAAGAGAGAATTGTATGATCTTACATATCTTACTTTATAGAAAAATTACGCTTTATTGGTAATAGTTGTACAAACTATTAAAAATTTATTAATTTTTCCTAAGTTTTAGTGGCATCAAAGACATACATCTGAAGAAAATTATTTTTTGTTTTGTTTTTAGAGTGGTTCAGAGATAAGAAGATTAGGGTTACTAGTAGTACCATCATAATTTTCAAATGATAGTTTTCTCTTTAATTCAGAAGATATTTAATACAAAATTTGCTTATTTTCCTACAATGCAAATGGTTATCATAAAAGAATTATTCTATCTCTTTGGAGATAATTAACACCTTGTCTCAGTTAGATTGCCTTTTGTTACAGCAATGTCTAATTTCTTGTAAATGTTTAAATTTTACAGCATGTCTAATTGTCATTAAAGTTCAATGTTCTAAAATGCTGAAGATAATCAAGTGTTGTCTTTGGATCATGCTAATTATTTTCCATAAAAATGAAAATTATTTTATTTTTAATTAACTTAAATAGTTTGAGTTGATATTGGGCTTCTGGCTATCAGAGGGTAACATCTATAACTAAATCTTCATAAACTGTCTGAATTTGTCACAACAAAAAGCTATTAAAAAGTCAATGTTTTTGCCTGGTGGTGTGGCTCAGTTGGTTGGAACACCATCCTTTAAACCGAAATGTGGCAGGTTCTATTCTGGATCAGAGAACATGCCTAGGTTGTGGGTTCAGTTCCCTTTCAGGAGTTGTATAAGAGGCCATCTTATGACGTTTCTTTCTCATTGATGTTTCCTTCCCTCCCACTCTCCCTTCCTTCTTTTTCTCCCTTTTCTCTACATATTAGTAAGCATATCCCCAGATAAGAATAAAAATAAAATCAGTGCTCTCATAAAATGTGAGTAAAATTTAAAATTAAAATCTAAGAATTATCAACCCTGGATGGTGTAGCTCAGTGGATTGAGCACGGGCCTACAAACCAAAGGATCATGCTTCGATTCCCAGTCAAGGTAAATGCCTGGGTTGCAGGCCAGTTCAAAGCAGGGGACCCACGAGAGGCAGCCATACATTGATATTTCTCTTCTTCTCTCCTTCCCCTCACCTCTAAAGATAAATAAATAAAATCTTAAAAAAAAATCTAAGCCCTGGCTGGTGTGCTCAGTGGATGGAGCGCAGGCCTGTGAACCAAACAACAGAGGTTCAATTCCCAGTAAGGACATATGCCTGGGGTTCAGGTCAGTTCCCAGCAGGGGATACACAAGAGGCAACCATACATTGATATTTTTCTCCCTATCCCTCCCTTCCCCTCTAAAGATAAATAAATAAAACATTTTAAAAAATCTAAGTTTCAGAAAACAGGATCATAAAATAAAATTTACAGTGTAAACCCACCATGTAAAAATGATATGGAATATTTATAAATGAGAAAAATATGTATAGATAAAATTAAAAAGGATAAAATCAAAATAGAAATCACTTGAAAGAGAAATTGACATATATGCAAAAAGAATCCAACAAATGTGACAGAATAAATAGCCCTGAAACAGACATACACATAAAAAGGAATTTGATATACAACAGAGATGGGTTTGCAATTACCGTACAAATTATGATCTCCACAATAAATCATGCTGGTACGATTGGATATTCACATGGAAAATAGTTACATTTAGTTTTCTCTTTACACAATTATATGAATTGATTCTGCACGCATAAAAGCCTCAAAAATAAAAGGCAACATTTAAACATTTTAGAAGAAAATATTTGATAATAAAATCATTGCCTTTTAGTTTAGAAGGAACTTTACAATCGGGTTGGAAAACAATTCAGAGTAATCGATGTATATCTTTAATTTTTTTAATCAAGAGGAAAAAAATAAAATAATATAAAGAAATCAAATTAACAAATAACAAGAAAATTTCTGTTCATCTAAACTTACCATGAAGAAATGAAAAGACAAGTTATGGTATTGCAGAAGGATCTATAGGAATCTATAGGAATAATTATTAGTAATATGAATATATGTTTTAGCTTATTACAAAAAGAGTTTAAAAATTCACATTAGAAAATGTCAAAAACATGAGTAGACAGTTGAGATGTACAGAAACATGTATGGCTAATGAACATGTAAAAATGCAGGATCTCACTATTAAATAGTGAAAGTTAAACTCGTAAATGCGGTTTTCTATCATTCACATTGACAAGGAAATCTGTTTATATTACATCCATATGAGGGTTTGGTGCACAGATACTGATGCACAGATATTGCCTGGTGCACAGTGTACAGATGCTGATGAGAATTCACATTTAGTAGGAAAAATTGGAAAAACAATTTTTATCGATTGCAGTGGGACATATAGCACACAAGCATATAGGTGACCTTTAAGCAATAAGGGGTTGAACTCTGCAGGTCCACAGATACAGATTTTGTTCAATGAATATGTTGTAAAGGTTTTTAAGATTTGTAAAAATTTTGCAGAATAACCACATAGCCTAGAAACATTTTTTAAATGAGAAAAATTTATATGTTACAAATGCATAAATTATATATATACCCTTGTCCATTTTATTTATTTACTACCATTAGAATGGTAGGTTGTTACTAGTTAACTTTCTGAGCAGTCAAAAACTACACTGAAAATTTCAGCCATGTGGGGTTAAGGACCCTAATCCTCATGTTATTCAAGGATCACCTGTATATTGATGTATGGAATAAATAGCTGTCAAATTTAGAAGTACAAAATTCAGAAGTTTTTTTGTTTTTGTTTTTATTTATTTATTTATGTAGGAAAGAAAGGGAATATATGTGATAGAAAAGAAATGCCCAGGACTGGTTACAAACATATTGGTAATTTATTTCTAAAATTGGTTGTGGATCCAAGTGTTCTGTTTATCTTTTTTAATGTTTATTTTCATTTTTATATATTCTAAATAATGCTTATAATTTTTTCAGGGAAAAAATATATGTGAAGAAATAAAATGTGCCTTTTAGAAAACTATTTTCCATGCTAAGAAAACATGAACATTTTCAGACAGGTTATTAGGAACTGGAGAGGAAAATGATTTCTTTAGCTCAAAATATGTAGAATTATATTTCTATGGAACTAAATAAAAAGCTTGACAGAAGATGTTTAAGATTCTATCCTGGAGAGATCCAAAAAGGAGGCGGAGTCAGTGGAAGCTATATTAACCTCCTCCTAAGACCAATCTGGAGTTACAACTAAACTGTAGAGACATCATCCAGAATAACTAATGGAACAATAGGTGGAGAGTAGCTTTATAACCAGGGACAGATGGAAGAAACTGCTTCACCACAACATGCTGGTACAGTGTGCAGAGGAGATGCAAGAGGGCTGTCTGGGCTCCCACAGGTGGCAGCTAAAGTGCCAGAGGGAGATTCTGCATCGGGAGGTTGCCCCCCTGAGAAATGTGGGGTCTAAACCCCAGATGAGCTCCCCAGACTATAACGCCAGAGCCAGGAAAGAAACCTAGAAAATATCCAGCTATGAAAAACAGCAGGATTTCTGTCTGCCAGAGAAAGATGACTGGAGTCACAGAGAACCTTTTAAAGAGCCAACACATAATTTTGTTCTCAGCCACTTACCCTGGGCTCCAGCAAAGTGTGGAGGGTATGGCGCAGAGTGTGTTAGAGACACTGGAAGAGGGTCCAGCGACAGAGACCTGGAGAGAGAACTGAGGGAGCACCCACCAGGAACCCCATGTGGAATCACTCCCCATGCTGCAAGAGCCATCTTGCTCAGGCAGAACAGTCCCCTCTGAGTGGTGTCAGCCTGAGGGGAAGCAGTGGGCCCACCCATAAGAATGACTCTGCCCCACTCTATGGTGTTTAAGCTTAACTTCTGTTTATATATTGAGTAGATTAACAATGGAAGGAGACAGTAACAGACTGTGGATCCCTGGAAGCTTTGAACAGTTTGCCTAGTGGGACATCATCTGACATCATCAGAGGCATAGTCAGAAAGATAAAACGGTGACAAAATCCACTGTGGTTTTCTTCATGATTTGGATTTGCATTCTCTCCTGCAGAGCTTTTTTTTTAAAATTTTTTTATTTTTAAATTTATTTATTTATCTTTAGAGTGGAAGGGAAGGAGAAAGGGAGAGAAACATCAATGTATGGTTGCCCTTTGCGCATCCCCTGCTGGGAACTGGCCTGCAGGGAACCGGCCTGCAACCCAGGCATGTGCCCTGACTGGGAATCGAACCGCGATTGTCTGGTTCGCAGGCCCGAGCTCAATCCACTGAGCTACACCAGCCAGGGCCCCCTGCAGAGATTTTTAACACTCATTTCTTATCATTCAAGTTTGTGCATATTGTCACTAGATTTCATAATATAGATTCTTTCAAATTTCATATTTGCCTCTCCCTCCTGTTACTACATTTTACCTTCATTTTTCATCTTCTCATTTGCATTTTAAATTTTATTTTCTCTCTTGTTATGACTTGTTTTCATTCCACACTCTTACTATTCCCCCCTCCAGCCTCTCAAAACCATACTTGTCATTAGTCATCTCACATTCTTTATCTCATTCTTAAGATATCTTTATTCTGTCTCTACTTTTATTAATCTTTGCTTGTTGGTTGTGGATTTGATGGTTGCTGTTGCATTTCTTTAATTTTATTTCTATATCTTCAGTATTTTTGTATTTCCGATCTCAAATTTTACTGCTCTCCTCCCCTCCTCCATTTTGTCTTCCTCCTGACCTTTCTTTTTTCATTTTAAACTTTAATTTTTCCTTGTCTTAGCCTGATTTTCATTTCTTATTCTTAGTATTTCTTCTTTGTCTATCCTTTCAAAATAACTTCTCTTCTTTTAGATATCTTTTAAGCTTTTCTTTCTTTTGTGCCTCTTATTCTACTCCTGCGTATATTAATCTTTGCTCATTGTTGTTGATAACACTGTTTGTTCTTTTTCTCCAATTTGTTTTTTTCCTTTGTTCTCATTACTTTAATTTTTAAAAATTTCTGTTACTATTTTAAATTTCTAATACTATTCACTTCCCTTCTCTTACTCCATTCTTCCTTCTTCCCATCCTTTTTTATTCATGATGTAAATTTTCTTTTTCTCTCTCTTTTCCTTGTCCCTATTCCCTACTCTTATTATTTCTCCTCCCTCTATGCTCTCAAAATTATTTCATTTTAATTAGTCATCTATATTTATTTTTTCTTTCATATAATCATCTTAACCCTTTATACCTTTATTAATATGGGTTTATTCGCTGTTGATAGTTTGATTGTTGAGTGGGGGTTAATTTTTCAAGTGTAGGTTTGTTACCTTCGATTTTTTTTTTCTGGCACCACCTGTATACCAGCATACAAGATGTGGTAGGAAGAGTGACTATCAAGCTGTCAACCAGAGGAAAGAACCCATCAAGGAACAGCCAAGCAATAACAAAAACCAAATTACAACCAGAAAACCCACATAAATAGCAAAATGAGCATCCCAAGAACATTAAGTTCAGGAGGTTAAGGTGACAACACCAAAGAATTCCACAGGTTTCCTGCCACAGAAGGTCATACCATTAAGACAAGGAGTCAAAGCAGATCAATCTAAGAAGCAGAAACAAACTAGAACAGTCACCTAAAATGGGGAGACAATGAACCCCCAATGGAAAGGAAAGGAAGGAATCCCAAGAAACAGTGCTAAATGAAATTGAGGCAAGTGAACTATCAGACATTGAATTTAAAATAATGGTTATAATGATGCTCAGTAATTTTGTGAGAACTACAAAGAACTTCAGGGAAGCTAGAAGGTACCTACTGTACTACACTATTATGAAAAAGAACATAGAAACTATCAGTAAGAGCCAGGAAAAAAGAGAGAATACAGTATCTGAAATGAAGAATACAGTAGAAGGAATGAAAAACTAGCTAGATGAAGCAGAGGATCAAATCAGTGACCTAGAGGACAAGGTAGAAAAAAAATTCTCAAAGCAACAAAATGAAAAAAGACTCAAAAAGAATGAAGAAGGTTTAAGGGAGCTGCAGGTAAATATGAAACATAATAATATCCATATAATAGGTATACCAGAGGGAGAAGAAGAGGACCAAAGGACAGAGAGCCAGTTTGAAAAAGTTACAACAGAAAACTTCTCTAACCGGAAGAGAGAAAAAGTCATGCAAGTCCCGGAAGCAGAGAGAATCCCAAACAAGAAGAACCAGAAGAGGCCCAGTCCAAGACACATCATAATTAAAATGACTAAATTTAAAGACAAAAAGAGAATCTTACAGGCAGCAATGGAAAAATAACTAGTAACATACAAGGGACCTCTGATAAAACTATTAGCTGATTACTCAACAGAAACACTACAAACCAGAAAAGAATGGCAAGAAATATTCCAAGAAATGAAAAGCAAAGGCCTGCCATCAAGACTACTCTACCCAGCACAGCTCTCATTTAAAATAGAAGGCTAAACAAGTTTCCCAGATAAAACAAGGCTAAAAGAATACATCTCCACCATTACAGCATTGCAAGATATGCTAAAGGAACTGCTAAATGTCTCCTTTCAAATAAAATGAAGTAAAAATAACATCTTCAACAAATGGTGTTGGAAGAATTGGAATAGTACAGGCAAAAAAAAAAAAGGAAATATACCACCCATTCACAACATACACCAGAATAAACTAAAAATGAATAAAAGACTTAAACATAAACCATGACACCATAAAAGTCCTAGAGGAAAACATAGGCAGGAAAATTTCAGATGTCCAAATGCTGCAATATTTTTGCCAATATGTCTTCTTGGTTAGGGCAATGGAAATAAACAAATGGGACTACATCAAATTAAAAAGCTTCTACACATCTAAAGATATACCAGCAAAATGAAAAGGTAACCAAACTTATGGGAAAACATATTTGTCAATGATACCTTAGACAAGAGTTTGATAGACAACATATAAATAACTCATATGACTCCACTCCGAGAAGACAAACAAGCAAATTAAAAAAATGGGCAAAGGACATGAACAGATACTTCTCCAAGGAGGACTTACAGTAGGCCCATAGGTGTATAAAGGAATGCTAAACATCACTAGCTATCAGAGAGCTGCAAGTTAAAACCACAATGAGATATCACCTCACACCCATTGCAACAGTCATCATTAAATCAACAAACAACAAGTGTTAGAAAGGGAGTGGAGTAAAGGGAACCCTAGTGCACTCTTGAATGGAATGTAGACTGGTGCAGCCGCTATGGGAAAGATTATGGAATTTCCTTAAAAAGCTAAAGATAAAACTGCCTTTTAACCCAGTGATTCGATTGCTGGGATTATACTCTAAGAATCCAGAATCACCAATTCTAAAGAACCTATGCACCCTGATATTGATATCAGGACAATTTACAATAGCCAAGTGTTGGAAATAGCCTAAGTGTCCATCAGTAAGTGAGTGGATCAAACAACTGTGGTACATTTACAGAATGGAATACTATGCAGCAGAAAGAAAGAAGGAACTCCTACCTTTCACAACAGCATGGATGGAACTGGAGAATATTACACTAGGTGAAATAAGCCAAGTGGTAAAAAGCAATTATTATATGGTCTCACATATAAGTGGAACCTAATGAACAAAACAAACAAACAAGCAAAATAAAACCAGAGGCATGGAAAACAGTACAGATTGACAATGACTGGAGGTGGGGTGGGAGGGAGAAAAAGGTGGAAAGAAAAGGAAGGTTCTAACCAACAAATGGGTACAAATGACCCATGGACTTGGACAGTAGGGTGGGGATTGACTCTGGGAACAGGGAAGAGGTGGGGCAAGGGAGGGCACTGGGGGAAAACTGGGACAACTCTAATAGAACAATTAAAAAACATTCTGTACTCTTTTAAGTGTCATGATTTCTCTGCCTCTCAATACATAAATATTTCAGAAGTATGGAAAGAAAAACTTAGGATGAAAAAGAATACAAAACCAATTACATGAAGGATAACTGATGGACAACCAAATATTCTACACAGAACTGCAAGTAAGCTAAATTAGAAAGGGACTCTAATCAGCTTAGGTATTTTTTCCTTCAATTATTTTTAAAATGTTTTCCTTAATATAAATTAAATTCTTAAGATCAGCTGCAAAATGGCCTACCGGTTATTTGCAAATCATTTCTCCTTCTATCAAAATCTTTTTTTTTCTTTTCAGCTTAAATAGCTAAACTCAGTTTCTATTTTTCAGATTGTAACAGTAACAGAGATATTACAGCTATGGCTTTAAATTCAAATCCACTCCCAACTCTTCCATGGCTGCAAGTCATTCTATCAAACATGGGCCTTGTTGTCTTTCTCACTCATTAGAGGAGTGTGATTCAACATCCTGGACTCTAGGTGACTTTTTTGGAAAATGAGGAAGCTGAAGAGGAAGGCCATATTCAAATTACTACCCTACCATTTACCAGCTGTGTAATACTAAGCAAATAACTTAGCTTCTCTGTATCAATTTCCTTATACATATGTCAGAATTACTAATTTCTAAATCTCAGGGTTGTAACGACAATTGTGTAATTTAGTGTTTCTATCAATATGTACACTGGCTGACACATGACAGATGACCAGTTCTTCAAGTTGCACTATCTCTGTAACTGCACGATAGGCTGACTCTATCTTTGAAGATATTTTCATCTTATTAAAGTCATGAATTACTTTGATATAAAAACTTTCTGAAATTGAGTGAGATTTTGTCTAATGATGGGCAAGCTTTTACAATACACATGGAAATGACAAGACAAAGAAGCTATGATTACATCATCTTTTTAATTTTTTTAAAGATTTTATTTACTTATCTTTAGAGGGGAAGGGAAGGAGAGAGGGAGAGAAACATCAATGTATGGTTGCCTTTCGTGCGTCCCCTGCTGGGAACTGGCCTGCAGGGAACCTGCCTGCAACCCTGGCATGTGCCCTGACTGGGAATCGAACCGCAATTGTCTGGTTCGCAGGCCTGTGCTCAATCCACTGAGCTACACCAGCCAGGGCTAATTTGTTTTTTTATTCTAATGTTTTTTTCACACTGACAGTCATTGAAGAAAAAGAAAATAAATGACTTAAACAATACATAAAAATACTACCCAATCAAACATTAATTTAAGTGACTTTCATATTTCTATCACTAGAGATGAGAAATGTCAACAGTTCTATTTAGATGTGAATAGTTGTTTTATTTCAAACAGTGGAATTTAGGATGCTATATAGCTATTTTAATATACAAAGCTAAACTGACTCAATCTCCTATTCAGCTTTTGTTCAATGAAGTAGTGAGCTAGGCTACATGTAATTCTTCATAACCAGGTGGATCCCTTTTCAGTTCATCAGGCATTAGGTGTTATTCTCCTATTTATGAAGTTGTTTCTGCCTTATTAAAAATATTTTCTTACTTATGTTTCCCATTATCACCCATTATGCCCTTGGCAGATATATGTTTTTTTAAATAGTAATGTTCTACTTCCCCTTTCAGCCCAAAGAAAGCTAGCCACTCATCAAGATTCTCTTCTTTAAAACATCAACAAGATGAAAAAGGAACCAACAGTATGTGAAAACATATGTGCCAATGATAACTTGGAAAAGAGTTTGATCTCCAAAATACATAAAGAACTCACATGACTCAATGCCAGCAAGACAAAAAAATCCAATTATAAAATGGACAAAGGACATGAACTGACACCTTTCCAAGGTGGTCATACAGAGGGCCCATAGACACATGAAACAATCCTTAACATCAATAGCCATTACAAAGATGTAAATTAAAGCCACAGTGAGATGCCGCTTCACAACAGGCAGAATGGCCATCATTAATAGATCAACAAATACCAAGTGCTGTCAAAGTTGTGGAGAAAAGGGAACCCTATGGCATTATTGGTGGGAATGCGGATGGGTGCAGCCGCTGAGGAAGAGAGTTTGGACTTTCCTCAAAAAGCTAAAGATGGAACTGCCTTTCATCCAGCCATCCCATTGCTGGGATTATACCTTAAGAAGCCTGAATCACCAACTTGAAAGAATCTATGCACCCCAATTCTCATATCAGCATTATTTACAATAGCTAAGTACTGGAAACAGCCTAAGTGCCCAGTAAACAAGTGTATCATAAAACTGTGGTACATTTATGCAATGGAATACTATGCAGCAGAAAGAAGGAATCTATCCCTAGCCTTTGTGACAACGAGAATGGAATTGGAGAACATTATGCCAAGTGAAATAAGCCACCATATGATCTTACTCATAAGTGGAGTCTAATCAACAAAATAAACAAATGATCAAAATAGAACTAGAGACTTGGAAATAAAGAACAAACTAACACTGACCAAAGGGGAGGAGAGAGGGAGATAATGAGGGTGTAAAGGGGGTAGGGGCAAGACAAAGAACAGGAATAGAATGTCTGTGCTTATGGGCACAGACAATAGGGGAGTATTGACTGTGGGAGTGGGGGGTGGGGTAGGGGTGAGCAATGGGGAAAAGGCAGGACAATGTAACTGAACTACAATAAAGAAAAGCATTTTCTTTTTTAAATCCCCCTTAGACTTTCCTTAAAATGAGTGGGTTTATTGCTTCCACTTATGTTATTTGTTGCATATCTCTGTTTTAGATTTTAGTAGTTACCATACTCCATACAGTGCTACAATTATGTTAAAAAATCTACTTTTTGACTCTAATTTGATATATTAGATATGTCATAATACCAGGTGATATATCCTTTTACATAACAAATATAGACAGAATAGATGGAGGCATGTCTGAGCTTTGTAATAATTGTGAACTGAGTCACATGTTGGCTAGATATGAAATGTACAAATTTGACTTCATCGTTCATAGACAAAACACCAATGAGTGACAATAGGGTCTGCAAAAATAAGATAAAAGCAAATCACATTTCTGAGGAGCATAGAATTTTATGATGCAAATAAATTCTCAGTGTCTCTCAGGAGAAGATTTTATATAACACAATGATCATTCTTAAAAGCATCATTTTAGGCTTGATAGCCATGTAATACACAATACTGTTTTTCCTAATGGCTCTTAATGCAGTTGTTGACATCTCACCAGAGAACAATGCAGTAAAAAAAGTTTTAATGGATACCTAATTAACATTGTTCACATGTTGTCCTCATGAACATTTGGATTAAGCAAGAGATCATTATTAGATAATTGAGAAAAAATAAACTGATAATCTTTATGAAATACTTTATCACTTGTTTCTCTTAACTTTTTGTATAATATCAATAGTTGGAATTTTCAAGATAAAGTGAACATTGCCTCTAAATGTAGAGCTATATTTAGCAGTTGATCCAGCTGAGGAAATTTTTGCATTCTTTTGTGCTATGAAGGAGTACAAAAGAAGAAGAAAATATGGCAGGGTCTATACAAAAATCATGCCAGGACAAAATGAATAATCCTCATGTCAACCACCAGAATATCAAAACAACAGTAAAAAATGACTGATGTTAAAACTTAAAAATAGAAGGTAGGAATACAACAGTGAAAAAACTTCCTTCATTATTTGATTAATTACTAAAGGCATGTATAAATTTGATTTTAAAATTAAAATATTGATCAAAATATTTTTTTCAGAAGATGATTTTGGATCTTCTCCAATGGACAGGCAAGTGAGTGTCTGAGACATAAACCCTGAAACATGGCTACTTGTATCTGATTGTAATTATATCTTTAATCTATTAAAACCACATAATTGATAATAATTAAATAGCATAGTCTACTTATAGGAAGAGGCATTCCATTCTAATCTCTTCATTGAAAGGTCACATGTTGAATTCTTACAAACATGGTATTAAATAACTAACTAAAAGATTAAAATTGAGTAGCAGGAACTTCACCATGTAAGAGAGTTGAAGTTGTTAGTCCCATTCTACCAACAAGAGAAGAGTGAGCAAATTGAAAATCAGTCACTTCTCTTCAACTAGTTAGAGAATTGAGAATCTCACAGAAAATTGCCACTGTGAGGTCTGAAGACAGGTTAACCCGGAGCCATAGTCCACATCTACTTACCTGGAGCCATAAGTGGAATAAACATTTATGTGGTAATTTGGATGCATTGCTAGAAGTTGTGTGAATAAGCATGAGGGAGAGAAACTGGGAGCTGCAGCCATAGTTGCCTCCCATAATTTCATGGATTTACTGGTAGAAATTCCGTTAGTTTCTCATAATAGAGTGAAGAAAGATCCCCTCATGTCTCTGGCACAGGGAGCAGAGTTCTCCATAACAAAGGTCTGTTCTCTACTATAGCATTAAATTCACGTATCAAAGAAGATCAAAAATCAAGAATCTAAGCTTCAATCTTAAAAAACTACAGAAAATAACAATTTAAGCCTAAAGTTAGAAGAATAGAATAAATAACCAAAATCTGAGCAGAAATCAATGAAATTGAAAGACAGAAAAACAATACAGAATAAAAAAAAATCAAAGTGGATTATTTGAAAAGATCAATAAAATTAATAAACCTTTAGCTAGTGTAATCAAGAAAAGAGAGAAAATATTAAAAAAGTCATAATTTTATACATGAAAAAGGACAATCATTATTAATATCAGGGATATTAAAGTGATAAAGAAATAATGGGTAGTTCTAGACCCCCAAATTTGAGAATTGATAACTGAGATAAGGTAGAATCATTCTTTGAAAAACATGAACTGTCAAAACTAAAAAAAAAAGTCAAATATCAAAGGGCAGTGAAGTATCCCCTTCTTAATTATGAAGGCAGATAATATATCAGCATATATTAATATGTGTGTATATGTGTGTGTGCATATATATATATATATATATATATATATATATATATTAGTTAACAACTGGGACTGAGTAAAATTTGTTGGATAAAAATATAATCTAATTCTAGCTGCCACAGAAGCAACCTAGGTGCTCATCAGTAAATGAATAGATCCAAAAACTACGGTACATTTACACAATGGAATTCTATGCAGCAGAAAGAAAGAAGGAGCTCCTATCCTTTGCAACAGCATGGATGGAACTTGAAAGTATTATGCTGAGTGAAATAAGCCAGGTGGTGAAAGACAAATACCATATGATCTCACCTTTAACAGGAACCTAAACAACAAAACAAAGAAGCAAGCAAAATATAACCAAACACACTGACATAGAGAACAGGCAGACAGGGACCAGAGGGGAGAGGGGAGAGAATTTCAGGGAAAAGGGGAAGGATTCACAGGAACAAGGACACATGGACAAAAACTAAAGGGGGTAGAAATGGGAAGGAGATGGGGAGGGTTGGGACGGGCTGGAAAGGGAGTAAAAGACAGAAAACTGTACTTGAACAATAATTAAATAAAAATATTTAAAAAATAAAGCCTATGGACGTTAGACTTGAATTTCATAAGCTTTATCAGATTGATCATCTAAAGAACTGATCATTGAAAAAAAAGACTATATTCTTTCTCATTTATTCTTCAATCTCTAAATGGTGAGTGGGTACATTTTTCCCAATATTTTCTTCTCTTTTTAATCCTCACTAAGAGGAATGGTATGTTTATTTATTTTAGAGAGAAAGGGAGCAAGGGGAAAGAGAGTGAGAGAGAGACATTGATGTTAAGGAGAAACATTGATTCGTTGTCTCCTTGACAGCACTGTCCAGGGTATCAAACTCGTAACCTTAGTACGAGCCTTGACTAGGATCTGAGCCAACAATATTTTGGTGTGTGGAATGATGCTCCAACCAATTTAGCCACCTGACCAGAGCCCAACATTTTTCTTTATGTCATCTCATTCATAACAATAAATATTTCCCAGAGGAAAGGGTGGAGAATTTGGGGTTAATTATTAGATTAAGATAATGCATACTACTTTTCATGTAGAGGAGTGATATCTTGAGCCAAGAAACACAAGATGAAATTATTACTAGTTGAGGTATGGGGAGGCTAGTAATGTGAAGGAAGAACTATGGTTATAATTCATTTATTAGATTATTCCCCAATAAATCCACTAGCAAACAAGAAATGGAAGGAGAAATATTACAATTTTAGATGTCCTATGGATTATTCAATAGGTTATAATCCATTTGTTTTAGTGACATTCTCAGATATCTATATATTTGAACCTCTACTTGTTTTATGAAAAATATGGTAGTGATAAAATTATAAATATTGTAACAAAAATTTAATACTAATTATAGGTTGCTAGATGTATTATATGAAATAAAGTATGAAAACATTTTTCAAGCTAATTCTAATGTTAACTCCTGTTATTTTGCTATAAGTTCATAGCATTTTAAATACAAAGACTTTCTAGCCCTGGCTGGTGTACCTCAGTATCCCTGGCTGGTGTAGCTCAGTGGATTGAGCGCAGGCCTGTGAACCACACAATCGCGGTTCGATTACCAGTCAGGGCACATGCCTAGGTTGCAAGCCAGTTCCCAGCAGGGGACTCATGAGAGGCAACCATACATTGATATTTATCTCCTTCTCTCCTTCCCTTCCCAAAGATAAATAAATTAAATCTTTAAAAAATCCTTTAAAAATAAAAGACTTTCTGCATTAACTTCAGGTTATGATTTATAAATGAAAATATCATTTATAATGGACATATTGGGTATGCTAACTTATTATGGGTTGGTCTAAATATGCAGTTACATCCTTAATTAAAAATACAGTATCACACTGGTTGCTATTATTCTACCATAATATATTCTATTCACTAGTAAGGGTGAGTAAAGAAACTTTTAATTATATAAATACAAATATTCTGATCAACTTAGTTGACTTATATTTACCATCAGAATGTGGAACATTTTACCTCCTTTATTTTCTTTCCTTTTCTTTTAAATCCCCAGTTGAGCATATATTTATTGATTTTAGAGGGAGAGGAAGGGAGAGAGAGACATTGATGTGAGAAACATTGATCAGTTGTCTCCCATATGTGCCCTGAATTTTGATCAAACTTGCAGCCTAGGTATGTTCCCTGACCAGGGATTGAACCAGCAACTTATTAGTGTACAGGATAATGCTATATCCAACTAAGTAACCTGGTCAGGGCTCTCCGTTACCTTTCCCATTGTCATTTCTGGTGATGATAAAGTGAATTTTAGGAAAATCTATATCACATTGTTGCCTATGTTCACTTTAGTCTAGTCGAAGCTTTATTTGTGTGAAGACACATGCTGGTGTAATAGGAGAAATATAAATACAAAAATTCTTTATGCAGTATACATAAATTAAAAAATTATTATAGAAAATATATAATAATGTGTTGTGGGGTATGGAATGGGAAAAATAAATTGTCAATGCTCAGAATGAAATAGTAAATTGTAGTATACAATTATTACCCAAAAAGTATTTTCAAAAGTAAAACATGCTGCAAATATAACATAAAGAACTAAATCCATGTAAGGAATATATGTTCTTGAAGATTAAATATATAAACACAGTTTAAAGTCTGAGAGTTAGGAGAAAGATAATCTGTTGGAATTTGCATAGTGTTTATAATGTCTGTGCCTATACTTTAGACATTTTCTTTATGAGTAATGTTTTCTTCATTTAAAAATCCATTAAATAAAACAGTACGGAATTTTCTCAGAAAAATAAAAATCGACCTGCCTTTTGACCCAGCAATTCCACTGCTAGGATTATATCCTAAGAACCCCAAAACATCAATTTCAAGAACCTATGCACCACAATGTTCATAGCAGCACAATTTACAATAGCCAAGTGTTGGAAGCAACCTAGGTGCCCATCAGTAAATGAATGGATCAAAAAATTGTGGTACATATACACAATGGAATTCTATGCAGCAGAGAGAAAGAATGAGCAACTACCCTTTGCAACAACATGGATGGAACTGGAAAGCATTATGCTGAGTGAAATAAGCCAGGGGTTGAAAGACAAATACCATATGATCTCACCTTTAACAGGAAGCTAAACAACAAAACAAACAAGCAAGCAGAATAAAAACAAAGACACTGAAATAGAGAATAAGGGGACAGTGACCAGAGGGGACAGGGGAGAGGGGAAGTCTTCACCTTTAACGAGAGCCAGTGAAAAGGAATTTTTATTTTTTGTCCCTTTGGCACAATGACTCAATCTTACGCTGTTTAATAATTGGTCCCTATATTCTCAGATCCATAAGCATCTTTCCTCAAATAAATTGTTACTTTAAATGTAATAAAATTAAAGTTTTTGTTATAAATAATTGTGACTTTCATACCTGACAATGTTTTTGTTGATTATGACTGTAAATATAAGATATTGCTTAAAATAATTGAAAATGGATTTTCTTAAATACTTTGGGTAATTTTTTTCTGTTGTAATCTATTTTTAAATTCTCACACATTATTTTTGTCTTCACTTGATTTAAGATTTAAATTGCTGGGATTGTGTCTGGTCATTTGATAGGCACACAGTAATTATTGCAGATCAAATTATCTTTGACTGTGGGAGCTCTAAGTCCTTCTTGCATGTAAATGCTTCATAATCACAACATAAATGGTTGAATGAAGGTACTCTAATTATCACTTGTGGGTCTGATAGTCTCTTCGATGTTCTGGAACTATCACTAACAAAATGGTGTTGATTCTAGGTTATCTTCATTTGAAATCATTGCTCATTATCTGATTCTGTCTGTTTAGGTCAAAATAGTGTTTCATTGTTATAAATTGTTACACTAATTATTTTTATAGCAATTCTATTACTGTTATACACTACTTAGGTAAAAAAAGTTTTTATAATTCAAGTGCAATATTTGCATAACAAATATGTTTTCTTAGAGACCAAGAGATTCTTTATTTTCTCTCAAGATAATGATTCTTTCTGACTTTTTTTGTAACCCTCAGTTATTTTTGGAAAATATTATTGCTGCCAATGTGTGGTTGTGAGTGAATTAAATCTTTTAGGAATAAGTAATATTTTGAGTTTATTACTATTTCTTACAGTGTAGTATTATTTGTAATCAATTATTCTGACTCTCTTGGTACCTAAATTACTTGAATGATACTGGAAAACTGTTATAAAAAGAGACAAGACAAAGCTCCAGAAATTCAGAATCTTAGGGAAAGAGGGTAAAATTAGATTCATACACTTCTAGGAATGGGAAGAAAGGTTTATGTATAGAAGTTAAAATGAAGGACTCAAAGAAGCAAACAGAGTAGACTCTTGATATATATAGATAGACATAGATAGATTATAGATGATATAGATATAGATATAGATATATATTTATCTATCTATACATATAAATATAAACTTCTATGGACCACAGTAAAAAAAAAAACTAAGAATGGGTGAAAAATATAGAAGAAAAGCACAGAAACAAAAAGTGTCTCCCATGATTTATAAACTCATTGGACAAATGAGATATGTATGAATATAATAGAGATTAAAAGCAGTATATTTAGTGTTTCAGCCAAGATGGAGGCAGAGCTAGATACACTTTGCCTCCTTACCCAATCAAAAGAAGGAATCAACCAATTTAAAAACAAAAACAACCCTCCCAAAGAAACCCAGAACTGCCGGAAAATTGAACTATGTGGAAGTCTAACAAACAAAGAATTAAAGAAGAAACATCATCCAGACTGGTAGAAGGGGCAGAGATAGGCAGCTGGGATGGAGAGGATGCAAGGCAAGATGGTAGCTAGCAGACTGGACAGGTTAAGAGGCAGCTGGCAAACCTTCACGTTCACGTTTGGATAAACTGGGAGCAACACCCAGGAAGCAGGACAGACTATGCAAGTTAAGGTTCCAGAATAGAAAAAATAAAGCTTCAGAACTTCTGGCTATAAAAATCTGGGGGTAGTTGTGGTGGCAGGAGAAACTCCCAGCCTCTTGAGAGTAGTGTTAGAGCTCAGCAAGTGTCATTGTTCCCCGTATGATCCCTCTCCCACATACAGCATCACAACATAGTGAAGTGGGTTGCCCTGCCCTGGAGAGTAACTATGGCTTGCCTTTTACAACATAGCAGGTTCATTAAGACAAAGAAATGTGGCCCAAATGAAAGAACAGATCAAACTTCATAAAAAGAACTAAGTAATGAGGAGATAGCCAACCTATCAGATGCAGAGTTAAAAACACTAGTAATCAGGATGCTCAGAAAAATGATTGGATTCACAAAATAAAACCAGAAGAGAAGGCTATACAAAGGGAAATAAATTTTAAAAATCCAGGGAACCAACAGTGAAAGGAAGTAAACCAGAACTCAAAACTATAATTTGGAGAAGATAGAAATAAACATTCAACCAGAACAGAATGAAGAAACAAGAGTTCAAAAAAATGAGGAGACACTTAGGAATCTCTGGGACAACTTCAAATATTCCAATATCCAAATTGTAGGGGTGCCAGAATGAAAAGAAATAGAGCAAGAAATTGAAAACTTATTTGGAAAAATATTGAAAGAAAACTTTCCCAATCTGGCAAAGAAAATAGACATACAAGTTCAGGATGTTCAGAGAGTCTCAAAGAAGTTGAACTCAAAGAGACATAATAATTAAATTTCTCAAGGTGAAAGATAAGAAGAGAATCTTTAAAGTAGCAGGAGAAAACAAGACAATTACCTACAAAGGAGTTCCCATAAGACTATCAGCTGATTTCTCAAAAGAAACCTTGCAGGCAAGAAGGGGCTGGAAAGAAGTATTCAAAGTCATGAAAGCCAAGGACCTACACCCAAGATTACTGTATCCACAAAGCCCTCATTTAGAATAGAAGGACAGATAAGGTAAAGTTAAAGGAGTTTATGATCACCAAGCCCTTATTATATGAAATGTTAAAGGGACTTATCTAATACATAGAAGAAGATCAGAATTATGAACAGTAAAATAGCAAAAAACACAACTATCAACAACTGAACCTTAAAAAAAGCTAAAACTAAAACAAACTAAGCAAACAACTAGAACAGGGACAGAATCACAGAAATAGACATCACATGGAAGAATATTGATGAGGTAGAGGAAGGGGTGGAATGGGGGAAAAGGTACAGGGAATAAGAAGCATACTTGGCAGTTACAAAATACACAGGGGAGGTCAAGAATATTATAAGAAGTGGAGAAGACAAAGAACTTAATATGTATGACAGGTGGACATGCACTAGGGAAAGAATGCTGGAGGGACTGGGGGTATTGGGTGGAGGAGGATAAAGGGAAGTAAATAAAGAATGGGACAACTCTAATACCATAATTAATAAAATATACTTACATAGTAATAATATAAATGGTAAAGTAAAATAAAAAACAAATTATATTCAATCATCTTTGTGTTGGTCAAACTAAAAATATGAGGTCACAATAAACGTACTATTAAAATAAAAATCTACATCAGTATTTTAATAGTACATTTAGTGTGACCTTATATTTTGGTCTGACCAACACAAAGATAATTGTATAAAATTTGTTTTTTTTAATTAAATGTTACTATCTTTTATTATTACTATTTTCAGTATATTTTATTGCTTATGGTATTAGAGTTGTCTCATTCTTTTAAGTGGAACCTAAGAAACAAAACAAACAAGCCATCAAAATACAACCAGACATTGAAATAAAAAACAAACTGACAGTAACCAGAGAGGAGAGGGATAATAGAGGATAATAGGGAAAGGACCATTGAGGAACATGTATAAGGGACACATGGACAAAGCCAAAGGGGGTAGGGTCAAGAATGGGAGGCAGGAATGAGGGATGTGGAGGTATTGTGTGGTGAATTAAAAAAAAAATAAAAAGAAATAAAATACTTGTATAGATATTGGTTTGAAAAGGTGTCAGTGGATATTTATGGAGTAGAAAATATGAGCATCACAAAATAAATAAAAATTGGGAAAGAGAGGAGTAGTACTTTAGTAGATGAGCTAAAAAGAACTCTGCTAAATAGCAAAATACAGTCAGTTAGGAATCCGGGAGATTAGACAAGGAATCTCACAAAACACATCACACATGTGTGCATGTATTTTTAAGACATGGAAAAAGAGAAAATAACTTAAGTTTAACATGCACAGAGTATAAAGCATGCTCCATCATCCATCAACATGTGTTGTGTACAAATGGGACAACAGCACATACAGAGAGTAGGTAGAAAGATATTCAAATAAATAATTTTTAAATATTCTCTGTAAATGAACAGAAAATACAAGTCCTTAGATTTTTATTGTCAATTCAAGATAGAAAAAACAAATCTTAAATGGCTCATAACTTGTCATATTAGGAGGAAATTTTATAACTCAAATGTATTCTGTCAGTGAAAGTTCCATGGGGTGGTATGGGAGTAGAAACAATTATTAAATTATTAATAACCAGCAGAGGTACACCTGGATATTCAGAGCAACTCTTGATACAAGACTCTTAAGCAATGTCTTTACATTTCTGAAGTAAAAATAATTAACTATAACTTTATATTTTACTGAAATAACATCCAACTGTGAAAACTAAATTAAAACATTTAAAGAACAGAACCATTGTTCCCTAATGCTCATAGCAGAACAATTTACAATAGCCAAGCACTGGAAGCAACCTAAGTGCCCACTAGTAAATGAGTCAATCAAAAAACAGTGGTACATTTACACAATAGAATACTACACAGCAGAAAGAAAGAAAGAGTTCCTATCCTTCATGACAGCATTGATAGAACTTGAGAGAATTTTGCTAAGTGAAATAAGTCAGGCAGTGAAGGACAGATACCATATGATCTTGATCTATAAGTAGGACCAAATCAACAAAACAAACAAACAAAATATAGCCAGAGAAATTGAAATAAAGAACAAAGTAACATCAGCCAGGGGACAGGGGAGAAGGAGAGGAGTATTATGGGTGATAAAAGGGGAAAGATTGTCAAGGAACATGTTTAAAGGACACATAGACAAATCCAAAGGGGGTTGGATCAAGAGTGGGAGATGGGGGTCTGTGGGGCATACGGGGAGTGGTGGGTAGAAAATAGAGACAATTGTGCTTGAACAACAATAAAAAAGGAAAACAAATTAAAAAAAATTATTTAGAGACTGCCCAAAGACATTTTTCACCCAACAACCAAGGAACAATGACTGAAAGAGAAAGATTGTAGAAGAAATGATGAAGCACAATAGAACCAGTATAATTTATACTTGGGCTTAAATAAGAGTAGTTTATAAAGGAAAAAACTGAAAACTTTAATTTTAAAGTAAATTTACTTTATTAATTATTTCAATATACAGTAGGTTTTTCAGCTCACTGATACAAAAAATGGCAGAAGGTGGGAGAAGGAGAATGATAATTGCTAAGATTCTTGATTTATATGATAAAAATATAAAGCAAATAATTAACATATGTATTTCATAAAATATATGTAAATATATCATCACCAAGCCCTTATTATGTGAAATGTTAAAGGGACTTATCTAAGAAAAATAAGATAAAAATATAAACAGTGAAAAGACAGCAAACTCACAGTTATTAACAATCACACCTAAAACGAAAGAAAACTAAGATGACAGCTAGATCAGGAGTGGAACCATAGAAATGAAGATCACATGGAGGGTCAGCAACAGGGCAGTGGGAGGAGGAGGGGGAAGAAGGTATAGAGAATAAGTAGCATAGACAGTAGGTAGAAAATAGGTGGGGGGGCAAGAATAGTAGGGGAATATAGAATCTAAAGGACTTGAGACACATGGTCATAAACTAAAGGGGGGATGGTGGGGGAGGAGGGTACAGGGTGGAGGAAAATGAAGGGGGGAATAGGACAACTGTAATGGCATAATCAATAAAATATATTAAAAATATATATGTAAATACACATGTTAAAATTTCAAATGCAACTATTTAAAAATATTGTGATGTGTAATTTAGGAATCATTAGAGGAAAAATGGAACTAAGGAAATATATGAATTCATCAAAAGATAATAATTTTGATAGTACAAGGGTAGGTAAAAGTAGGTTTAGTTGTTAGTATGTGAAACAGTTTATTCTTGTCTTATTATTTATTAATTATTGTATTATTTTCCATGCAATCAACTGAAAGCCTACTTTTTCCCAGCCCTGTAATTTTTTAAAAGCAGAGAAAATAAAAACATAAAGTAGTCAGGGAACTAAACATCTCAGTCATCACAAATAAAATGACTATCTAAAAATAAATGATTTAAATGAATTTTTAAAAATGTGATCTTGTCCCCCTGGCAGACATGGCTCAGTTCGTTGGGTATTGTATTGCAAAGTGGAAGGTCACCTCTATGATATCTTGTCTGGGAAAATGCCTGGGTTGCAGTCCTGGTCCCTGGTGGGGATTGTGCATGAGGCAACTGATAGATGCTTGTCTCTCACATCAGTGTTTCTTTCTCCCTTCCCCTCCTTCTAAATAAATATATAAAATCTTTTTTTCAAATGTGATATTGTCTCCTTTTTAAAAGCAGTACACTTAAAAGAAAATGACTCATAAATTATATTATAAAAAAGCTTATATTAGAAGTACGTGAAAAACAAGATGTGTTATCAATGTTAGAGTAAAGGGAATATTTATTAGTTCACACATTAAGAGGAAAAATAGATGATGCAGACCTTGACTCTTAGGGTCCTCAACATTGTAAATGGGGAAAAGACATTCACATGGACTACCGAGTCCTGTGGAAGAAAAGGGGAGCAAAAGCCAAGGCCCCTGCCATGACCAACCTTTATGGGGTTTCTTTGCACATTACATGATGGTGCTCATTTACTATGCACAAGTTTGCTTTAGTAAACCTGTTACCTTTTATAAAAAACAAAGGAGCCAATGCCAGTAATCACATCACAGAAGAAGGATATTTGCAAAGGAAAAGGGAAAAGTGGTTGAACCGGTTACACTCCATACTGGGGAGTTTTAGCATGGATTTTAGGAAGTTACAGTAGGCACTTCTGCCTCAATTCAGGGTGAGGGAGTTTTAGTAAAAGCAAGTCTCAAAGTGGCCTGGGTACAATGTAGACCTAATTCCCCATGGGAGACTCTATCCATGGGTGTGTGTCCTGTGTATTGGACCTTGCTTTCCACTGGGAGCTGGGTCCACGCCACGCAGAATGGTCTCCTACAAATAGGTATTTTTATAATTAATAAAATCTGTAATCCTTCAAAAGTTGCATTTACTTATTTATTCTATGGCACTGAAAGTCTTTGTTGTATCAGGCATATTTTTGCCTCTAGAAAGAAAGCACATAACAGATACAATTTTATAAGGTTATGAAATAAATAATAGAGTTGCTTTAAACTAAAATTGTAAAGACCATAGAAATATGCTAATGATGACATGTTAGAGTTTGAGAAATCAGTCTGAGACATGTTTGTTTAGAATTGCTTGTTCAAAAACCAGGTGCAGATGTCAGGTTGAAATTTGATGATATAAGTCTTAGGGTCAGTTTTGAAAGCCAGCTTGGAAATCTAAAATTTAGTCTTTCGTGTAGAAACTACATTTAAAACTTTGTGGCTGACAGATAACAGCATGGTGGTTACCAAAGGGAAGGGAATAGAGGACTAGGAAGGGGGACAGGGAACCAAATATATGGTAACAGAAGGTGATTTGACTTTGGATGGTGGAAATGCAATGCAATATATAAATCATGTATCATAAAAGTGTATACCTGAAGCCTATATGATCCTATGAACCAATGTCACCCCAATAATTTCAATTAAAAATACGTGTGAATGGATGATATTTGATAAGTATATATGTATAAATAAAAACAGACAACAAGAAATCCAAGGACTAAAGTACATGCTGGCAATTCCAATATTGTTAGAGTAAGAAATTAATAAATATGAAAGTTCAGTGTATACAAGGGAACCCAGAAGGGTGCTAATAGTCTGGAATGCAAGTTAATGTGTTCCAAGAATGTGAGAGACAGATGCTACAGATAAATTGAACAAAGTAAAGACTAAGACTTGACTATTGTAGTTTGTAACTAAGAGCTCATTGCTGACCTCGCACAAGTAATTTTGGTAGCATGATAGAAGCAATAAGCCTGACTGCAATGGGCCCAGGGAATAATATGAAGTAAAAAATTATAATAAATGTGTTTTCTAAGTCTTCTAAGGAGTTTTATTGTTAAAAAAAAAAGATTTGGCCCTGGCTAGTGTGGCTCAGTTGGTTTGAGTGCTGGCCTGAAAACAAAATGGTCGCTGGTTTGATTCCCAGTCAGGGCCCGTGCCTGGGTTACGGGCCAGGCCCACAGTATGGGCCGTGCAAGAGGTAACCACATACTGACATTTCTCTACTCTTTCTCTCTCCTTTCCCCTCTTTCTAAAAATAAATAAATAAAATCTTTAAAAATATTTATATATAAATATAGGAAGCTGTATAGGGAGATTTGTTTGTTTGTTTTGGTTTGTATTAACATGGGAGAAAAAGCGATAGGTTCGAGAAAGGATAGGAAACAATGTGCACATACCTGAAGATAATAAGTAAAAAGTGGCAAAAATTGATGGAGTGATGTACTTCAGAAACTAGTGAGAATAGAATTTACTACACAGCTGCAGGTATCACCTTTGGCTAGAAGTGTGGACAGTTTATTTGTAGTGAAAAATAAATATATATCACCACAAACACAATTAGGTGGAAGTGATGTAGCATCTTATAAAAATTCTCTTTTGACTGTGACAATTTCCTTAGTAAAACAGAAAGTGAGATCTTCAATTAGAAGTGTAGTTATTGGATGTTTGAGAAGACAGCATAATATGTGGAATGATCATCTAGAAGAATGGCAGAGTGAAGGCAGAAAGGGAGAATATAATGATTATAAAGAAGGGAAGGGGGTACCCAGAAACTATAATAATAATCATCAGTGAAAACAGTTAAGGTGATGGTATGCTTTTCACTGCTGTGTTCAAGTAAGTAGATTCAGATGTGAAGTAGGCAGAGAGTGAACCAGGTTTGGGGTATTATCAACTGAGTATAATAATCCTGTACAGGGGTTAAAGGAGTTGAAAATATAAGCAAGACATTAATTATAATAGTTTACTGTAAAACTTAGGCTGGTTGTAGATAGAAAAAGAGCCATGAAATTAAAGAGAAACAATGAAGAATAAGGGAGTCAATACTTTTCAGGTTCTGGTTATTGGTGTGAAGATTTTAGAGCATGTAAACTGGTAACAGAAAAGGTAATTAGGGAGAAGCACACTTGAAATTGAGATTATGAAGTTTTGCATGAATTTGTAATGATAAGATTTGTAGTATAACTGTGAGTTCTGGGTGAATTATCTGTATTAATGTTCAAATAATAGAGTTATGAAAGTAGTAATGTTGTACATAGTGATGATACACTGGAGGATAAAATTTTATGGAATGTGAGATGAAACCTAATGTCTATTAATATTCATAAGAAGGAGGGGTCACATAAACTTTAAACTGGAGTGTATCTATACACGAGGAAGAAACATTATCAAAGCTAAGTGCTTTGAAAGAAAAGGGGAAAACAATAGATTGAATGTAACAAGGAAAATACCACATTACATTTCCAGACCCAATGATATAAAAACGAAGAAGCCATGTTCTCTTTGGGGATGAAAAGCACTAGGTTTTAATAACAAGAAAGTAATGTTTTACAAAGTAGTCCAGGTGATTGTATCAATTATTTTTTTCTACTTAATAAACCACCCAAAATAGTAGGATTCAGAGTAACGACCATTTTGGGGGCCCCTCATAATTCTACAAAGCACCTAGGAGGTTTTGTTGATCTGGGTCAGTATTGCTGACACACGGGCTTGCTCATATGTCTGCAGTCAGTTAGTGAAATGCCTGGGTTTTTCTGATCTAGGATGGTCCTGGCTTGAATGTCTCAGTTCTGTTCCAGTTGTTCATAGTACTTCAGCTGTCACTATGATAATCACAAAAAATTGGAATAAATTGGAAGTACATATAAATAGACAATAAACATATTGCAAGAAGTTTACTTTTATTAGTAATCAGTGAAACAGAAATTAAAACAATAAAAATAATTTTATACAACAGTTTAAGAAATATGTATATAATTAGGTGATAATCCTTCACTTTTATGGAAAGAATACACTGGCCCTTTCTGTCTGGAAGGAGTTTCAATAACATCCATCAATATTAAAATTGTAACTACTGACCCCAAAACCATACTTCTTAATATTGATAAAAAAACATTTAAAGTATGTATTGAGAAGAATGTTTAAGGATGTTCATTTTATTTTTTATAGAATATTAAACATTAGAAGCAATTATAAGTGCATAAGTAAAGTTTAAGTATGTTAATCAAAGACTGAGAAAACAAGTGACACACTCAAATTGGGTAACTGAGCATATTTAGTAAAGGCACTATTTACAATAATATGAATACAATTTAAGACAAGCATCAAGGCGGTACAGTACCATGGGGTTATTAACAGTGAAAGACTCCAAGTATCCTGGGCCTCAAAGCCCAAGGTGTTGGAACCATAACCAGAAATCTGTGCCAACTCTATGAGGAAAGTCATTTGTCAGGAGATATGATCTTTTGTAGAGGAAGATAGAAAACTAATTTAAGGAAATAGAAGATGAAAGAAGGTGGAGAATAAATGCCCCATTTTGCTTTCTCCTTTCTGAATATTTTGCCAGTGGCTCTCACTCAATTAGCTAAAGCAACCAGAAGAAAGAGGGAAAGGAAAGCATTGGAGATTGAGAGTTCTTCCACGCAGTCATTTCAGTCCAAGTTCCCAGGGCACAGAGCACAGTTGAGGAGCAAAGAGATTGGATCTGGAGAGATATATGGGAGATAGTTGACACAAAATATAATGGCATACTAAAAAGAAGATAAAAAATTGAGGTAACCTTATAAAAGCTTATAAACTCATAAAAATGGTCTCTCCAACATGGTTAAATTAAAAATCTCAATCCAATATTTACAATCTAATTTTTTACATAAAATATACAAAATGACCATGTAATTATAAATATGCATATATACATTTGTGATGGTTAATTTTACATGTCAACTGGGCTGAGCTAAGAGAGAGGTGCCCAAATAGCTGGTAATCGTTAATCCTTGATGTGCCTGTGAGGGTGTTTCTAGAGACATTAGCATTTGTATCAATAGACCAAGTAGAGAAAATACACACCACCAATGCTGGAAAAGCATCATCTAATCTACTGAAACATGAAAGAGAACAGAACAGAAAAGTGGAGGAAGGGTAGATTTTTTCTCTTCTTATGCTGGGACATCCACCTTCTCCTTTCCTTAGACCTCAGAGCTTCTGGTGCCTAGACTTCACTCTGGGCTTTATACCAGTGATTGCAGGGTTCTTAGGTCTTCTGCTTTGTACTGAATTACAACACTGGCTTTCCTGGTTCTCTAGCTTGCAGGTGATTATTTTTCACTTCTAAGCCTCCACAATCATGTCAGCCAATATCCATAATAAATCTTTTCTATCTATCATCTATTTATCTATTTATCTATCTATCTATCTATCTATCTATCTATTTATTTATTTATCTATCATCTACGTATCAACTATATACTTATCTATCATCTATTATCATCATCTTCTATCTATCGTCTATCTGTGTCATCATCATCTATCATCTATCTAATCTGTATATCTATTGGGTTTGTTTTTCTGAACAACCCTGACAATTTATTTTATAATAAAATACATACAATATTTATTTTAGTATATTAACAAATTATGGAAATGCATGCATACAAATTGTTAACAATAGTTGGTACTCATGTGAAGAGTAATTAGTGGGGATGTGCAGAAACATGAGGGAGGAACTTTTATCCATTCATTTTTGAAATCTTAGAATGAATATGTAGCTGTATATCTAGTTTATTTAATTATTTTTTAAAAATTAAAAATTAAGCAAATAAAACCAGTTATAATATTCTGTAAAGCATTTGGACAACAACGGGAGTGGAAAAATAATTTTATTGTGACACACAGTAATATATCTTCTAGTTAAAATAAATAGAATCAGAATGAGAAACCACAATTGAAAGCCATTTCCTTGGCTCAAGTGGGTCACTTTTCAATTTATGATTATTAAATTATATTGATTTGTCAATGTTCATAATAACATCATTTGGATAGCCTATCTTTTATGTCAATGTACATTCACATGGATTCTTTAGTTAAAACTAAGACATTGTTTTGTCTGGTGGTAAGCAGGAAGAGTTTTCTATGTCTTACTAATGAAAAATAAAAACAGAGGCAGAGGAGCACCAGTAACCTTTCCCAAATATTCACAGTGAGTTACTGAAAACATAAACAAAATTAACAGCCAAAAAAACCTCCCACATTTATCCCACTTTTCTGGCTTGAAGACTTCTACTCTATAACCCCTCATAATCAAGGGTGTTTGTCATGTGGGGAAATTATGCATGGATTTCATTAATTTAGAACGCACCCCTTATTTCCAGGGAAGTTGAAAACATTTAGTTTTGATTCTACAGGAAATTCTTTAAAAATCTAAGTTCATGGTGCCCAAAATGTGTAACAAGTTTTCCCAGGGCATCATCGTTAACTCACAAGGATGTTAAAGGATATGTTAAATTTTCATGGAAAGCACAGAGTGATATTAGACATTTGATGACACTGAATAAACTACTTCTTCTAACTAAAATAGTGTCTGTATTTAATTATGTTGCATATTCTTCAATTATATCATAGCTTTTCAAAGCCAAGTTTTGATGGTTACTAATGATAATGAACAAGTACTTCAGGAAACTACATAAATGTGACTTTAGCCAATTTGATTCTGAGGTTTAAGAAGTTGTGCAGTGACAAATAGCAACATGTATGTCTTTAGTAATACTATAGTAAATTTATTCTAAATTATGAGTACTTTTTTCAAATGGCTACTAGTTTGCTAGGACATAAATATATATGGAGCTGTTTTGAACTAAGTGCTTAGTAAACAGAAATTTTAGTTATTCTATTTTGGCTTAGGGTCACTCTGAAAAAATCACTGAGATACAAAGGGTACTTTGAAAAGAGAAAATGTGGAAATCTCTGACCAAAAGTATTAAAATTATACTCAAGAGAGCCAAATTATAAGAGCTTCAGTACAAGTCTTATATGTTACTAACCTAACTCTAAACTTACTCCTCTTCTAGGTTATCAAGCAACATTTCACTTCTTTACTGTTTTATCACTTTGCGTAGGAGGAGAAGTTAATTTCCTGAATGTGTTTCTAGAAGAAATATTTCTGACTTATCAATGAGTGTAAACAGGGAGAATCAATGATTTGGTCCCTTCTTTCACAAAGATCATTCCCCTGTCTTTCACTAATCACTATGACTCATTTGGCATAGGAAAATGTGCTAAAATGCATAGTCTAATAAAAAGCAGGTGTTGGGCATTGTACTGTGAAATTATACCAGCTTATATTGTGAGGACAAATATATAAAAAGTGTTTGTTATAAAAAGAAACAGAATATTAAAAGTTTTGCACAGCAAAGTAAACCAACAAAATGAAAAGAAAACTCATTCAATGGGAGAACATAATTGTCAATGACACATCTGATAAAGAATTAATATCCATAATTTATAAAGAATTTATAAAACTCAACTTCAAGGAAAAATTCCAATTAAACAATGGGCAAAGGACCTGAAAAGACACTTCACCGAAGAGAACATACAGATGACCAATAGACATAGGAAAAGATGCTCAACATCACTAATCACAAAAGAAAGGCAAACTAAAACCACAGTGAGATATCACCTTACACTGGTCAGAATGGCCATCATCAATAAATCAACAAACAGCAAGTGCTGATAAGGATGTGGAGAAAGGGGAACCCTCGTGCACTGTTGGTGGGAATGCAGCTTCGTGCAGCCACTGCAGAAACTAGTATGGAGTTAGCTCAAAAAGTTAAAAATGGAACTGCCTTACAACCCAAAAATTCTACTTCTGGAAATTTATCTGAGGAAATCAAAAACATTAATTCAAAAGAGTATATGTGCCTCTATGTTCACTGAAGTGTTATTTACAATAGCCAAGATTTGGAAGCCACCCAAGTGTCTACCAGTAGATGAATGGATAAAAAATATGGTGCATTTACACAATGGAATACTACTCAGCAGTCAAAAAAAAGGAATTTTCCCTTTTGCTGCAAACAGGAAGGACTTGGACAGCATCATGCTAAATTAAGTTATCCAGTCAGAGGATAAGTAGCATATTATTTCACTCTTATGTGGAGTCTAATGAACAAAAAAAATTAACAAGCAAAATAGAAACAGACTCACAGAATGACAGCTGTCAGAGGAGACGAGTGTTGCAAGCCTGGCTTAAAAAGTTGAAGGGATTAAACAAACAAAACAATAAAATACAAAAATAGAATCATGGACACAAATAACAGTGTGGTGATTACCAAAGAAAAAGGAGATAGAGGCAGTTAAAAGAGGATAAAGGAAGTATAAACAGTGATGCAAGGAGATTTGACTTGAGATGGTGAACATACAATGCAGTCAGTATACAAATGTGTATTATAGAATTGAATCACTAAAACATATATAACATTATTAATCAATGTCACCCCAATAAATTCAATAAAAAATTTAAAAAATGAATAAGAAAAATAAGATTTTTTTCATGTAAAAAAAGAAAAAACAAAGAGAATGAAGATATAGAAAAAAAGAAGTTACGTCATATAATACAGATTTTTAGACTAGGAATCAAAGCATGATTTCTGCCACCATTACTTGAACTACCACACAACATATTTAGTTTTCTGGATCCCAGTTTTGTTTTCTCATTGAAAATTTTAATTAGCTTATTTATCAGTCTAATTATGATTTACCTGTGTATAAAGTGTCTTGAGGAATTTAAGGATGAAAATAAAATAATATATACTGTCAGTTACCATATAATTTATTGTTAGGTTAGGACTTACAGTTACTTCCTAGATTATGAACATCTTCATTTTTTTTCATCCACCTATACTTGTGTTACCACACTACAGCCTTCTGAGGAAGGTTGCTCCAAAATCTTTGTTGCCCTGTGCTCAACCTCAACTCTGAAAAGCAAACAAAACAGAAGAAAAACCTTGAGTGCTCTACTATTAACAGTCCGGTCACTTCTGGCCAGTCTCTAGTCCTAGCCTGCCAGATATGGGGTGCAGAATGCACAGAGAAGCAAATTAGATTTGAGTAATGGAGAACTCTCAATAGCAGATTGGAGGAAGTATACACTTTCTCCTGAAGGCAATATAATTTAATGTTTCTCTGTTAGAATTTGCTGTTTTTCTTCCATATCTTGATGGAGCAGTATACCCAATGCATATCAAGTATGAAAGAGCTGATCAGTGAAGTACCTGACTTTTAATTATATTTCTATTTTATTTTATATTAGATCATTTAATACAAGCAGTTCTTCCAGGTAGCCCAACCCACTGTTGAAGAAGGCTAAGCAGAAGTGACTTCTGCTGTGCCTGTCAGAAAGAAAAGAATTGTAGTAAATGAACTCTGCATTTCAAATGAGGAGATGGAGCCACTGAGAAATTGAAATTATCCAAAAACATCTTTACAAATAAATCTCTGAAGAGTTTCTTTCTCCTTATAGCTTTTGTGTTTGACCCTTTGAAAACGTTATTATTTTCAGAACAGCATTGTTTAAAGGGCAAGGGGGAGAGAACTCTACATAAGATATAACTTATGTTAAAAATTGAAACTTCCAAATAATAAGGGAAAAAATGACTTGGCTCAAATTCAGAGAAAGAACTTTAAAGCTTTGTTTACGGCTTAAGCTCTGAAGTGAGAAGCTATTTTTCATTTTGAATTGACTTAAGGCCAATGAGATTGAGTTCTTTATTTTCCCGTTTTAGCATTAAATGTGAAATTGTGCATACACGTACTATAATTAAAATTAGTAACATTTGTTTCACAGATCAACTTCCTAGAAAGTAATTTTATAGGCTGCTGTGATTAGCCTTTACTTCAAATACAGAATTAAACTTTGTAGTTTTTCTTTATTGTTTTTCTGCTGGAGGAAAACATAATGGCATTTGTTATTTTTATGCAGCAACTGTGAAATCTTCAGTGACCACACTAGTTAAAATTGTAAAAGCTATATACATTTTCCTAAGTTATACTTAACAATTTGTTGTAAGAGTATTAACATATACAACTCCATTCCTTTTTCTTGTACACAACAGCAAGGTCAACTGGAATAGTAAGGCCTTCAAGAAATCTGTTTGGGGGCTCATCTTCTGTTTTGTTTTGTGAAGTTAAAAAGACACTTCACAGAGGACAAAAATAGGACCATAAGTCTAGATAAAGATATTGGCAAAGTTACCATTAAAATACTGTGCTTCCTTAATGTTCAATTAAAAATGAGACACAAAGCAACAGAGTACATAAAATACATGCTTCTAAGAGAATTTACTATGATCTGTACTTTTATTTATTTTTAAGTAGTATGACATATATTTCAATAGTCATTTAAACTCATCACAATTATGATCTGTACTTTTTAAAAATATTAGAAAAGAGGAAAGTTTTGACCAAAATATATTACAGTGTATTAGGCAGGATTACGTATTTTTCTTCCAGATTGAGTTGGTGTAGTGTATTCTTGGTTATCAGAATACTCATATAGTTTGGAAACTTTGAAATGGTAAATATTCATGATGTGTGAAAAAGTATGATTAATAACTATATGATCTTAATTACACAAAAATAGAAGCTTAATTGTGTAGATACACGAGGGACTTAGGACATATCAGACTATAAACTGCTTGTTGTTATGGATGACTTTGGTCTTTTTTCTTGTGTTTTTTTGTTTCCTATTATATGTACTTGCTAACTTTAAAAAATAAGTGTTATTTAAAAAAAAAACAAAAAAAGATACCAGTTCTGTGAGCCTACTTTTTACTTTATATAAAATGGAGAAATAAAGTCTACCTGAAGGGCAAAATGACAGTGTTATGATGGGTTTAACATGGCACCCAGAATATCATGGTCATTAATATATTTACTTGCTGCCCACATAGGATAAAGGGCTCTCAACTTTGCCTATTTTTTTATCATAAATTGAATAGTAATATTCTCTGTGTTTCTATAACTTGAAAAGCATTGAAATAAAATCCATCTTCATTAATGAAAATAATAAAACATTCCACTAATTTTTCAGTTTCCCTGAGGTGCAGTTACAAGTTTTCATTTTGTTAAACCTCTGCTCCACCACACTGCCCCTACACCCTTCTCCAAATCATTCAATTCATCAATTCTCTCTCTTTTCCAGAGAGATTTAGCAGGACCAGGGTGCCTCTCAAAGATGCATACCAGCACTACTTTAGCTTCATGTGGCAAGATTGAAAATGGCTAAGTATTATCTATATTGAAAAAGAATTGAGGTGCCCCTTTGAGATATATAGAAAGTATCTATGGCTGTGCCTAATTATCGTAGAACTATAATATGATCTCTGCTCACAGAGAGCTTATCGCTACATGGTCACCTGTCTCACAAACATGAAATAATTAGACAAGCTGGTACTTAGCTTCACACGCTTTACATAAGTACTGGTGTTGTTTGAAGAAAAGGTTGGTTATCCAGTGACTGAGAAACTCAAAGTCTTTTTAAAATGCAGCATGACTAGCATACTAAATGCTTCAAAAGGATAACAAAAGGTGATTTATTTCATAACACCTTTGTAAACCTCTTCAATACTTTTAATCAACATATCAACGTTTTTCTATGAATTCAGGATAACTTATGCACATAATTTTTATCATTTCCCATGATGTTGTGCAACTGTCACCACTATCTGTTTTCAGAACTTTTTCATCACTTTAAATGGAAATCTTATGCATACAAAACAGTCACCCTCCATTTCTTATCTGTCAAGCCCCTGGAATCTACTAATTTACTTTCTGTCCCTATGTATTTATAATTTTGGATATTTCATATAAATGAAATCCTAAAAAATACGGCCTTTTGTATCTGCCTTCTTTCCTTTAGCATAATCTACATAAGTGTTCACATCAGCTTTACTCACAGTAGCCAAAGATGTACACAAGTTAAATGTACATCAGCAGATGAATGGATAAAGAAAATGTGGTATGTCTGTACAATAGAATATTACTCACTCATAAAAGGTAACAATGTTCTGAAAACTGAACCTTGAAAACATTATGATCATAGAACATTTATATAATGTGTTTTTAAGCAGGGATAGGAAAGAATCCTCATTACTTTAGAAAGCATCTTACTGACTGCTGTAGGAAGAATTAACTAGAGGGAGCAAAATAAGTGGGGAGAACAGTTAGAAAGCTGCAGCAGTGTACCAAGTGACAAATTGTCTTTTTTAAAAAGATTTTATTTATTTATTTTTAAAGATAGGGGAAGGGAGGGAGAAAAAGAGGGAAAGAAACATCAATGTGTGGTTTCCTCTCACATGCTCCCCACTGGGGGCCTGGCCCACAACCCAGGCATGTGCCCTTCCTGGGAATCAAACAGGCAACCCTTTGGTCTGCAGGCCAGCACTCAATTCGCTGAGGCACACCAGCCAGGGCCAGGTAACAAATAGTGTTTGTTAGACTAAGAAGTTGACAATGGAGAGAGAGGGTAGTTGACACATTAGAAAAATGTTTAGAAATAGAATTATCAACACTGGTGCTTCATTGGATTTAGAGAGTGAAATAGAGAGAGAAATCAATGCAGACACACAGGTGTGGAATGTAATTATGCTACTTATTAAAGAGTACAAAACAATGTAAAAGACAGATTTCAGGGAGAAAGTCAGTAGCTAAGATGTGAGTATGTTCAATACCATGTGAATGTTAGGATGTGGATCAACAAGAACTATTATATAATAGAGGTAGAAGAGTAAAATTTAAATATCAACTTTGAAAAATTATTGGGCATCATGTTAAAAAATATGGACTTAAAATATACCCCAGCAATCCCACTTCTCAATATATACTCGGTAAAAGTAAATACATATATTTACCAGAAATAATACATAAAAAATTATTACAAAATTTTATTCATAGGGTTTCAAACTGGAAGCTACCAAAATGCCCATTTACAGAAAACTGGATAAATTAATTGTGGTAACAGATTATAGTTCTTGACTGACACAAACTGAGACTGTGCATCAAAGAAATTTATTCTATATTACACAGCAAATAAATAGTAGATCTGAATTTAAGCCTGTCACTATAACAAAATATTTTATTTTATTTACTGCATATCCCTGTATGCTCTCTGCCATTTTTATGCTTCCTGGTGACTTAAAGGTAGAAAACTCTAGCCAGATGGGTAGTCTGAGGCCAGTGTCTGAAACCTGATAGGAATCCATACAGAGGCTTAAGGTTTCTAGAAAATCATCATATTAGGAAGATCTCAATGACAACAACACATCACCATGACTTCCCCCATGGGACCTACACCATAAAATGGCAATGAAATTGTCATTATCAAATAAAAGAGCATTTCACGCAGCATAATCTTCCTGATATAGGAAGATTTCTTCCTGAAAGCCATTTCCATCAGAGTGGCTTTCAACTATTAAGCCATACTGAACACCGTGGAAAGAGTTTAACACATTAGGTTTGACCATTTATCCTTGGCAGCTGAGTGAACCTAATCAACAAAATAAACAAGCAAGTAAAATATAACCAGAAACATGGAAACAAAAAACAAACTGACAGTAACCAGAGAGAAGGAAGGAAGGGGATAATGAGGGGAAAAAGATGCAGGGTTATCAAGGAGCATGATAAAGGACCCATGAACAAAGCCAAAGGAGAGAAGGATCCAGGGTGGGAGGTAGGCACGGGTGGCATGGGGGGAAGTACTGGGAAGGGAGAAGACAATTGTGCTTGAACAATAATAAAAATAAATAAATAAAACTGAATATGTTTTACATAAATAAGAAAACTGAAACCATTGTTCCTTCTCAAGGACTTTCATATTCTTCTGAAAACAAGAAAGAAACAAACAAAAAGAGTTATAAAGAGTTGTGAAAGAGGCTTATTTGAAAACATAAAACAATGCAGTTCATACATTCCATCAGGTCATCTCAAAGCAGTTAGTTTTTTACATACTGTATAATTTTATTGGAGAACACTGGACTGCTAGCACTGCATGAGGAATAAACTGATAGTCAATGGTTCAGCCAAGTTGGCTACAAACAGAATATGGAATTTGCCAGCATTTGCCTTTTTCCTTTCTCTGATCTTTCCTAGGAATCCACCATGTTTTCTGTGGAAACTTGTTCCCCTTTCTCTTAAGTCCGTTCAGCTTCCCATTGCTGTGCCTGCATTCTCACCAGATTAGTTTTCTTTACTTGTAATAGTTGTATGAACTGGAGTAGAGTTTGTCTTTCTCATTAGATGTTGTGCTGAGGAGGTATGTAGAAGATGCCATCTCAACCCCCGTCATTCTCATCTGCAGCAGAAGCTTTGTCTTGCTAGAAACAGGCTTCCCCTGCCCTCTCTCAGTCAGGCTTCTGAGGTAAAAGCATATTTTACATGTAAGACTTTCCAATAGTTTTGAGTGGTTAAAGAAATGGGAATATCCATCTTTTATTTTTTTCTCTTTGCAATATTTTTATTTACCATTGCACTTGGAAGATGGTACAGTTTGTTAGGGCTGTCATAATAAATTACTACAAATTGGATGGCTTAAAGCAGCCTAAATGTATTTGCTCACAATTTTGGAGGACAGAAATTTGAAATCAAGGTGTTGGCAGGGCTGCACTCCCTCCCAAGGCTCTAGGTGGGTATTTTTTCCACCTCTTTCTGCTGGTGGCTGATTGCAGTCCTTACCATTTCTTAGCTTACTGTAGCATCACTTCAATCTCTACTCTGTCATTACATTGCCACCTCCTCTTCTGTCCGTGTGTACTCCTCTATTGTAAGAACATTTATCATTTTTTCTAGAGCCCACCCAGGAATCCAATATAAGACATCTCTAGTTTTTTGGGTTTTTTTAAATTTAAAACCAAATAAGCTACCATTCAGAATTTTCAGGAATTTGGACAGAGGCATATCTTTTTAGGAACTTTCAACCTGCTTGGTAAGATCAAGATGCAGCACATGATGGAGTATAATGCAAACTCTTCCCATACCAGTTTCTGGTTTTGTTAGTCCTGGTTGTTATTTTTTTTCTGGGCTCAGACAGAGTGCAATATTTTACAGTCTTACCAGCCTAAGTCCCTGTTTATTTATGACAAAACTGGATTCTGAAACATGCTGGTTTCTTCCAAGATTCTGACTTGTATAAAAACATATATATTCAAGTAGGTTTGTTTAAAAGATTTTTTTCAAAATTTAAAATTATTTAGAGAAATACAGAGTACTAATAATGCATAACTATTTTCATTGTGCTAGATTACTTTTCTACACATTTTGCCTGGTAATCAACACTCATAATGGATGATTAGATCCCAAGTTTCATGTAGATATGTAGCCAATATTATTTATCTGATGCAGGAAAGAAATCTATGATTAGTCCAATGACAGAAGTAGAACATGTATAAATATAAAGATTGTGGGATGTCCTGACTGCAACTATTTTACATTGTAACCCTTGGTGTCTAGTTACCCCAATGATTTATAAATATTTATACAGCTCATTTATTCTTTTTATTACATAGAAAGTTTTGTGACTCCTTGGAATACTTATTTATTTCTATTTCTGTGAAAGAATTGACATGATAAGAACACTATGGTTGATAATTTCAGACTATTGATAATGATTACTAAATTATTATAAAGTTACTTTAATTTCCTTCTGAAAGCAAGAGACTGCTGAGCAGAGCTCCACATAGTTAACTAATTGTAGTAATTGTATCATATGTTCCTTGATAATGGGTGTTTACAGAATTGCTGAGAGACATGTTTCTACATGTAGTTTGTCAGGGTACATTTGCACTTTCAATTTGTATTCTTTAATATTCCACCAGATGAATAATTTTTGTCCTGGAGAGACAAACTGGTATAGGATATGACATCCTCTGAGTCCCCTGATAGTCCAATCAAAGCCTGTCATGCAAATAGGTTAGCGGTCCATAATTTTCTGTGCACTGAAATAGTTGTTATAAGAATAAACATATACTTTCTCTCCCTGTACTTTATGCTTTCATTATAGTGCTTGTCAAAGGAAATGATTGTCTCTATTATTATTTTTTGGAATAATGTTCCATTTGTAGTATAATCTCTGCCATTAGAGGGATAAAGAAAATACAACACAGTAGTGTGTGTAGATACAATTCCCTGAAAAAAAATTGTTCTCATGACGGAATATAAAAGAGCACATAATAATACAAAAATAGCCCTGTCATCTTGGTACATGTTAGAGTATATTTTTTTAAGTCAGCCCACTGTCATAATTACATTGTGTTTCTGTTTTTCTTTAGAACTCTGCCTTATTTTCCTTTAGAGTCTTTAGATTTAGACAAGCATCAGCTGTCACATGCTACAACGTGGGGAGGGGCAGATGGAAGATAATCTGTATTTTGATGACTCCAGGAAGCCTCAATTCTTTCATGACAATGCGTAGAAGGGAAAACTTCTGCCACTTGCTTCCTTTTTTCCTTTCATCACCTTACGAATAGCAGGTATTGCTAATATTGAGAGAACAAACCTATTTAAGAAAAAGAGAATTGGAGTTAGGCCTTACTTAAGTTTTCTGTTAAATCCATATTGTATACTTTTAGCCATTGGTTTTATGTTACAATCCTGGCTGGTGGTATTGTCTTAGGAAAATAATTCTTATGTCCCCAAATTAAAATAAGGTCCACATTTACCTGTTTCTGGTAATTAAAAAAAAATAACGTGGCAACTATTTTATAGTATTTTCTCAATAGATGTGTATATCTTTGTTATTATGATAATTTAAATTATTTAATATTTTAAATATAATCAATGTTATTTAAATATTATTAAATGGTTTTAATTTTCTACAAAAGCCCTGACATCCACTTACTTTACTCATATAACACCAACCCAGCTAATTAAAATTTTAAATGTTTATTCTACATTTCATTCCAAATTTGTAACTACATTTTAAGTCCTCAGGGTGGGCGCTATGCCTTCTCTCTTTATGTGTTTCTTTAGCATCTCACAGTGATGGATTCCACACCCATAAACTGGCTGCCAGTGAGGGCAGCATCTGTTATAACAGACAATTCTTTCAGCAGGATTTGGCATTTCTCCACATGCTTTACTAAAAAAATATTAGACTATACTATAAGGTTTACTGTAAGTGATATACAGAATATATATATATATATCCAAATCACCAGAAACTTCAGGAGTCCTTCATGCTTTCCACAAAGCCCTGCTTGGTCCTAGCAACCACAGACAATCACTTCTCCATCAACCCTCTCTGCCTCCAGCTTTCTGAGCATGGCTCAGTCTTCTACCTTTCTCTTTCTTTTCTTATTGACCTAGATGGTTTTCCCCTTCTGTCTTAAATGCTTGCAGTTTTCTGTCCTTCAACAAGGTTATAAAAGTCATTTTCTTTACAAAGAAACTTACTGACTAAAAAGCTAGATAACATTTTCTCCATGCATTACAAATACCTATGGGGCATTTTTATAAAGAGGGAAGACCATGATGTTTCAACATATACTAAGACTTGAAGTTTCATGAAAGTTCTGGTTTTATTACTTATTTGTAAAATATTTAGTAAATTATTGATCTTCAAATATTCAGTGTCCTCATTTAAAAATTTGATAGTATTATGCATGCCTTATTATGTTTGTTGTACAATCTAGTGATGCTATTTAGAAAGCACGAGAGATATATTTTATGTCATGTGAAACAAAACCACAATATTTTAGGAAGGAAGGTGTGTAATACATAGCATCCAGAAGCTGTGTGACTATAGAATCTATGTACTTTAACCCAGTAAATTTATAATTCATACATGAGCAAACCCTAAGATCTTGTCAAAGAACTGTCTTGTATTGAACAAGGAAAAGAGGGGCCTTGGAACACTGAGAAAAAAAGAGACCTAGCTATACTTAACAACAGAGAGGAAGATATACCTTGCAGTCACAAATACAAAACAAAGACTACTTCAAAAAGATATTGATACCATGCATTTAAACTAAAACTTATTACTATGAGGGATTTAGGATTTATAAAGGAGTTTTAGGATTTATTCATGCAGATGAGTACAGGATTAAAGATTATATAATGGGGTTGCAGTGTGTGTTTTGGGTGATAAATGTTAAGTACCCCTTTGTTACTTGAGATTTTAAGTTTTCAACATGACAAAATTCTATTTATTGTGGGAACTGATTTCTTCTTCATTGCCACAGAGTCAACTCCCAATAAACAGAATTCTCCTTCAGCATTGAATGTTAATTTGTGTAACAAAAAGGTTGCTTTGTCCAAGTACTTAATTGATTTGACACCACGTTTTCAATTTTTATAAAGCCCTTTATACTCTGTTCCAAAAATATCTTTATTATTAAAAGAGAAAAATAAAGATGGCTAATTCTGATTCCAGAAATACACAGTCACATCTGTCAAATAAAAATGGGAAAACAATCAGCTCCTTATTAAAATGAAATTTTTGACATCAAATAGACATCTTTGCACATGTTATTTTCATTCTTAGACTACAAGGTAGGAGAAAAGAGAAACTCAAAAGAGTGCCTTATGATTTCAAGGAGAGAATTGAGATCATAGTAATGAAGTACTGGTCAAAAGAAATTTTGTTAAGCAAACAATTAACTTTAGATGTTGTCAGCTTTCTGGCTGTGATGGAATTGAAAGTGTTTGTTTATTTTCTTTGAGCCTAGTTTTCTTCAGGGAAAAAATACAATATTGTCACTTATAATGCCACCTACAGTTAATGCTATAAACTACTTACATCTGACTATGCAGTGACATGTGTGGGGATGTCAGCTTGAGTATATGGAAACTCTTTTCCTTATTATACCTCAAAGAGTCCATTTTAAGTATTGGTCACCATATAGCAATCAAATTTGAAGACTTATTATTCTATCAGTAATGGGAAAGGTGAAAATGTCCAGGAGTTAACATGTGAAATCAGACCTAGCTAAAAGTATAACCTTATATATTTTTCTTAAACTTATGATTAAATCATATATATATATTATATATACTATATATAATAAATCATAGTTTTTAATATATACAGGGTTCAGCAGAAGTACTGCCTGCTTGAGTGTAGTTGGTAGGGTAATAATATGGGTATAATATTTATAGTGTTAATTTGAACACTTCACCTACGATGTCATACAGGGTGCTTGAGGGTGATATTGTTATGTCACAGAATTACATGCTTTTGATTTTGTAATAAAAAGGTCATTATTTGTGCCAAATCCTGTATATAATATAGATATATAATATATATATATGTTATACATGGTATTTCATTCATAAATTCTTTAAACCATTGATGCATAACTTAGTATCATTTTACAGTTAGTAAAACTGAGTTTCAAAGAGATTAAGAAATGTGCCCAGTGGTATATATGAAAGAAACAATATAAATAAGTCAGGCTCACTTCAGCTATGGCTCAGTTGTCTCATATCACTGAAGAAAATGGTCCATAAGAAGGAACTGTGGCCCATATTTGGGAGTTACAGTTTTGCATCATTATTTTTTATAAATTTTACCTTGTTGATCCTTATTTATTTTGATAACTCAGGCTCATGCAGTCACATACTTTATATCAATCTGCAGGTGATTATATGCTTTTTTGGAAAAAAAAGCATATGTGTCTTATTTTTAGGGCCTGCTTGGTAATCTATCAGTTATTACTTGTAGCTATGCTTGCTGTTTGTCCTCTTAATTCTAATTTTACTTTCTAAACTTCTCTGTGCTTGGGAACTAAATAAGATAGAAGAGAGAATCAAAGTCTAAGAATGGCATAATATCAACATCAGCATAAGTAGTACCAGTCATACTTAATGTGCTCGATGACTATTAGTTAACTCAGATTCTTAGGGCCCATTAAAGCTACTGGTGTCTAACTTTGTATACACAAAATACTTGCTTCCTGATAAATTTATGCCTTTAACCTTTTGTTCTTTATGACTTTACTCCTATTTTCACAACATTGAGATTATCCAATTAAAGAGAAACCCAAGCGTCTCACTATTGCTGGGTTTGAACTTAGACTTTGTTTTTAGTCTAACAGATTTTTAAATAGCTTTATCAAAGTGTAATTGATATACAAGGAACTGCACACACTTAATGCATACAGTTTGATTGATTTGGATCTATGAAAACACTTGGGATACTATCACCACATATCCAATGCTTTATACAATTTTGATGGCATCCTTGTGTGCATGTGTGTGTGTGGGGGGTGGGGAGGGTGAAGACCAAAATATTCTATTAAGCCATGTTTTCTTTTTTCCAATGGGATCCAGTCTCATCTTATTCTTTGACCCCAACAAATCTTCATTTCAAAGCCTTGGCAGAGCTTTTATAATAATTCTGGCTGGCTACTTTTTAATCTACTCTATTCTTATCTATTCTGTCATCAGTTCAGCTGGTCCGGACCATCATATTTGAAAAACCAGAGGTAGAGACCCTCTAGAATCCACCCCACAAATTCAGATCAAAAAGGGTTATTTTAGAGCACATTTTTCATACTAATCCCTAAGACCAGGAAACAATAAAACTTCCAAAAATTCCTCAAGTACTTGTAATAACTTTTATTTTCTTTTTAACTTTTGTGTGTGCTTAAAGAAGATCACAAATAAAGTCTTCAACTGTTTTTAATATTTTCAAAAAGCTTTCTTTTTTCTCTTTTAATTGCAAATTTGTGGATTCAAATAGAACTCACATTGATAGGCAGTTTTAATTTCTCTTAGTGCCTAGAAGTAATTAAAGGACTAATAACTCTAATGTGTGAATCTCATAGCTCATGGTACTGGAAAGTGAAAACATTACTCATAAATTCAAATCTATTGACTTGGTGCTAAATTAAATATTAGCAGAATTTGCAACTTTCATTATCAATCTTCCTTCTTACATTCAGTGATTTCTGTACATTTTATTCATTTTTTTATTGTTGTTCAATTACAGTTGTCCCAGCCCCCCCATTACTCTCTCCTTCCCTGCCCACTCCCACCTCCCATGTTCAATCCTTCCCTCCCACCTCCATCTTTTCCCATGGGTCCTTTGTACATGTTGCTTGGCTTGACCCTTTCTCTTGTTTTCCCCGTTATCCTCTCTTACTGTTTTCTGGCCACTGCCAGTTTGTGTATGTTTTCTTTAAAACTTTCAGAGTTAATTAAAAGTGTCTTATTTATTTATTACTTTGTTCAGCAATTCTTTTTTGAGCTTCCATTTTTGCCATGCTCTGTACTACCCACAAAGATGTAGAAATGAAAGACATAGCCACTATTTTTAAAGAGCCATTAGTGTAGCACATTAGGAAGAAGTTAAGCAGTTATTATAGGACAGTGCCATCTATCTTCTATGAAAGAGTAATTTGTACTATGCTATGGAAGAAAGAAGAGTGGTCACTCACCAGAAGGAAGGGGGTAGATCAGAAGAAGGCAGAGAGGTTTTCTGACTAGGAGCTAACAAGATGTAGTTGAGCAGTGAAAGATGAAGGACATGGTCAAAGGCATCAATGAGTTTATACTATTAATTATTACTTATTTAATATCCATCCTTCAATAAAAGACTTGAAGTGATAGAGTTGGACTGACCTTTAATCACTGAGAGCTGTCATTTTTTGAGAAATAAAATGCAACAGATCCTTATATAATGGGAAGATAAAATTTAATGTAGCCATTAAAATAGAACTTTCCTAATGAACAAGGTCTCTGCAAAGCCAGAAAATTATTACTAAAATGGCTTCAGAACAATATTACTATCTAGATATGAGACAAACTTTCTCCACTAGAAAAGGTTTGGTGTTGTATTATAAACCTTTATTGTTAATTGAACCTATGTTCTACCTGGTGGAGTCTTTAAATAATTTATTAAGAGATCAAGTAACTCAGAAGACATACATATGTCTACCAGGAGGAAGTCATTTAAACTATAGAACATGTGGGCATAAAGAGAGCATTATGACTGTTCTAGAGATTGTAATTTTGTTTATGGTTTTTTTAGACCATGGGAAATTTTGATGTTTTAAATTATTTTCCTAATATGCAAACTTAGGAATTTTATTTTTGTGCCCACACAACCTTTGATGAGAAGCTGTTTCTTTTACCAATCCTGTGTAGTCATAAAGTGAATTCATATTTGCATTTAAAGAGGCTCTTGGTTATATACATTACTTTATCTTATTTGTGGGGGAAATATCTATTGTAAGGTCAATCAAAGAAAAATTTATAAAATTTGTAACATTCTAAATATATTTTAAAAACATGTAAAACTGGCCCAAATGCAGTAAGGGTGGTTATGTGAAGTATAGGTTAACAGTTAATAGCCAGGAGGTAAAGGTAAACAGACACTAAGAGGACAAATCAATCCAAAAATATATATATATATATGTATGTATGTATATATATAGGTACACACACATATATACATATATATATATGGTGCATGTATGTATGTATATATATAGGTACACACATATATATACATATATATATATATATATATATATATATATGGTGCATAGTTATAATTATGGAGCTAAGTTTTAATATTGATTAAGGCTGATTACAGCTTCTTTTTCCTGTAATTTCCTGGGTATTAGTATATGTTTCTATGTTTTCCCAAGGGAACTAACAAAACATTTTGTCTAGTCCTGTCTTTGCCTTAAAGGATGTGAGAAAAATTACTGGTATTATTATTTAGATCACACTAAGTTTAAAACAAATAAAAGAGTTTATGTCTTTATGCCATTCAGCCTTCCTCTCCAAGTACATTTATTCAGTGTTTTTTATGTCCTTTAAAATTTTTTTAATTAAATTTTTTTAATTAAAAATTATATATATAGCAACCATTCCTGGTTAGGCTTATTTCTAGCTATTATAACTATATAAAACAAAGTTACCAGGATCTCTTCAAAGACCCTCCTGCACTGGGTCTCTTTCAGGCTATCAAAGAAATTTCAGGAACATTTCCTAACTTTTCTCTCTTATTGTCCCAAGTACATTTTTAAGTCAGAGATTACTATGTTTGTCCATTGTAATAATCCATTTTCTGAGCTTCACTTAATTCTCAATATTTTCATCTTCCATAGTTTAGACCTGTTCAGTTTGGAATGCTAAAGCAGGGATGAAGCTGCTCTGATTTCATCCTGATGTAGCTCTGTGCCATCTCCTCTCTCTGGCAACAGGAGAAGAGAATACTGTATTATAAGTGTTGGCATTGTAAAATAACAGTGGCTCTCCCTGCACAAGGTGAAAACGCACAGTTACTAGTTCTTTATGTTGTTGGGTTTTTTGTTTGTTTTTCTTTTTCTTCGTTGTTTTCAGAAATTATCCTGATGCTTCTTCTCTTCTCTGGCTAGGCACTTAAGACTCCTTTTCCTCAGCCAGCCTCTAGGCTTCTAAACAGTTACCCCCAACCCCCACTCCACTGTCTTTTTCATGTATAACCATTTTTTCCTGGCCGTATTTTTGGCAGAATCTTTTGTAAAAAGTTGGAGCAGACCCTTTCCAAGTATCAATATTGATCTTTGGAGTACTCTGTTATTTCCTCACTTTTTACTAAAGTGCATTTTCTTCTCAGCACAGTTTTCTTTCTCTGACAGCATCAAGTAGAGGCAGTTCCAGATAAATCTTCATCTTTGGAAAGTCCTAGTTGACAGTGAAACGCTAATTTTCAGAAAATAGAAGGTGCAGCACTGCAAGAACTTTTCTTAAGGGGGAAAGAAAGGTACTTCTTTATTCACCCACAGAGAGTCTGAGTAGTTGGGGGGCATAGGGAATGCATGGAATTTCAATAATGCCATTTAAAGTGATTCTCTCTGTGGATTATGATGCCTTTCACTTTTTAACAAATAAGGTGAATGATTCCTAATGCCTGCAGAAGCAATTTTCTGAAATATATTCTTATTTATCAGAGGAATATATTCCTATTGTCTTAACCCTCTTAGGTTCATTCAAACTTGATTTTAAAACTTAAAATTACAAGTGAATCAAATTTAACGGGATAACTTTATATTCTCCTCATTATGCCCATCTACATGATTAAGTTCTGGCATATTTTCTTTGGCCAGCTGCTTTCACATTTTACCTTTATTATTTTCTCTTACACTTCTAGAGAATATTCCATTTGGAAGCAGCAATCTTTTTCTTACAGTTGTATGTGAAACACAGTTTATTTTTTTTATTGTTCAATTACAGTTGTCCTCATTTTTCCCCCATTACTCTACCTCACCCAACACACGCCCACTTCCCACATTCAATCCTCCCCCTCTCTGATGCCTTGTTCATGGGCCTTTTATATAAGTTCCTTGATGATCCTTCCCTCCTTTCCCTCATTACCACCTTCCCCCCCACCCGTCTGGTTACTGTTAGTTTCTTCTTTATTTCCATGCATCTGGTTATATTTTGCTTGCTTATTTTGTTGATTAGTTTCCACTAATAGGTGAGATCATGTGGTATTTGTCTTTCACCACCCAGCTTATTTCACTTAGCATGCTGCTCTCTAGATCAATCAATGCTGTTGGGAAAAGGTAAGAGCTTCTTCTTTTTTTCTGCTGCATAGTATTTCATTGTGTAAATGTACAACAGTTTTTTGATCCACTCATTTACTGAAGAGCACTGAGGTTGCTTTCAGCCCTTGGCTATTATAAATTATGCTGTTATGAACACTGGGGTGCATAGGTTGCTTGTAATTAATGTTTCAGAATTTTTAGGGTATAATACCAGCAGTGGAATCACTGAATCAAAGGGCAGTTTCATTTTTTAGTTTTCTAAGGAAATTTTATACTGTTTTCCACAGTGACTGCACCAGTCTGCATTCCAACCAACAGTATACTAGGGTTCCCTTCTCTCCACAACTTTGCCACCACTTGTTATTTGATGATTTGTTTATAATGGCCATTCTGAATGATGAAGTGGTATCTGTTTGTAATTTTAATTTGCATCTCTCTTTTGACTAATGATGCTGAGCATCCTTTCATATATATGGCTCTGGGCTCTCAGAGACATATGAAACTTCTACTCCTTGGAGAAGTGTCTAATCAGGTCCTTTTTCTATTTTTTAAATTGGATTGTTTGTCTTCCTGGTGTGGAGTTGTGTGAGCTCTTTATGTATTTTAGAGATCAAACCCTAGTCTAAGGTATCATGGGCAAATATGTCCTCCCAAACATAAGCAAAATGAAAATGAAAATTTGGCACAGTTTGAAATTTCTAAAAGTTATTAACAGTTGAAGATATATTAAAATAAATATATCAAATGTATATTTAACAATTACATGAAATTATCTGATACTTTCAATTCTTTAGAGGTCAAATTTGTTCTCTTTATAAGGTAATGCAAAGGTTTCAAAACCATTATATATATAATGGAATTTATGGTATGGACCAGAAGAAAAGAGTTCCTCTTCATTCTGTGCCAATCTGATTACATTTTCTGTATCTTATCCACTTCTGGAATCCATGTTATAAGGTACTCCTGAAAGCTCAAAAACAGAAGACAATACTTCTGTTTTATTGTTCAAGCACAAATGTGCTTGAACATAGGTTTCATAGGACTTTATGAAGAAAAGAAAAGAAAAAACTGTGCTTTGAAGAACATCAGTGGATTCAACCTAGGAGAGGGTTGAAACTACCTACTCCATCAGGAAAATAAAGGGTCTTGATGACCTTCATGATGTGGTGGAGTTAATAAGCTGAACCCTATCAAATTAGATGAAAGTATAAATAAGAGAAGAGAAGTTAGTGAGTCTGAAGTAGAGAAGGAAATAATGTGAAATCTGGAGAAAAATATAGGTTAGATTTTTCTGTGAGTAGTTTTCCTTTTAATACAGTATTTTTTCTGGATTTTGTGTAATCTGTGCAGTAGTAAATCACATTAATATGTTTTAAAAAGTTTAGAAATAATAAAAATAATGAGATTATGAGGCTTTTAGATCCTTCCAAAACAACCATTAAAGCAAGTAAAAGAGTGTGAAGGACTAATGTAACTTTTCACATTATGGAGTGGCTGTCACCTAGAATAGAAAATAAGTATTATTTTTTGTAGCTCTAATTGCCAAAACTAAAACAAGTGTCTGATTGTCACTGGGTAACACATTTCAATTCACAATAGCAAGTGTCTTCTTTATTGAATCCTTCCCAATATAGAAAAGACTACCTCATGGAAAACAAAAGTATCATAGCAAAGAATGACTGAATATTTAGTTAGTGTATATAGAAGAAATTCTCATTCCATGTATGCCATTTTTAAAGGAGACAGGTAGGGAAGACATAAATGGAAGGAGATAATGAGATTATATTTAAATTTTATACATAGCGATTCTATAAAGTAAGAGAAATTATGAACCCCAGAGTTCATAGCAGCACAATTCACAATAGCCAAGTGCTTGAAGCAACATAAGTGCCCCTCAGTAAATGAATGGATCAAAAAACTTTTGTACATTTACACAATGGAATACTATGCAGCAAAAAGAAAGAAAGAGCTACTACCCTTTGCAACAGCGCAGATGGAACTGGAGACCATTATGGTAAGTTAAATAGGCCAAGTGGTGAAAGACAAATACCATATGATCTCACCTATAAGTGAAACCTAATCAACCAAACAAAATATAACCAGAGATATTGATATGAAGAACAAACTGACAGTAACTGGAGGGCAGGGCATAAGGTGATAACAGGGGAAAGAAAGGGAAGGTGTGGGGGAGCTTCATCCAGCAAATCTCCCCCAGCCATCACGGATAAGAATATTTTACCAAGACATGATCTGCTTGGGAAGGAAAGCTGACCAGTCTCTCAGAGGAGAAAGGTGTTTCACTTCTCTTCCAATGGGCTTTTATTGAGTTTAGCTTTCTTAAGTATACATATCAACAAAGGAGTTATGGTTTACAGATGACATTTATGAGATCACAGGGGTACTTTTGAATCAGAGTCTGGTAGACAGGGTGATGCCAATTGGCAGTAAAACCTTGGGAAATAAACTTATTTTGTGCTTGGAGAGATAACATTTGAATTGAAGACATTCTTAGCAAAGGTTTCATAGGACTTTATGCATTCTTTCTTAGGCTTGATCATCTTTCATTGGGAATTGCCAGTGCCAGCACAGGGCTTCACCTCTTGTCAACATTGTTTCAGGCCTGAATCAGATGGGGGAATTAAGGCAGCCAAGAGATTAGGAGACTTTTTACAGATAGAAAGAGAACTCAGGCTGTGATATGGCTGAGGGGTGAGGGATTTTTTGTCCCTTCTCCATAATCCCCTAAATCCTTCCCTGATAGTCTCCTTCATGACTGTGCCTGTCTTAGGTTGTTCCTTTCTTGAGGAATCTTACCTGTCATTGACTATCCAGCTATCCTCCAGGGGCAAGCACAGTGAAACAAATGGGACAGAGACTGCACCTCTGCTGGGAGGATAAGTTTTTGTCTCCTTAGTGGTTTATGGTCCCAAGGTCCCCTAGCCATGGGGCCTTTTCACCTGTCAGTGGGGTTACAGCCTCTGAAACAAGGCAGATGGTTCCCAACAGAAAGGGTCATCAAAGAATATGTATAATGGACCCATGGACAAAGGCAAAGGTGGGGAATGACTGGAGGTGGGACGTGGAGGTGGGTGGGGTGGGGGAAAATGATGGTGGGACAATAGAGACAACTGTACTTGAACAACAATAAAAGAGGGAATAATCATATAAATATATATAATATGTATCTCCACTTAATTAAATAATATTTTGACACCAAAAAAAGATGTGAATGACCTAAAAAATAGGAATCACGTTCCTTTCTCAGCTCTGAATGACCTAAATATTATCCAAATATAGTATTAGTTAATCGTTTGCTGTAGTAGTGAAATCTAAACATCTGAGTGACTTAACACAATAAAGATTTCCTGTCATCATGCAATGCCTGATATAGGATAGGTGACTATTCCTTATCTTTTTGTTATTCCATCTGAAGCACTTATTTCCAAAAGGGGCAGGTAGGAAAAGCCAAAAAGAAAGGACACATAAATGCTTATTCCATTGATCAGCACTGGCCACATAACCCCAGCTGAATGTAGGGAAATGAAGACAAGCATGCAGAATATTTGTCGAGCAGTGACTGTTTTCACTGCTTACTGTAACCATAGAGAGAGACATTGAACCAAAGGGTAACACTTGTATCTGTTTATATAAAACAAGAATTAAGAAATGCAATTTATAATTATTTTGTGTACTAAAGTAAATACTCCTTCAAAACCTCCAAATAATGTCTTTTAAAATGAATTAAAGCTCTGAGGATATATTAGGCATTCACAAGTTTCAAGCTGAGTCCAGAAAAATAGACATATTTTATATTCTGCCATAAACTGGTCAAGATATTCAATAGAATGAGAAAACTATTATTGCATTTTTCATTGTAAATTGTAAATAAATCTCCTGATTATTAAAAAATGAAAATTCTGACATTCTTTACTAAAGCAGCTGAAGCAACCTCTACATTTGAGAAATATTTAGAATGTGGTTTCTAGAATTATTTAAATGTAGAATTTTTTAAATTTATTTTTACCTAATTCTAGAATTCTAGCATTTGTGTTCAATTTTTGACATTGAATAGTACTTCTAATGCTTATTTTGTTACCAATGTCTAGTATAGTCCCTTAAGACACAGATTATGTTAAGTAATTCTAAGAAATAAACGAACCCATATCTTCTCTCCACTGTGGCTATTTTTTTTTCTGATCATGTGTACCCAAACGTAACAGTCTCACTGAAAATTAGCTTAGGAATTAAGAGAACAAAATCACATCTGTTTAAGTGGGACAATGGCACTCTTTATGTTAATCTCAAATTTGAAACTGAGGTCACAGCTCAAAAATTCAGGTCAAAAGACAGAGGAAGTGATACAGTCACTATGAAAAACAGTAAGGGGGCACTTTAAAAAATTAAAAACAGCACTACCAGATGATCCAGTAATCTTACTTCAGGGCATACATCTTAAGAAAATAAAATCACTATTTCAAGGAAGAGATATCTGCACCCCATGTTTATTGCACCATATTTTACAATGAAGATATGGAAACAACCTAAGTGCTCATCAACAGATGAATGAATAAAAAAATTGTGATACACACACACATTATTCAGCCATAAAGAAGGAAATCCTGACATCTGTGAGAAAATAAGTCAGTCAGAAAAAGACAAGTGCTGTATCTCACTTATACATGAAATTAAAATACAAAAACAAAACAAAACCAAAAAAACAAGCAACTACTGTTATAAGAAAGAACAGATCAGATTTTCTGTGCTTATCTGCATCAGGGTGTGGGGGAAGAGGGAATTGAATTAAGGTGGTCAAGTATACAAACTACTAAGTTTGTATAAGATAAGTACTAAATGAAATGTACAATGTGATAGCAATCGTTAACATTGCTGTATGCTGTATAGGAAGTGCATCAAGAAAGTAAAACCTACAGGTTCTCATTACAAGAAAACAATTTTTATTTTTTAATTTTTTCATGTCTGTATGAGATGACAAATATTAAGCAAACTTATTGTGATATCATTTCACAGTACTACATGTATTGATAAGACAAATCATTATGTTGTATATCTTAAACTTATTAATGGTGTATGTTAATTATATGTCATTAAAACTGGAGGAAAGAAAAAAATGTACCTTTTTATCTTGAAGGTTATTGCTAATTCACTCTCCCAAAATGTATTAATTTTATTTCCATTTGATTGTCTGTTTCCCCAAAAGCTTGACAAAATAAAACATATATAAGTTATTACATACAGTGGATGGGTTGAGGTGGAAGAAGGTTTGGGGGTTAAATTGAAATGGAAAAATACAATAAAAATAACCATTCAAAAAATAAAAAAAAGAAATTACATATGCTGGTGATATTTTTGTATGTATGAGATCTGTCTCAAAAAAGTCCAACTATTGTTAATATGATGAGAACAGTTTGCAAGACAACAATGTAACCTGGCAGCCAAGGAGAGTGGACTGTAATGCGCATGCAAGAACAATAACTAGTGCAACTTCACTGACTAGTGCAACAATGACTAACTGGTGCAACTTTACTGCACTAGTCAGTGAGAGTGGTAGACACCATTGAGTGAGCAAGTATATTGTGTGGCTGTCGTATTTGAAATAACTGAGCAAACAGAGCAACAAATCTGCATCAAAATGTGTATTAAGCTTGAACACTCCTCCACAGAAATTATTGGGATGATTCAGAAAGTCACAGCTATAGGCAGCTGGTTATTGGCAGCTTCATCACAATGATGTGTCCCTTCATATATCAGGCATTGTGCAGAGTATTTTTTTGTGAAACATCAAATCAGTCAGGTGACTCAGCTCCTCTACAGCCAGATTTGGTATCTTGAAACTTCTGGGTTTTCCCCAAACTAAAATCACCTTTGAAAGGGAAGAGATTTCATGCTGTTGAAGAGATTCAGGAAAATACAGTATGGGGCAGCTGATGACTATTGGAAGAACTGTGTGAGGTCCAAAGGTACCTAGTTTGCAGGGGACTGAGGCATTATTGTCCTATGTACAATGTTTATGGTATCTAGAATCTTCTTCAATAAATGTCTCTATTTTTCATATTACATGTCTGGAAACATTCTGGACAGACTTTGTATGTATGAACTGTTTCTCAATGCCCCATTTTTAGTAGTCTTTTCCTTATTAATTTCCTTCCACTGCAGGTGGCCATTTGTCTTTTGATGCTGATATTTCTCTTAAACAGAAACTTTAGGGGAATAAATTCTGCATGTTGAATTTTTAAAAATGAAAAAAAAAGAGGTAGAGTTTGTAATCTGAATAAGTAGTTTAGAACAGATGCTCGAAAAGCAAAACACAATGAGTAGAATATAGATGTCATATGTTTAAATGATATGATTAACACTCAGAATTTAAAGAGATCCAGAAGATAACATCTGCTGTGATCACATCCCTACCCCAAGCCAGAAGCAAAATATAAAACAATTATGAAATTGAAATGTTCATATCTAAATGAGTTTGGAAAAAACACACATGATCAAAATGGAGTTAGGTCTAGGGTAACACCTCAGAATCCTATAAATGAATGTAATACTACCTTTTTTGTACATTCAGATTTATATTTCTCCCAAGAAAGTATGCTTTTATTATAAGAAGTTTTGGGGTGTATTTTTATAAGAGCTATAAAATAATAAGGGATTGCTCCCAGAAATAAGGTTGGGTTCTATGGGTCTAGGAGATTGTCATACTAAAACTCACAAGTAGAAATGCTAAATTATAACTAAATTTTCTGAAGTATTTTCAACATAATGGGGCTTTGCTTCAAATGAAAGAGGATATAGTATCAAAGATACTAAGGGTATACCTACAGAACTATGCTATATATACATAGACAAGTCAAGTGGAACTCATTGAACATTTTGGAGAGTAGATTAAAATATGTGCCATCAGCTTCAGCATGTTAGCAGATGGCAATGAACATGAACATACCATAGCCAGAGACCTTGGCCAAAATTAAATCTTAATGTATTTAGAATTTTATCAATATATTTAGAGTTTAATAGTGAAATTGTACCAGTAAAATTTGGATTTGGTTTGAGTATAATTGTCTGCATTTTATTTAATTTAAAATGTATGATTTTATTTCAGTTTAGTGGCAAAATGATGAGGAATGTCTTTTTCACTTCTTGAGTTGTCAATTTTGTGAACTGCTGATTTCAAGTAACACAGTTTTTATTTTATCACATTATACTGCTTCTGATTTGGAATAGATTGTGTCCCAATGCAGCAAAGTGCATATTCAGAAATATCTAACATACACAAGGGTTCGGCTTTAGCCTTACTTATTAGGTTTAATTACTAATGGAACAAATAATCTCACTATGAGGCAACATCTCACATTATGAACCCCCCAAATGTCCCAAGATTAGTTATTTGTCCTGTCTTTGGCCACCATTTTACCTTGATCTGCCTCTCTATCCTAGCACCTGTCATAATAAAGAATATTTGTTTAAAATCTAATTTCACCTATTAAACAGAGATGTTCTTGGACATAGTGCTTAGTTTTGTATCCCCTACACATTGCACATTGCAGGGTACCTAATCATCGCTCAATTTTATTTCTTTGAAATCAGCTGATGAAGTGACATCCCAGAGTAAACCATCTGAGTGGTCCCTATGCAGGTCGAAATGAGTGCTCACTCACTCTTTACCATCAGGCTTTTTGTATACACTTCACTTTAGGAAGAGGAATGGCAAATCTATATCTACTTGATCAGTGTTACACTGTTCTTGAAAATCTACAGAGGTAGAGATAGATACACTTAATGAAAAGTTGTTTCTGTGAACAATTATCTTCCTTTACAGTTCCTAATGGCTGTGGTAAGATGATAACGTAAAACATCAAGTTCTGTGGGTTCAGGAGATTAACATAATAAACTCAAAAGTAGAAAAAATGGTGTACCCAATCACAGTGTTACATAGGGTTAGAGAGATTGAACATTTGTCTTATTGATAAACAAACTGGTTCTTGTAGAACTGTAACATTTTTAGGCTTTTATTGTTGTTATGTTTTTCATTTGAAGTTAATAGAGGAGTTGGAGTCTCACAATGCAGAAATAGTGGATTCACAGAAAATGTTAACTTACTATATGAAAGAAATATGTCAAGTTACAAAATATCTCAAATTATTGATTGCATTTTAGAAATCATTTACAGATTTCTTCACATTTCTCCATTTCTCTAGTTAAAAGTATACGTGGCACATCTCTCCCCTGATTTAAAAACATTTCCCATTTTATTCAAGTACAAAGTGGATGACCTGCATTTAAAAAATATTGTCATGTTTACGTAGATAGATTATTGTCTAAATTATTAAGATGGATATTTCATGAACTTTGCCTGTTCTATGTCTAATTATCAACAATAAATATAAAAATTAATACCATTATCTCCACTTAGATGTAAAACATGAGGTGCAAAAATTTTGAGTAATAATCTCAAGACCACATATTTAATAGCAAGTTGGAATAAAAATCCAGATAAAGCTCATTACTTTTCATTTTCTACATTGTGCTATCTCTTATGAGAGCAGGTATATTAGAGAGTCACAAAAGCAATAATGACATTGACAAAGCAAATCACTATGGGGTTGGACAGTGTCCTCTCTTAGCATTATCAAAAAGGGAGTTCTAATTACACCTGTCAGTATTTACAAAAGGAAAAACCATACTAAAACCAATAGCTTTATCCAAGAAAATATACTATAGACCTTGTTGAGTTTACAAGGTAGGTATGTATATGTGCTTTATTTTGTTTCCAAAAGTTGAAACAATGGATAGGTCAGATACACATTTTCATATAATTTTTGTAAAGTGAATGAATAATCTAGTATCTATAATAATTTAAATTATTATAAACAATTTAAAATTGATATACATTTTAAATAATAAATTATGATATATTTATGAAACAATAACAAATTGGATATAGTTTGATAAGGGTAGAAATAGTGGGTTCCATTTTGTACATATAATATTTGACATGTGTCTAGAACAATCCAGGAGTTTTATTTTTCTTTTTTTAATATTTATTTATTTATTTATTTATTTATTTATTTACCTATCTTTAGGGGGAATGGAAGGAGAGAGGGAAAGAAATATCAATGTATGGTTGCCTCTCTTGCATCCCCTGCTAGGAATTGCTGGGTACTGGCCTGAAACCCAGGCATGTGCCCTGACTGGGAATCAAACTGCGATCCTTTGGTTTGCAGGCCTGCGCTCAATCCACTGAGCTACGCCAGGCAGGGCCCAGGAGTTTTCTATTAAAGAGAATATTGTATGAGTCTGAAGTGTTTAAATTATTATAAATACTTTAAATAATTTACAATTATTTATAATAATCTAGTATTAATCTTGTACTTTCACAGGTTTTAGTTTTTGAGTTTTCTGTTTCTTTTGTCCCATTATTAAGCCAGTAAATGGCCTAAAGATCATCTACTTTTGTTTCTCTTTGACAAATAGGATTAAGATTTTTTGTGCATTAGTTAGCTTTATTGAACCAATAAAACCTTTTGAACATAACCATAAGGTTGCTGAATTTATGGTCTAAGGGAATAGAGGTCAATTCAAAGTAATCCAGAATTATTTCTTTTTAAAAAATATATATTTTATTAATTATGCCATTACAGTTGTTCTATTTCCTCCCTTCATTCCCTTCCTCCCTGCACACCCCCTCCCCCACCATTCCCCCCCTTCAGGTTATGACCACATGTCTCAAGTTCTTTAGATTCTATATTTCCCATACTATTCTTGTCCTCCCCCTAACTATTTTCTACCTACCATCTATGCTACTCATTTTCTGTACCTTCTCCCCCCTTCTTCTTCTCCCACTCCCCTGTTGCTAACTCTCCATGTGATCTTCATTTCTATGGTTATGCTCCTCATCTAGCTGTCCTCTTAGTTTGCTTTTATTTTAGGTGTGGTTGTTGATAACTGTGAGTTTGCTGTCCTTTCACTGTTCCTATTTTTATCTTCTTTTTCTTAGGTAAGTCCCTTTAACATTTCATATAATAAGGGCTTGGTGATGATGAACTCCTTGAATTTGATCTTATCTGAGAAGCACTTTAGCTGCCCTTCCATTCTAAATGAAAGCTTTGCTGGATAGATCAATCTTGGATGTATGTCTTTGAATTTCATGACTTGGAATACTTCTTTCCAGCCCCTTCTTGCCTGGAAGGTCTCTTTTGAGAAATCCACTGACAGTCTGATGGGAACTCCTTTGTAGGTGACTGTCCCCTTACCTCTTGCTGCTTCTAGGATTCTTTCCTTCATCTTAATCTTGGCTAATGTAATTATGCTGTGCCTTGGTGTGTTCCTTCTTGGGTCCAACTTGTTTTGGACTTACTGAGCTTCCTGGATATCCTGTAAGTCTATTTCCTTTGCCAGATTGGGGAAGTTCTCCTTTATTTTTTTATTCAAATAAGTTTTCCACTTGTTGCTGTTCCTCCTCCCCTTCTGGTACCCCTATAATTCAGATGTTGGGACGTTTAAAGATGTCCTGGAGTTTCCTAAGCCTCTCCTCCTTTTTTTGAATCCTTGTTTCTTCATCCTTTTCTCTTTGGTCATTTTTTTTCACCTTCTGGTCCACTTCTTTGATTTGAGTCCCAGTTTCCTTTCCATTACTATTGATTTCCTGTGTATTTCCCTTCATTTCAATTAGTTTAGTCTTCATATGTTCCTCTAATTTGTGACTAAAATCAACCAGTTCTGTGAGCATCCTGATCACCAGTGCTTTCAACTGTGCATCTGAAAGTCTTGCTATTTCTTCATTGCTTAGATTTATTGGCTCTGGGGCTCTGAGTTGTTCTTGAGCTATGTTTTGATCTGTTCATGCCAGTTATGTATGAGGAGCGGAGCCTTAGTTGTACACCAGGGCGGGGCCACCCAGGTCACTGGTTTGTGATGCTGTAGGTGGGGGCAAGGTCAGAGAGGGACAATGGCAGTCCCCTCTGCCGCTTCCAGTCACTGGGGCCTGTGCGGTCCGTCTCACTGCTAGCGCCTTCACCAGTTTATCTGCTCGTGAGTATATGACCGTGATCAGCCCTCAGTGGCCCACCACCTTGCACCCTCAGTGGGTCCACCCACTTCTCCACACCTGGGATCTGCCCAGGGCTGCTGGCGCACCTGGGTTCCGCACCCGGGTTGTCCATTGGATCTTTCCTGCCCGACCCCGCTCTGCTGCAGGCTCTGCCCCTCTTACCAGTTTGGCTGAAGGGTTCATAGTTGTCAGACTTCTGTGTGCTTCAATTTTCTGTGATTTGGCTGCGTTTTTGTTGCTAAAACTTTGTTATTTTTAAACTTGGTTGTGCGAGAAGGTGCAGTGCTTCCACCTATGCCTCCATCTTGGTGGAAGTAGAATTATTTCTTTTAATCCACCTTAAATCAATAAAAATTGTATCAACCATTTTACCAAAGCAGAGTTTAGATTTTGAGATAAATGAGTAGTTGCATGTATGAACTGAAGCAGCACATATACACAGCACTGAGATAGGCTCCTGACTGAAAAGGAACGTCTGGACATTTCAACATCTGTCCCAGATACCATGAACAGGTAATTGCTTAAATGCACTGAGTTATTCCAAGAAAAGAGGGGATTCTGTGACAGGCCTGATTGGATTCAGATCTAATTGGGTTTAGAGTCACAATAGATCTTTACTAGATCAAAGTAGCTCTATCAAGCTTCTATGGTAGATAAGCAATCAAAGCATCTCTATAGGCACTGGTAGAAATGTCTATTCCAGAGTTAGAGAAAATCATTAGGGTTATTGCCTCATTTGGACAAAAAATAAAAGAAGCCTATTCTAAATCAATTATAGGGAAAGATAAGCATATTTGAGGCAGGTCTACAGGAATAGGATATAAGGAATGAGAAAGAGGGAGAGAACCACGTATTCTCCATGGTTTTTTGGGTTGTAGGGAGTATAGTTGGTCATTAATTGGCATCACTGACCAACATTGAAATTAGGACAATAGAAATCACTTTGAGGCAATGTTGCCAGAAGTTGTATAAGGGTAGGAATAGTGGGTTCCATTTTGTACATATAACATTTGACATGTCTCTAGGACCCAGGAGTTTTTTATTAAGGAGAATATTACGTAAGTCTGAAATCTTATGACTGGTGGTGGTATGATTAATAAAACCTAAGGGAAGACATAATCTACTAAGGAAGATGGGGTACAACAAGAAACAGAAGAAGCTACATAGATTTAATGAATCTTCTCAGTTCTATATGCTAAAAGAACTTTCTAGTTGAGTAATACCTGAGAAACTAGCTTAAAGTAGAAGCTATTTAATATATTGCTGGAATCACATTAGAAATAGTCTAGATCCTGTCATAGTTGTTCACAGCTTTTGCTGGGTTCAAATCTTGGGTCAGCAAACATTATGTGAATTTGTATAAGGAACTTAAACTCTAAGTATAATTTCTTCAATAAAAATGTATGTAAATACTTAAACTTTAAATTATGATTAAAATGTATAAATTAGCAGTTACAGAATAGCCACATGGATATAAATTACAGCATAAGAATATATTCAATAATATTTTAATAACTATGTATGGGGCCAAGTAGGTTCTCGAAATGTCAGGGGGGCAGCTTTGTAAAGTACATGATTGTTTAACCTGAAGTATATAATTGCAGTGCACCTAAAACGGATACTTACATAAAATAATATTGAATGTAAACTCTAATTGAAACACAAAAATAGGCTTCTGGATAAGATGGACCCATATGTAGGTATACTGTGCCTCCTAGTACAACCAAAAGATGAAAAACAACAAATTTAAAAACAAAAAACAACCAGAACTGAGAGAAAATCAAACTGTATGAAAATCTGACAACCAAGGAGTTAAAAAGGAACTTTCATTCAGACTCATAGGAGGGGCAGAGACAGGCAGCCAGTCAAAGAGGACTCATGGTGAGGTGGGGACTGGAGGATCCTGGTAATCAGGATGCTCACAGAAATGGTGAGGCAGTGGCTAGCAGACCAGGCAGATGCACATTTGCATGTGGATGAAGTGGGAGAAACAACTGGGTAGTGAGATAAACCATACAACCAAGGGTTATAGTGCAAGGAAATAAAGCCTTGAAATCTCTAACTAAAAATCCTTGGGGGTTGCAGTGGTGGGAGAAACTCCCAGACTTGAAGGAGACCATTGAAGAGATCCACAGCGTCCTAGAATGTACACAAAACCACCTGTAGGGTAAGTGAAGGCAGTCTGGCTTCTTCACCCAGGTGTCTGGGTGGCTGAGGGAAACAGTGTTTCCACAGCCTTGGAGGGGCCTGATAACTAGTATGATCGTAGCTTTGAGATTGGGTCCGATAAACTGTTCCCATAACATGAAGTGGGCTTACATGTGCAGAATTATATTATGTTTCGTAATGTTCTGGCATTTTGCCAATTTTGTTCCACTCTGGTACTTAAACAGGTAGAGATGCCCCGCTGGGGCAATGATGATGAAAGACACTAAGGAGACAGGTGCCATGATGGGTGCCATGCTGGAGAGCAAGGGCCATGACAGGGGACATGCAGACAGACACTCAGCTTGCAGCAGGTTTTGCTCACCCACTCATGAATAAAGGTGTGCCAGACATGCCAGACATCCCAACAGCTCCATTAATATTTTTCCCCCTGCACAAATACCATGAACCTGCCTGGCCTTGAAGGGTGAGAACACACCACCCAGCTGGAAATCAGCACCAAAAGGGCCCAGTTTCCTTGTAGGTAGATGGAGAAGTGACTTAAAGCTGACAGAGAGTTGATTAAGTGGCACAGTTCACTCTTAGATCCCTCCCCCACTGACAGCATCACAACATAGCAACTTGGGTTTGCCATAGCAACCCTGGCAAATACCTAAGACTCTGCTCCTTACTGTGTAATGGGTGTGCTGAGACAAAAAAAGTAGACCAAATGAAAGAACAGATCAAAGCTCCAGAAAAAATACAACTAAGCAATAAAGAGATAGCCAACCTATCAGATGCAGAGTTCAAGAAACTGGTAATCAGGATGCTCACAGAAATGGTTGATTATGATCACAAAATAGAGAAAAAAGTGAAGGCTATAAAAAGTTAAATAAAGGAAAGTGTACAGGGAACCAAGAGTGATGGGAAGGAAACCAGGATTCAAATCAATGGTTTGGACAAGAAGGAAAAAATAAAGATATAAACAGACCAGAATGAAGTAACAAGAATTAAAAAAAAAAATGAAAGGCTTAGGAACCTCCATGAAAACTTCAAACATTCTAACATCCAAATCATAGGGGTGCCAGAAGGAGAAAAACAACAGTAAGAAATTGAAAACTTATTTGAAAACATAATGAAGAAAAACTTCCCCAATCTTTAAAAGAAAATAGACTTCCAGGAAGTCCAGGAAGCTCAGAGAGTCCCAAAGAAGTTGGACTCAAGGAGGAACACACCAAGGCACCTCATAATTACATTACCCAAGATTGAAATGAAGGAGAGAATCTTAAAAGAAGCGAAACAAAAGGAGAGAGTTACCAACAAAGGAATGCCCATAGGACTATCAGCTGATTTCTCAAAAGAAACCTTACAGGCAAGAAGAGGCTGGAAAGAGTATTTGAAGTCATGAAAGGTAAGGACCTACCTCCAAGATTACTCTATCCAGGGAAGCTTTCATTTAGAATGGAAGGGCAGATAAAGTTCTTGCCAGATAAGGTAAAGTTAAAGGAGTTCATCATCACCAAACTCTTATTATATGAAATGTTAAAGGGACTAATCTAAGAAAAAGAAGGTGAACAGTAAAATGACATCAAATAAACAACTATCAACAACCAAACCTAAAAAACAAAAACAAAAATGATCTAAGCAAACAACTACAGAAACAGAATCACAGAAATGAAAATCACATGGAGGGTTATCCTCTGGGAAGGGGAGTGGGAATGGGGGAAAAGGTACAGAGAATAAGTATCATAAATGGTAGGTATAAAATACACAGGGGAAGGTTAAGAAAATTATAGGAAAGTAGAAGCCAAAGAACTTAAATGTATGACCCATGGACATGAACTAAGGGACGGGGGTGATGCGGATGGGAGGGGGTGTCAGGGTGGAAGGGAATAATGGGAGGGAAATGGGACAAATGTAATAGCAAAAATCAATATTTAATAAAATCATATATAAACAAATATTTTATATGGCCCAAAAATAAATAAATGAAAATATTTAATTATCTTTACATCCAAAGTATGTAAAACAGTTACAACAGAGCTTGGATGGATTTACAGATTTATGCATCTTTTGAGACTAGTGTGGGAAAAAAGAATATAGTTAAATATTGAATTTCTTTGGGGTATCAAATAGTTTGTCCTTTAGCCTAAGAGAAAGAGTAGACATTAGGTACTATCTAAACAATACAAATATATATTTCTAAGTCATTGACACTTTTTAATATCTTCAGAAATCCCCTTAGTAATATGTACAAACATACATAATATGTACAAATATTACAAACCTTCATCCTCTATCCCTATTCAACTTCCAGTTCTAACAAGGATAATTTAGTGAACCCACCCTCCTTTAATAGTGGTCTCTAACCGAGAGTGCTTACTCTCCCCTCTGTGAGGTAAAAAATGGCATTCAGAATTTGCCAGAAGTAAGTGTCGATGGTAATATAGGTTGCTATTTTGCTAGTGTTTTTGGAGCAATGTGATAGTAAATACAGTCAATATAGATTTGTTTTTACTCCAATTAATATGAGAAAAATAAGGGAAAAAGTATTTGTGCACATTATGAAATGAAACAGGTTCAAATTTCCATTGTCTTGCTTAAGGGTTACTCTTTTGCAGGTGGGAGTATGTACACACACAGAGACACACATTTCAGTCATCTTCTGGGAAGGTAATGTTGCCAGATAAATAACTTCAGGATGAATAAAGTGATGCTGAGCTTAACTATTAGGAAGGTTGAAAACCATGTCTTAATAAAAAAATCATAAGGATACTTACTGTTATTACTACAGGGTCATAAAATGTTAACAACAGAAATAGAAATTCCAGGATTGCAGTTGTCCATCAAATCATTCCTGTTTCATAAAACATGTATTCACCCTGCCAAGTAATTCCATAACCAAATAGAGCTTTCATTCATTAGTAATGTGATAGTGAGAAAAACTTAAGGCCTTGACCAGATAAGGGCTGATTAATAATCCACATTCATGGCTAAGTATATATGGATATAATGTGATGAAGTATCTCTTCTCAAATAATATATTTTTGTTTATTGCAGGGCCATCTGATGGTAATATAAATCAAACCAACACAAATAAGTGAATTTCAGGTCCAAGTCAAGAAAATGATCTTTTTTATACTTTATTTATTTATAAAAAGAGAAGAAGGGATGAAGAAAGAGAGAGAAATATCAATATGTGGTTACCTCTCATGTGTCCCCTCACTGGGGACCTGACCTGAAACCCAGGCATGTGCCCTGACTGGGAATCAAACCAGGGACCCTTTGGTTTGAAGGCCAGCACTCAATCCACTGAGCCACACCAGCCAGGGCCATAATTCTTGATTAAGAAATTTCTCCTGTTTTTGTATGGGAATGGCAGAAACCAAACAAAGGATTAACACTGCCGTAAATATCACAGCATACAATCAAAAGAGAGGAAGAGAGAGAGAAAGACTGGAACACACAGCAAGAGAAAGGAATAAGACATTCAAAAGTCTGTGCTCTGTACATTCAGGTAAGTATTCTGACTTCACATGGCATCAATGAATCAGAAAGACCCTGCAAATCTTTAGAGACTGAAACATCTTTAGTATGAAGTTTTATACCTGAAGCAGTACAAACACACTGTTTCAACATGTCAGAATTTTAATATTACCACTCTTTTGCAGGAGAAAACTATATACTTGAATAGGTATTGATTTCCTGACTGGGTGCTATTTGGCATTTTACCTGGTATTAGTAACTGATAGCCTTGCATGGGATTTCATTATATTGTTTCTCTCAGCCTTGTGCAGACTTTTATGCCAAACCTTTGTATTGGTGCATATAATCTAATGGACTTCAAATTAAAAGCAATGAAAACCACATTTTTCTGTCTACCAGATGAGATGTTATTAAGAGTAATGAGGTAATGCTATCAAAGCTTCATTTCTTAATGTTTGGTTCTTAGAACCCAAGCTTTCTGACAAATAAAAACTGCCATGAGTTATTACTCATTGTCATACATGAATAATGATATATTTATCATTGTTCATTAAAGGGATGTCATCTCTAATAGTTTTTCCCCTCCAGTAGTGGATTTACAAAAGAGAAAAAATGGTATAATCAGAATGTCCACACGGAGGAAAAATGGGTGTGATTTTGTTGATAAAAATGTGTGTCACTTGCCCTGGCCAGTGTGGCTCGGTTGGAGCATTGGAGTGGAGTCTGCTGCACCAAAAGGTCATGGGTTTGACTCCCTGTCAGGCACATACCTAGCTTGTGGTTCAGTCCCATTTGGAGGCATGTACAGGAGACAACTGATTTCTGTCTCTCCCTCCCATCCTCTCTCTCTAAAACTTGATGAATACATACTCAAAGAAAGAAAAAAAATAAAATGTGTGCTACTCAAGAGGCAATGGATTAATATTTCTCTTTCACATCTTTCTCTCTCTCCCTAAATATTATGAATATGTCCTCAGTTGCAGATAAAAAATAAAAATGTGGCTTACCCAAAGTCTGATGATAATTTTATTATTATAGTATGTCTATGTAAATATGTTTGATCATATTTGCTGAAATAAAGTTAATGTTTGTTTTTACAGCAGTCTGTATGTGAGGCACACCTAAGACATAAAAATTAGATATTCTAGGTAAAAATACAAAATGGAATCAGATATTTAAGGTAGCATATAGCTTATTGTCACACATAAGAAAAATTAATATGCAAAGATATTGTTCTTTGGTCACATATTATTGAAACTTGGAGAGGATTTAGGTCTCTTGATTGCTAATTTAGTGTTCTTTCATGTAACATGTTGGCTTTTCATGCAATATCTCCTTCTTTAGAAATTTACTGTGTCTTGAATAGCGTCATGGATAAGAAAGTATGACCCACACATATGCTGCCTACAAGAGACCCACCTCAGGACAAAAGACCATCACAGACTAAAAATCAAAGGCTGGAAACAAATTTTCCAAGCAAATGGACAAGAAAAAAAAGCTGGGGTAGCAATTCTCATATCAGACAAAATAGACTTCAAAAAAAGAGCCATAAAGAGTGACCCAGAAGGTCACTTCATAATACTCAAGGGAAGAATCTACCAAGAAGACATTAACATCATAAATATATATGCACCCAACATAGGAGCACCAAAATATATAAGGAAAATCTTAGAGGAATTCAAGAAAGATATAGACAGCAACACAATTATAGTGGGGGATTTTAACACCCCACTATCAAAAATGGACAGATCTTCCAAACAAAATATCAACAAAGACATTGCGGCATTAAACAACACCCTTGATGAAATGGACCTAACTGATATATACAGAGCTCTTCACCCCAAAGAAGCTAAATACACATTCTTTTCAAATGCACATGGGACATTCTCAAAGATAGATCACATGATAGGGCACAAAACAAGCCTCAACAAATTCAAGAATATTGAAATCATACCAAGCATTTTCTCTGACCATAAGGGACTGAAACTGGAAACCAACCCCAAAGGAAAAAACCCAAAACACCCAAAATCATGGAGATTGAACGGTATGCTATTAAACAATGAATGGGTCAAGAATGAAATTAGGGAAGAAATCAAAAAGTTTCTGGAAACAAATGAAAATGATCTCACAACAACCCAAAACTTATGGGATACAGCCAAGGCAGTCCTGAGAGGGAAGTTTATAGCAATACAGGCCTACCTAAAGAAAACAGAAACATTTCAAACAAATGAACTTACTCTACGCCTGCAAGAACTCGAGGAACAACAACAAAAACAGCCCAAAGCAAGTAGAAGGAAGGAAATAACTAAGATCAGAGCAGAACTAAATGACATAGAGACTAAAAGTACAATTCTAAAGATCAATGAATCCAGGAGTTGGTTCTTTGGAAAAATAAACAAAATACACAAGCCTTTAAGTAGGCTCATCAAGAAAAGAAGGGAACGGACACAAATAAACATAATCAGAAATGAAAGAGGAGAGATTACAACTGATACCACAGAAATAGAGAGGATTGTAAGAAATTACTATGAAGAACTGTATGCCAAGAAATTTGAGAACCTAGGGGAAATGGACACATTTCTAGAAAAATATAATCTCCCAAAACTCAATGAAAAAGAAGTAGAAAACCTGAATAGACCAATAACAGCAAAAGAAATTGAAGCAGTAATAAAAAAAACTCCCATCACACAAAAGCCCTGGACCAGATGGATTCACAGGAGAATTCTACAAAGCATTTAAGGAAGAGCTAACCCCCATTCTTCACAGACTATTCCAAAAAATCCAAAAGGATGGAAAACTCCCTAACTCCTTTTATGAAGCCAGCATCATCCTAATTCCAAAACCAGATAGAGATACAACAAAGAAAGAAAACTTCAGGCCAATATCGCTGATGAACATAGACGCTAAAATCCTCAACAAAATATTAGCAAATCGCATCCAACAATATATCCAAAAGATTATACACCATGACCAAGTGGGATTCATCCCAGGGATGCAAGGATGGTTCAACATTCGAAAAACAGTAAATGTAATTCATCACATAAACAAAAGCAAAGACAAAAACCACATGATCATATCAATAGATGCAGAAAAAGCTTTCGATAAGGTACAACACCCATTTATGATAACAACACTCAGCAAAATGAGAATAGAGGGAACATTCCTCAATATAATAAAGGCCATTTATGAGAAACCTACAGCCAATATCATACTCAATGGACAAAAACTAAAAGCTTTTCCACTAAGATCAGGAACAAGACAAGGATGTCCACTTTCACCACTCCTATTCAATATAGTATTAGAAGTTTTGGCCACAGCGATCAGGCAGGAAAAGGAAATAAAAGGCATCCAAATAGGAAAGGAGGAAACAAAATTGTCACTGTTTGCAGATGACATGATAGTGTACATGGAAAATCCTATAGACTCTACCCAAAAACTGCTCAAACTAATTAATGAATTTGGCAAAACAGCAGGATACAAAGTCAATATCCAGAAATCAAAGGCATTTTTGTATACAAACAATGAAACAGCAGAAGCAGAAATCAAGGAAAAAATCCCATTCGATATAGCAAAAAGAAAAATAAAATATCTGGGAATAAACCTAACCAAAGAGGTAAAAGACCTGTATGCAGAAAACTATACAGCACTGAAGAAAGAAATCAAGGAAGACACAAACAAATGGAAACATATACCGTGTTCATGGATTGGAAGAATTAACATCATCAAAATGTCCATACTACCCAAAGCAATATACAGATTCAATGCAATACCAATTAAAGTACCAATGGCGTATTTCACAGACATAGAACAAACACTTCAAAAATTTATATGGAATCATAAACGAGCCCAAATAGCAGCTGCTCTTTTGAGAAAGAAGAACAAAGTAGGAGGGATCACAATACCTGATATCAAACTGTATTACAAGGCCACTGTAATCAAAACAGCCTGGTACTGGCATAAAAACAGGCACATAGACCAATGGAACAGAACAGAGAGCCCAGAAATCAACCCAACCCTCTACAGTCAATTAATATTCGACAAAGGGGGCAGTAACATAAAATGGAGTAAAGATAGCCTCTTCAGCAAATGGTGTTGGGAGAACTGGACAGCTACGTGCAAAAAAATGAAACTTGAGCACCAACTTACACCATACACCAAAATAAATTCAAGGTGGATAAAAGACTTAAATATAAGTCATAACACCATTAAAGTCCTAGAGGAGAACATTGGCAAGAAAATCTCAGATATTCCACGCAGCAACATTTTTACGGATATGTGCCCTAGAGCAAGGAATATAAAGGAAAGAATAAACAAATGGGATCTCATCAAAATAAAAAGCTTCTGCATGGCTAAAGAAAACAGTATTAAATTAAAAAGACAACCAACTGTATGGGAAAACATATTTGCCAATGATACCTCAGACAAAGGTTTAATCTCCAAAATATACAAAGAACTTACACGACTCCACTCTAGGAAGACATCGAACCCAATTAAAAAATGGGAAAAGGACTTGAACAGACACTTCTCTAAAGAGGACATACAGAATATCCAGAGACACATGAAGAGATGCTCAATATCATTAGCTATCAGAGAGATGCAAATTAAAACCACAATGAGATACCACTTTACACCAGTCAGGATGGCTATAATAGACAAAGCAACAAACAACAAATGTTGGAGAGGGTGTGGGGAAAAGGGGACCTTAGTTCACTGTTGGTGGGATTGTAGACTGGTACAACCATTATGGAAAACAGTATGGAATTTTCTCAGAAAAATAAAAATTGACCTGCCTTTTGACCCAGCAATTCCACTGCTAGGATTATACCCCAAGAATCCTAAAACATCAATTTCAAAGAACCTATGCACCACAATGTTCATAGCAGCACAATTTACAATAGCCAAGAGTTGGAAGCAACCTAGGTGCCCATCAGTAAATGAATGGATCCAAAAATTGTGGTACATATACACCATGGAATTTTATGCAGCAGAGAGAAAGAAGGAACTACTACCTTTTGCAACAACATGGATGGAACTGGAAAGCATTATGCTGAGTGAAATAGGCCAGGCATTGAAGGACAAATACCATATGATCTCACCTTTGACAGGAAGCTAAAGAATAAAACAAACAAGCAAACAGAATAAAAACAAAGTCGCTGAAATAGAGAACAAGTGGGCAGCGACCAGAGGGGAGAGGGAAGGGAACTTAAGGGGAAAAAGGGGGAGGGATTTTGAGGAACAAGTATGAAAGACACAGAGATGAGGACTGGGGGGGGGATGGGAGGGCGGGGGGAGACCGGGCGGGGGGGGGGGGAAGAGAAAAAAAAAAGTACTTGAAAAGTAACTAAATAAAATAAAAAAAAAGAAATTTACTGTGTCTTTTTATTCCTTTAGTTGTATATGATGTCATTATGCTATTCAATTACTTATTTACCTCACCTATGTTCTCATTAAACTACAACTGCATACTAATAATTAGCAACGAACAATTTGGTAAACAGATATTCCTTCACAAGCACCTCTCTGTCTCTCAGAGAGACAATTGCATGTTGATGGTCCTAAATAGAATTAAGTCATGAGAGCCAAAGGGATGGCAGGGTTTATTTCAAACTGCTTGAGAATGATCTGAATGGGTAATTACATAGCTCACAGTTTTTTCCTTTAGCATTAAAAAATGTGATACATATCCAATGTATTTCTGGAAATAAGATACTGTGTACTGTTTGTATATTGCTAATAAGATACTGTGTACTGTTTGTATATTGCTGTTTGTATAAAAATGTGATACATATCCAATGTATTTCTGGAAATAAGATACTGTGTACTGTTTGTATAAGATACTGTGTACTGTTTGTACTTACATTTCTTTTCTAGCTAATGGACTGTGTGTGTGTGCGTGTGCGTGTGTGTGTGTGTGTTGGGGGGAAATGTAACGTTCACTTTGTTTTAATTCATAAGCTCTCTCTCTACATATAATTATTTTCAGTGTTCCTTCATTTTGATCAAGAAGGATAAAATACTAGGGCAATTGATTCCCATGACAGAAGTAGCACATCCTGAAATTTAGTTACTTTCTTTACTCCTCTGAAAATGAGCATCACTTAAATTATTTTTAGCTCCTTATGCTAATCTTAATTAGGGCATCTTTTTGTAATGACATACTTTGTACACACTCACTGACATTACTTTGTGCAATGGTGTATGGGAGCATTCCCCAGCTCTTTATCATTTCTGTAGATTAAAAATAGATAAAAATAACTTATAAAGTAGTTAATATTGATAGAAGGCATGATATCTAAAGTAAAGGAAAAATAATCAGTTGGGATTTATAAAAGACAGATTATTGACTTAAAGCAAAACACAGAAAAGCAGGAAAAAACACTACAACAAAGCAAAATAGTGTGATAGTACCAGCTAAGAAATTAATGTGAACTGGAGATAATCACTAAAAATTGTTGGGTTGTGATTCATTAGGTATGGAATAGGCCCAAGTCTTTCATTTTTATCAAATTCCCAGTTAATGCTGATGCTGCTGGTGCATGGACCAAACATTGAATAGTACAGGTGCATATACACTGAAACCCTCTCAGTCCTGAAGGCTAGTATGAAGGTACAAGATAAAATGCTCTTTGTAGGATGAGAAACTAAAGAACAACAAAACACTATAAGATAATTTATATAAATAGTTCGGCTGCAAAAAGCAAATGTTATATCCAAGAATGCTGGACACATGATCATTATAATAATTTTGTGACTTTAGGCATCATTACACATCTATAATTAGTTATCCTTATTTTTCATCTCAGCCCAAAACAGAATGAACAGTTCCTTTGTGCCTTGGACTGTGCTACATGAAAACACAAAAGCAAAAGCCCCTGCCTCCTCTACCCTGTACCTCCAGGAGCTCCCAGTTTATCTATCGATAAAGATATAAACATATAAATGCAAATGCAAATAATCATATATAATCAGCATGCCCTACTTCTTCACAGTGTGGTTTCAAATCTCACTTTCTCCCCAAATCCTGTTGAAATAAGAGATGTCTTTAATATTCCCCCTTTTAAGTCCAAGAACCCAAAATATTTATTCAATATAATATTGTTTAACAAAAGTTGGGATATTTCCATTTGTTCAGCAAGAGGATCCACTTCATGTGGCACTCCTTTTAAAGAGTGCTGTGCACATTCTGTCACTGCTCATCTGGAAATCATTTTTGGGGCCAACAGGATAGGCAGATCATCTCCCGAGTGTTATTGTTTATGTGGCCACAGGCCACTGATATCATAACATGTCAAATACTTTGGAGACAACGCTCTTTTATTTCTTTTTTAAATATATTTTATTGCTTTTGCTATTACAGTTGCCCCATTTCCCTCCTTCACTCCCCTCCACCCTGAACACCCCCTCCCACCCACATTCCCTACCTTTAGTTCATGCCCATGTGTCATAAGTTCTTTAGCTTCTACATTTCTCATATTATTCTTGCCCTCCCCCTGTCTATTTTCTATCTACCATCTATGCTACTTATTCTCTGTACCTTTTCCCCCTCTCTCCTCCTCCCACTCCCCAGTTGATAACTCTCCATGTGATCTCCATTTCTGTGGTTCTGTTCCTGTTCTAGTTGTTTGTTTAGTTTGTTTTTGTTTTAGATGTGGTTGTTAATAATTGTGAGTTTGCTGTCATTTTACTGTACATGTTTTTTTTGTCTTTTTCTTAGATAAATCTCTTTAACATTTCATATAATAAGGGCTTGGTGACGATGAACTCCCTTAACTTGACCTTATCTGAGAAGCACTTTATCTACTATTCCATTCTAAATGAAAGCTTTGCTGGATAGAGCAATCTTGGGTGTAGGTCCTTGCCTTTCATGACTTGGAATACATCTTTCCAGCCTCTTCTTGCCTGTAAGTTCTCTTTTGAGAAATCAGCTGATAGTCCTATGGGCATTCCTTTGTTGGTAACTCTCTCCTTTTGTTTTGCTTCTTTTAAGATTCTCTCCTCCATTTCAATCTTGGGTAATGTAATTATGAGGTGCCTTGGTGTGTTCCTCCTTGAGTCCAACTTCTTTGGGACTCTCTGAGATTCCTGGACTTCCTGGAAGTCTATTTCCTTTGCCAGAATGGGGAAGTTCTGCTTTATTGTTTGTTCAAATAACTTTCTCACTTGTTGCTCTTCCTCTTCTCCTTCTGGGCCCCTATAATTTGGATGTTGGAACTTTTAAAGCTGTCCTGGAAGTTTCTAATCCTCTCCTCATTGTTTTGAATTTTCGTTTCCTCATTCTTTTCTGATTGGATGTTTCTTTCTTCCTTCTGGTCCACTCCATTGATTTGAGTTCCATTTTCCTTCACATCACTATTGGTTTCCTGTACATTTTCCTTTATTTCACTTAATATAGCCTTTATTTTTTTTCATCTAATTTGCAACCAAATTCAACCAATTCTGTGAGCATCCTGATCACTAGTGCTTTGATCTGTACATCTGATAGGTTGGCTATCTTTTCATCACTTAGTTGTATTTTTTCTGGAGCTTTCATCTGTTCTTTCATTTGGGTCATATTTTTTTGTCTTGATGTGGGTGTTATGTAGTGAGTGGTAGACCCTTAGGTATTCACCAGGGCACGGCAATCCAGTGGCTGGGCTGTAAGGCTGTATGTGGGGGAGGGGTCTGAGAAGGAACAATGGTGATTGCTCCTCTCTCTGCCAGATTTTAGTCAATTCCCCCGCTTCCCCCAAGCAGATTGGGCTTCTGGCACTGATTCTGGGTGTGTGGGTTTGTGTACATTCTAGGACCCTGTAGGTCTCTCCAATAAACTCTCCTGTGAGGCTGGGAGTTTCTCCTGGCACCTCAACCCCCACACGTGTTTTCAGTTGGTGTTTTGAGTCTTTATTTCCCAATGCTGGGACCCTGGGTTGCAAGGTCTGTCTTGCTCCCCAGTTTTGCCTGGTTTATCTGCACAGGAATGTGGGACCACCAGGTCTGCCAGATGCCTTGTGTGCCGAGCTCCTCTACAATCTGTTTCCTTGCTGGGTCCACCTGCTGCTGTCTTGTGTGCCAGGTCTTCCAGCCACCACTTTTTTTCTGCAGCCCCTCTCTGCCCAGCCACCCAACCCTGCCCCTCCTACTGGATGAATGTGTCTACTTTAACTCCTTGGTTGTTGGACTTCCATACAGTTCAATATTCTGTCAGTACTGGTTATTTTTTGTTTATAAATTGTTGTTTTCATTATTTTGGTTGTGTGAGGAGGCACAGTGTGTCTACATACACCTCCATCTTCTAATTTATTGAGGATTCCCAAATATAGTACGTCTGCTGGCTGTAACCATTCTTTGTTTTTTCCCATGATTTCTCATCTCTCAAGGATCATCTTACCTTGTACCTTTAAATGAGCCTTTAGGATTGGGAGGATCGCCATGCATATGTACCTATACTACTAAAGTGTGGTCCATAAACCAGCAGCATCAGCATCACCTGGGAATTTCTTTGAAATACCTAACTTGTACAGTCGGAAATTATTTCTGGTGGTTTTTGTACTCTTGTTTTAATGCTAACTTCCAAACAAGGTTCTAAATGATTCAACTCCCATCCTAGGTTTCTTCCACATCTGCTCTCTATTCCTTCAGCTTTCTCCACAATGGTCTCATTGTTTTCATAACACATTGAGCACAACTCTCCTTGTGTCCTCTGTGCCTTTTGTTCTCTTTTTGAGAGAAGTTGTTTCCCTAGATTATCAACTTCAGGAGTCACTCCCACATTTTACTTATATCTTCATACAAGTGTCATTTTCTTTATTAACATCACCTCATTACTGTATTTAAAATTAAAACAACTTTCCAACTCCCTCTCTCTCATAATTCTTACATTTGTTTTTCTCCATAGGGTTTCCTGTCAACTATCTGTTTATTTATTTATCTATCTACCCACCATCTATCTATCTACCTATCTAATCTATCTTTTAAATTTTTCCCCACTGTAATTATTTGACAACAGTATTTTTTAATAAATTTAAAGTGTTCCTAATGGGTAGAACTTTGCTTGTAACAGAGAGGACCCTTAATGACTGAATGAATAGATGCATTAATGAGTAAAAATTTGATGTGTATACCAAACTTTCAAAGAAACTCTTCCCCAAGAGTTTTCCTTCTTTAAAATCAATCAGAGTTTTACTGGAAAAAAAATCTGATGAGAGCAGCATAAGAAGTTATTAATAATTTTAGCTGTTTTTCTCTTTTGATTACATGTATTCATCATGAAACACATTTAATACATATTTTTCCACTTAAGTCAGTATTTTATTGATCTTGTTGATATTAATATTGCTATTACTTGAAATAACATAGTGACAAAAATACACTGATGTACTCACAAGAACAATTTCTCTTCACAACCTTTCTCATTAGGAGGTCTTCAATATTCACTTATATTAGTAAATCTATATTTCCCTTCATTACCCATTGTGAGAATAACTATTAACAAAAGTGCAAATCATACATAAATATTGTTTTAAAAATCTCTAAAATATCAACAACCATTAGTGTCTCAATAGTGCTAATAGTGCATGTTAAAGAATATTAGAAAACATGGAAAACCATCTTTATTAACTACTATATGCAAATAGAAAATTAGTCATAGCATATTTTATGCTATATAAAAACATTTCAATAGTAGTTTCTTTAAATAACAACATAGGGACGCTACATAAATAAGCTCACAAAGATAATTTTCAGTAGTTCACCATATAAGTATATGCACATGCACATGACATATGTGCACATACTCGTGCACTCCCTTTTCAATCACTATCCTTGATGAAACGAATGATAATCTAATCATTTAGATTATATCACTGCCTTATTTTAATAAATAAATTTCAGGATTATCAGTCTTTCTTGGTTCATTTCCTATCCTTTCTGGTGGAATCATATTTAGGTACACAAAAGATTCCAGTATTGAAGGTAACCACATTAAAGTCATTTGCTGGGAACATCAAGTAGAATAAACTTGACTTACTGTTCAGAATAATGACAGCATAACAAGCTAGTTGAGTTTTAATTTTCAGTTAATATTGCAGGGTTATGACTATTAAGACAATTTATTAGGCATTAAATAGAAACAGTAAATGTTAGTGTTGGAAAAAAGCACAATGTTCATTTAAATGTTCCATAATGGAAAGTGTAGGGAATATAGAGTGAAGAGATTTAGATGAAGCCCTAGCTTTGGTCTTATTTTAATTTAGTGTCTGTGGAGAATCTATTTAATTATGGTTAAACCATCAGTAGAAAGGTATAGTAATTTCAGGTACCTTAAAAGGTATTTTAAGGATTGAATCAGTTGCTCTGAGTTTTTTTTAAATTTTTTAAATTTAATTATTGTTCAAGTACAGTTTTTTGTTCTTTACTCACATCCCAGCCCACCCCACAGTGCTCCCCACCTCCCTCCCATTTCCACCACCCTTAATTTTTGTCCATGTTTCCTTTATACTGGTTCCTGTAAATCCTTTCCCTTTTTCCCCTGAAATTCCCACCCCTCTCTCCTCTGGTCACTGTTCCCCTCTTCTCTATTTCAGTGTCTTTATTTTTATTTAGCTTGTTTATTTGATTTGTTGTTTAGAGAAAATATTTTGAGATTTAAAAAAATTGACAAATAATAACCCTGAATTCCATATAGGCTGAGGATAGATTGTGGCCTGTTTCTGAATTCTCAACATGGAATGCATTTAAAATTTAGATTTTAATGCCAAAAGAGTAGAAAAGAAAAATGTTGGTTTAGCCCAATCATAGAAGACTGGTTCTCAAGTGTGTCTGCTGGAACAGCAACAGTAGTATACCCTAGACCATATTAGAAGTGTAAATTCTTTGGCTTCTAACCATACCAACTGATTTTCAGACTGTGTACAGGGCAAGACATTGGTATTAGTTTTAAAGAAACTTCTGATGTAAGTTGAAGTTTGAGAATCAGTACAACTTTTCATATTAAATTGCTTAATGTCTTTATCTGTAGAAAGAGGTGGTAAGTAATTCTCTTATATTATTTTTACTTTCTCATAACAGAAGCTAAACAATTCTGAAGGGTTTGGCCACTTCTTACTTCCCAGCCTCATTTTTACAGTAAGATCCCCGAGACTCTCAAAAGTTCTGTCACATTGCTTTTCCTTCAGTTCCTGAATGTCACAAGGCTGGGAATTTTCTCCCCTTAAACTCCTCTTTTTCTTTTCTAAACATTTTTCAGTTCTCAACTCAAGTACTGTTGGCACATAAAACTTTTCTAACTCCCAGATTAGACAATATCTCACAGTTATGACTCTTGTGACTCTGTACTTGTCCTTTCTAATAATCATCATAGTTTATAAAAACCTAATTTTGTAATTATCTGATGGTGTCTTCCTCACCTACAAGAACACATGCTGCACATATGCCCAAGCCTGCTTGGACATTCAATTCTCAGTAGCAAGCTCAGTCCTTGCGCATAGAAGCAGACCAATAAATATTGTGGAATACATAGACTAAATAACACTCAGCTATATACTTTCAATTTACTGAACTGTAGAAAATGTCTAGAATATAGAGGAAAATAATAATAAAATAGAACAATTGTATCTGATGCCACGAGTTTCAGTTCTATAATTTAGTTCAATTTACACTAAGAACTCAAGTAATGTTAAGCTGATTATCTCAAATGAGCTATGTATTAAGGCATGTTTTTCTGAGGTTGAATGTTTTATTATTTACTTGGCTGAAGGGTATTCATTCATTTAGGATGAATTAGGCTTCAAGTAACAACAACAACAAAAAGCAGCTACAAATGGTCTTATAGAAATAGAAAGATATTACTGCAAATACAAAAATCAAGAGGTGGGATGGTGCTCTTTTGGGCTCATTAACCAGCTTAGGACATGATCAAAGATAAGACTATTTAAAACTTTGTAAAATAAAAAAAGTATTTTCACCCAGCATCTTTTATAGTATTGTCCTTTTTCTTTAATATTGCCTCCTCATTCCTTTACAAGTTGTCTATGGCTTTTTTTTTTACTACAACATGAAAGTTAAATACTTGAAACAGTGGCCCCATAACTTGTAAAACCTAAAATATTGAATATCTGTTTACAGAGAATTTTTTTCAGCCCTGACTTAAACTGAAACATAAATAGGAGTACCCAGTTATTCATTACCAACCATCTTCTATATCTCAGCATTGACATATTTGTAAATCAGAACAAAGCTGGTTTGTGCATTTTTGCAATTAGGTGACAAATCTTAAAGCAGTTTGATTTATGTTTCATTTCAATTGGACTCCACAGTGATGATCCTCAATACTCCAGATAGAGCCATTTGAAAAAATTAAAAGAAAAAAAGGAAGAGAAGAAATAAAAAACAAAAACAGAAGGAAATAGAACTTGGTCCTAACACACCTTCTAGGAAAAGACACCCTCTTCCCCTATTGTACAATTATCTAATTATGCATCCACAAAATCAAGCATTTTGTCCATGATTCATGGTCAAACTTCTCTCTTTAATAATTAAATTAAGAGAATGTAATATGAAAGTATGATACTCAGAGACCTCTTAATTTAGTTAGATGGTATTACTACATTGGTTTCTATGTCTCTTTCTATGCATTTATTCTTCTCCTAAAATTAATTACCATGGTTCAGGCTGTGAAGAAAAGATGATTTCCCTACAAATCAAGCATGACTCTAAAATAGATCTGAGAAGTAGCACTTATTTTTTCATCTGTTTATCATTATAATATGAAACTCCAAACACTACTTTTCCCACCAAAATATAAGTATTATATTACCAAGAATAATGGACAAATTAAGCATAGCCAAAGTATATGCTAATTTATTGTAGTTAGGTACTGCTGTTATATATAACTGAAATATGTACCAAAACTGGAATATAGAGTTAATTATGATATCTGGTCTAACCATTATAGGGTAATTATGAACACTTAAGTGACTGAATGTATAAATGTTTCTGTTAGACTTTTAACATATATATCTATATACAGACTTTTAACATATATATATGTGTATGTGTATATATATGTGTGTATACACACATATATATATGTATGTGTGTATTTTAACTACTCTTTTATGGAATTTCAATTTTATATCAAAAGGTTATTATATATGTTTTTCTAATTTCATTTTCCTCACAAGAATTCACAAACTGAAGCTAAAATCATAAAGATAGTGAGATTTGTCACTGAGAATCCTATAGAAGAATCTAGTTGTAAAATATGCTTTATTGTTACTATTTATGATCAGTTACTTATAAGTTTATTATGTATACCTCCTTCAATTTTAAATCTGAATTACATACATATCAACACATATGTATCTGTTGCTATGCGGGCAGTAACAATTTATTATTCAGTTTTTAAATATCCATAATTAAAGTATATGGAACTTATTAACTACTTATTAAGAGGTTTCTTAGTCATGGTATGGCTTGTTTATTCAACACTCATTTATGCCTATAACTCAACTATATTTCAATTATTATTCACAAATATATGCTTTACCCAAACTTCTTCCATGAGTTCAGCACTCATATTTACAACTACACACTGAACAGTGTTATGTGAATATTTCACAGAATACCAACTTCAATATGCTTTAAACAAAAATCATACTTCTAGTTCTTTCTTCTCTAATGCAAGAACAGAACACCAGCCAACCAATCTGGCAAGCTGGGAGACCTCTTCAACTTACCAAACTCATTAAATTGATCTTCTTACTAGCTTTCAGTTCTATCTCATAGTTTTTGTCCAACTATGGAAATTTAAGTGAGTTTCCATCATTTCTCACTTACATTTTTTAAAATAGGTTCCTATTTGCAGTCTCTAGTCATGCTTATTTTGAGCAATTCTGCCTCATTTTTGGTTGCTTAAAAACCATATTTAATCATGTTATTCCCTCACAAGGTACACTGTTACTTTTATTACTTTTAACCTACTTATCTATGCCTTTTCAGAATCCTTTCCATCCAGTCTGTGTATCCTGTACTGCAGTTATTTTCAACTATTACAGTTCTTGGTATGTGCCACATTCTCTCACGTATATGAGCCTTTGCTTTAGCTCTATCTTCTCTGCCACCTTGCCCACCTTTCTCCATTTATATTCAATGCCTGAACATATGTGTTTTCCTTAAGACTTACATGACATCTCATATCCACTCACTGATCCTTTTAGGGCGTTACATGATCTTCTACATAAGCACACATTAAATACTTATATTTTATGCATTTTCTCTTGCAAGTTGAGCATCCACAGGACTTCCTCTTTTAAGATCTTTACTGCATTGCAAGGGAGAACCAGGAACCTCATTTGTCATATGCTTCCTTTCATAGTTCTGGTTATGACTTTTCCCAATAAGAAAAATTTTTGAAAATTTGGAAGGTAGAAAAGAAGGAAGAGTTATGATTCTCGTAGTGCAGTTGCAGTGAGATATGCAGGACTTCCCAAAGAGCTTTGAAGAACTACCCATTTTGCTGCTGCAGACAGTGTTGATGAGAGTTTCTTAGAGATTCCTTAGCAGCTTTGCAGTGAACTTTTGAGGGGGGCATGACTTAGTGCTTTAGGGTTGATCATCAGTGGCCTGTGTGCTGTGCCCCTATGATGGCTTGGGTCTGTGTCAGCTAATCTGGAACTGTATTTCACAAAATCTATTCTCTGTTTGGTCCTGAGATGAATTTGACCTCAAGAGAAATGCAGTGAGTTTTGTAATATGAAAGATAAGCTGCATTTGTGTATATTCTTGACAGGTCAGTTTTAGCTCATGCTCTGGATCAGCTTGTATTGTGATGGTTCCACTGATTAACTTTGTGGGCATGAAACAGCAGCCCAGCCTATAGGTCCCACAGCTTCTTCATTTCTCTTTTAGTTCCTCTGACACCCTAAACAGATGCAACTTTACCTCTTTGATGAAAGTCATGAGATTCTATGTCAGGTTGCTCATACCATAGCTGGCAAGGATAGAAACCATGAGAATCCCACATGGGTTCTAGCTCACCCTCAAGGTCACAGTTGACCCTATGCATTCTAGTTTTTCCTTGCTGTCTTTCACTCCATATTCATCTTTTCTTTCTGACTGCATGCCCTGCTGACCGTAACCTAGCTCCTGACAAAGAAACAATTAAAATAGTTAGCCAGCTTCCACATTGTGTAAGGTCAAGTCTATTATATATGAAATTTTATATCTCTGCTAATAAGTTTGCTTCTTTTATGAAACTCTAATATAGGTCTTGATCTACAGTGGTAATTTTGCTCATTCTTATCCCCTCAGCTATTCACATATACAATGATTCCTACATTAAATACTTTCTACCTGGAATTCATGTAATAATTTGTGTTTTTTAATATTCCCCCTTAACCTCAATTAATGTATTCGATTAGCACTTGTATTATTTAAATGATTCTTGAACTTTAATATAATTAGGTTTATTCGCATGGAATTAGAAATATCTTGACTAATATAAATGTTATAGCTTTTATTCTATGTACTCAAAATGGAAGATTATAACTCATTTATATGATTTATATGTATAATGCTGGTGTCTAATATAGCTCCTAATAAAAGTTCTAAAAATAACAAACAGAGGGTCTATAGAAGGCAAAATAAATTGATCACTGTAATGAGTAAAGAAAGTACTGGGAAATAAATACTCTTGCTGATCACACACCCACACACAAAATGTTAGAATCCATCTAAGAAAAAGTCCACAGATTGAAGAGCTAGAATGATTATAATGTTATTAAACATACATAATAAGAACGAGGGGCTGCGCCCCTGAGTGAGAAGGCCTGTGTGGGAGCTTGGAAAAGATGGGCTCCAGGATATGAGGGGATAACTTCCCAGGTGAAAGGGAAAACCACGCCGTTTTGCCAGAATGGAGATCCCTGCAGCCAGGTGAAGAAGAAAGCCACATGCTTTTGGTGGAGTGCGGACTCCTGCAGCTTTGGTAGAAGAGGCCCACGCAGCTTTGGGGTGCCCCCTTTGGCTGAGTGACCTGGAAAGCAGGAGAGACTTTGACTGGAACTGGGTACAAAGAACTCTTGCCAGTGGACCATGAGAGGGTACCACAGTACTTTGGATTAACTAGAGATTCTGCACAGTGACACAGCTGACGGTGCCAGCGGCCTGTAACACAGACGTGTGCTCTTTTCCTGATTTACGATGGCGACGGAGTAAGATGGAGCGGATACTAGCTCCTGTACTCATGGGTGAAAATCCTGGCAGATCTATGGAGAAACAGCACAATAAACCATCGGTTACCCAGCATTTATGAAATTAAAAGACCAGAGACTGTGACCGACGCTGAAACACCAGACAGCGGCAGAGTCAGCTACCGGAGCTGGGTCTCACGCGGCCCCTGTACTGCCGACAGAGCAACAGGCCTGGGAGCCGGGGCCTCAGGTACGGAAGCCGGACACTCCAAGCCCCTGTGACGGTCCTGGGAGACAGAGGAGTCAGGAACCAGAGCGGGGACACCCTTGTGCCGATGCCATAGCTACTAGCCTGGGCAACGGAAGGGTCAGTTGCAGGAGCTGGGACACCAAAGGCCCCTGTGACGCCGCCATAGAGACAGGCCTGGACCCTGAGGAGCCAGCTACCGGAGCTGGGAAGCTCTCAAATCCTGTGTCGCTGCCATAGCAACGAGACTGGACGCCAGGGAGCCAGGTACGGAAGCCGGGACTCTCCAAACCCCTGTGACGCAGCTGAGGAGCCAGCTACGGGAGCCGGGAAGCTCTCAAATCCTGTGCCGCTGCCATAGCGACGGGACTGGACGTCGGGGAGTCAGGTACGGAAGCCTGGACACTCCAAACCCCTGAGACAGCCCGGGGTGGCAGAGGATCCCTCTACGGGAACTGGGAGGGTCACAACCCCTGTGCTGCTGCCATAGCAAGGGGATTGGACACTGGGGAATCAGGTACGGGAGTTGGGACTTTCTAAGCCTCTGTGCCACTGCCATAGAAACAGGACTAGACGCCGGGGAGTCAGGTACGGAAACCAGGACACTCAAGCCCCTGTGATGGCCCTGGGCGGCAGAGAGAGCCAGATACGGGAGCCAGGACATTCCCAGCCTCTGTGCCACTGCCCTAGTAACGGGCCTGGGTGCTTGAGGAGGCGGCTACTAGAGCCAGGACATTCAGCAGTGGTATGCGACCAACGCAGAGACCAGTGCGAGGACCAGCGTGAGTGTAGGTGGAGACGAAGAACATCAAGAAACTTCAAGGAGTCTGTACCACTGAACTTCACAAGGAACATACCACAGAAGTTTACACCATAAAACCAGTGTTTCAGAACAGATCAATTTTGGAAGCAGAGACTAACAAGAAGAGTCTCAAACAATGGGAAGACAAAGAAACAATCCCCAAATGAAAGAAAAAGCAGAAACTTCAGGAAGAATGTTAGATGAAATAGACGCTGATCAACTATCAGACAGTGAATTCAAAGCACTGGTTATTACGAAGTTCAAAGAGCTCAAAGAGCTCACAGTGAGCTACCAGAAACTACAGGGAAATTATAATGATCTCTCTGCAAACTACAGCAACATCAAAAAGGAAATGGAAACCATCAGCAAGAGACAAGAGGAAATGAAGAATACAATTTCCGAATTGAAGTACACAGTAGAAAGTTTCCAAAGTAGGATAGATGAAGCGGAGGATAGGATTAGTGAGTTGGAGGACAGGGTAGAAAGCATCTCACAGAAAGAGCAAGAAAATGAAAAGAGGCTCAGAAAGAATGAAGAGGGATTAAGAGAAATGCAAGACAATATGAAACGTAATAATATACGAATAATAGGAATACCAGAAGGAGAAGAAGAAGAACAAGGGATAGAAAATGTATTTGAACGAGTAATGAGAGAAAATTTTCCCTAATTTGATAAGAGAAAAAGACTCACAAATCCAGGAATCACAGAGAGTCCCAATCAAGAGGAACCCAAGGAGGCCCACCTCAAGACACATCATCATCAAAATGGCAAAATTCCAAGACAAAGAGAGAATCTTAAAGGCAGCAAGGGAGAAAAAAGAAATAACATACAAGGGAGCCCCAATAAGGTTAGCTACCGACTTCTCAATGGAAACACTTCAAGCAAGAAGAGAATGGCAAGAAATATTTCAAGTAATGAGAACCAGAGGCCTACAACCAAGGCTACTTTACCCAGCAAGGCTCTCAATCAAGATAGAAGGTCAAATAAAGAGCTTCCAAGACAAAAGAAGTCTAAAAGAATATGCCTCCACCAAACCAGCTCTACAAGAAATACTAAAAGGACTGCTTTAAGGGAAGGAAGGATAAGAGGGAGACAGAGAGGAACACAGGTACAAAAATGGCAATGAATAAGTACCTATCAATAATAACCTTAAATGTAAATGGATTAAATTCTCCAATCAAAAGACACAGAATAGCTCAATGGATAAGAAAGCATGACCCACACATATGCTGCCTACAAGAGACTCACCTCAGGACAAAAGACCATCACAGACTAAAAGTGAAAGGCTGGAAACAAGTTTTCCAAGCAAACAGACAAGAAAAAAAGCTGGGGTAGCAATTCTCATATCAGACGAAATAGACTTCAAAAAAAAGGCTGTAAAGAGAGACCCAGAAGGTCATTTCATTATACTCAAGGGAAGAATCCACCAAGAAGACATTAACATTGTAAACATATATGCACCAAACATAGGGGCACCCAAATATATCAAGAAAATCTTAGAGGACTTCAAGAAAGATATTGACAGCAACACAATCATAGTAGGGGATTTGAACACCCCACTATCAAAAATGGACAGATCTTCCAAACAAATTATCAAAAAAGATATTGTGGCATTAAACAACACCCTAGATGAAATGGACTTAACTGATATACATAGAGCCCTTCATCCCAAAGAAGCTAAATACACATTCTTTTCAAATGCACATGGAACATTCTCAAAGATAGACCACATGATAGGACACAAAAGGGGCCTCAACAAATTCAAGAAAATTGAAATCATACCAAGCATCTTCTCTGACCACAAGGGACTGAAATTAGAAACCGACCCCAGGGAAAAAAAACCCCAAAGCACACAAAAACATGGAGACTGAATGGTATGCTATTAAACAATGAATGGGTCAAGAATGAAATTAGGGAAGAAATCAAAACATTTCTGGAAACAAATGAAAATGATCGCACAACAACCCAAAACTTATGGGACACAGCGAAGGCAGTCCTGAGAGGGAAGTTTATAGCAATACAGGCCTACCTAAAAATATAGAAACATTTCAAACAAACAACCTAACCCTACGCCTGCAAGAACTTGAGGAACAACAACAAAGACAGCCCAGAGCAAGCAGAAGGAAGGAAATAACCAAGATTAGAGCAGAATTAAATGACATAGAAACTAAAAGCACAATTTTAAGGATCAATGAATCCAGGAGTTGGTTATTTGAGAAGATAAACAAAATAGACAAGCCTTTAAGTAGGCTCATCAAGAAAAGAAGAGAGAGGACACAAATAAACACAATCAGAAATGAAAAAGGAGAGATTACAACTGATACCACAGAAATAGAAGAGATTGTAAGAAATTACTATGAAGAACTGTATGCCAAGAAATTTGAAAACCTAGGGGAAATGGACACATTTCTAGAAAAATACAATCTTCCAAAACTCAGTGAAAAAGAAGCAGAAAATCTAAATTCACCAATAACAGCAAAAGAAATTGAAGCAGTAATCAAAAAACTCCCATCACACAAAAGCCCCGGACCAGATGGTTTCACAGGAGAATTCTACAAAGCATTTAAGGAAGAGCTAACCCCTATTCTCCACAGACTATTTCAAAAAATTCAGAAGAATGGAAAACTCCCAAATTCTTTTTATGAAGCCAGCATCATCTTAATTCCAAAACCAGATAGAGACACAACAAAGAAAGAAAACTTCAGGCCAATATCGCTGATGAACATAGATGCTAAAATCCTCAACAAAATATTGGCAAATCGCATCCAACAACATATCAAAAAGATCATACACCATGATCAAGTAGGATTCATCCCAGGAATGCAAGGATGATTCAATATTCGCAAATCAGTAAATGTAATACATCATATAAACAAAAGCAAAGACAAAATCACATGATCATATCAATAGATGCAGAAAAAGCTTTCGATAAGGTACAACACCCATTTATGATAAAAAACACTCAGCAAAGTGGGAATACAAGGAGCATTTCTCAAAATAATAAAGGCCATATATGAGAGACCTACAGCCAATATCATACTCAACGGGAAAAATCTAAAAGCTTTTCCACTAAGATCAGGAACAAGACAAGGTTGTCCACTTTCACCACTTCTATTCAATATAGTATTGGAAGTTTTAGCCACAGCGATCAGGCAAGAAAAGGAAATAAAAGGCATCCAAATAGGAAAGGAGGAAACAAAACTGTCACTGTTTGCAGATGACATGATAGTGTACATGGAAAATCCTATAGACTCTACCCAAAAACTCCTCAAACTAATTGATGAGTTTGGCAAAACAGCTGGTTATAAAGTCAATATCCAGAAATCAAAGGCATTTTTGTATACCAACAGTGAATCAGCAGAAGCAGAAATAAAGAGAAAAATCCCATTTGATATAGCAAAAAGAAAAATAAAATATCTGGGAATAAACCTAACCAAGGAGGTAAAAAACCTGTATGCAGAAAACTACACAGCCCTGAAGAACGAAATCAAGGAAGACACAAACAAATGGAGACATATACCTTGTTCATGGATTGGAAGAATTAACATTATCAAAATGTCCATACTACCCAAAGCAATATACAGATTCAATGCAATACCTATTAAAGTACCAATGGCATATTTCACAGACATAGAACAAACACTTCGAAAATTTATATGGAACCATAAACGAGCTCGAATAGCAGCTGCTCTTTTGAGAAAGAAGAACAAAGTAGGGGGGATCACAATACCTGATATCAAACTGTATTACAAGGCCACTGTAATCAAAACAGCCTGGTACTGGCATAAAAACAGGCACATAGACCAATGGAACAGAACAGAGAGCCCAGAAATCAACCCAACTCTCTACAGTCAATTAATATTCGACAAAGGGGGCAGTAACATCAAATGGAGTAAAGATAGCCTCTTCAACAAATGGTGTTGGGAGAACTGGACAGCTACATGCAAAAAAAATGAAACTTGAGCACAGACTTACACCATACACCAAAATAAATTCAAGGTGGATAAAAGACTTAAATGTAAGTCATAACACCATTAAAGTCCTAGAGGAGAACATTGGCAAGAAAATCTCAGATATTTCACGCAGCAACTTCTTTACTGATATGTCCCCTAGAGCAAGGAATGTAAAGGAAAGAATAAACAAATGGGATCTCATCAAAATAAAAAGCTTCTGCATGGCTAAAGAAAACAGTATTAAATTAGCAAGACAACCAACTGTATGGGAAAACATATTTGCCAATGATACCTCAGACAAAGGTTTAATCTCTAAAATATACAAAGAACTTACACGACTCCACTCTAAGAAGACAACCAACCCAATTAGAAAATGGGAAAAGGACTTGAACAAACACTTCTCCAAGGAGGACATACAGAACATTCAGAGACACATGAAGAGATGCTCAATATCATTAGCTATCAGAGAGATGCAAATTAAAACCACAATGAGATACCACTTTACACCAGTCAGGATGGCTATCATAAATAAAGCAACAAACAACAAATGTTGGAGGGGTTGTGGGGAAACGGGGTCCTTAGTTCACTGTTGGTGGGAGTGCAGACTGGTACAACCATTATGGAAAACAGTATGGATTTTTCTCAGAAAAATAAAAATCGACCTGCCTTTTGACCCAGCAATTCCACTGCTAGGATTATATCCAAAGAATCCTAAAACATCAATATCAAAGAACCTATGCACCACAATGTTCATAGCAGCACAATTTACAATAGCCAAGAGTTGGAAGCAACCTAGGTGCCCATCAGTAAATGAATGGATCCAAAAATTGTGGTACATATACACAATGGAATTCTATGCTGCAGAGAGAAAGAAGGAGCTACTACCCTTTGCAACAACATGGATGGAACTGGAAAGCATTATGCTGAGTGAAATAGGCCAGGTGCTGAAAGACAAATACCATATGATCTCACCTTTAACAGGAAGCTAAACAACAAAACAAACAAGTAAGCAGAAAAAAAAGAACCCCAAAAACAAAGACACTGAAATAGAGAACAAGGGGATAGTGACCAGAGGGGGAGAAGGAAGGGAAGTTAAGGGGAAAAAGGGGGAGGGATTTGGAGGAACAAATAGGAAGGACACAGGGACGAGAACTAAGGGGGGAGGAAATGGGAGGGAGGGGGGGAGCAAGGGGCAGGGGAGGCTGGGATGGGAAAAATAGACAAAAAACTGTAATTGAAAAATAACTAAATAAAATTAAAAAAAAAACATACATAATAAGTGATAAATTATTCATATACACATACCACAGTTGCTATAAAGTTAATTATAGAACTGACCTTGTAGTTAAAAGTAGTAAAATAAACATTATAAGCTATATGAAATTAAAATTATAGCACCCCAATTTTGTGCTATGAATAACTTTAGCTCTACCTACATCACTGTCTAATTCTGAGAGTTTACCTTATTGAATATTAAAAATAAAAATTAAACAAATTTAATAGGTTATAGATAACAGGAAAAATTCTATAATACAATAGTAAGTAATACAGAAATTTACTAAGTGTTATTACTCACTGTCATATGTTCAGATTTATATTAAATTTGTGTTTGATTCCATGTAAATAAGTGATTCCCCTCCATTTTTCTCATTGAAACCAGGCCTTAACATTGAAAGCATACCAAAACAGTTTTTTCCCCTGGTTTTCTAGCTTCCATTATGACATAAGAGGTCTTCTTATAGTGTTCAAGAAACCACCAGATCAAGCCATATGAGACTGGCTCCAAAGCTTGAGCAGGCACAGTTAGTAGTTAAATGATCATAAGTTGAACTCAAGAACCCTGCGGAACCCAGATTCCTGAAACTTGAGTAGCAAAAATGTTATTTTTACCACTCAGAACCCATTAAAAAATGGAAGACAAACAATCCAAATTAAAAATGGGCAAAGGAAATGAACAGAAACTTTTCCAAGGAGTATATACAGAAAGCCCATAGACACATGAAAAAAATGCTTAATATCAATAGCCATTAGAGACATACAAATTAAAAACAATGAGATATCACTTCACACCAGTTAAAATGTCCATCATCACTTCTGACCAAGGTGGAGGCATAGGGAGATACACTTTGCCTCCTTGTACAATCAAAAGAAGAACAATAAATAAATAAAAAAAAAAACAGAACTCCCAGAAAATCAAACTGTATGGATGTCTGACAACCAAAGACTCAAAGAAGAAACATTCATTCAGTCTGGTAAGAGGGGTGGAGATGGGCAGCTAGAGCACAGAGCACTTGCAGTTAAGTGGCAGTTGGAGGACTGGAACAAGAGAGGCTACAGCTGGTGAACTGGGAAAGGTGAAGTGGGTGGTCCCACATTTGCATGCAGATAAACTGGGAGAAACAACTAGGGTCCAAGACAGACCATGCAACCCAGAGTTCCAGTGTGGGGAAATAAACCTTCAAAACATCTGATTGAAAAATCCTATGGGGTTTGAAGTGTCAGGAGAAACTCCCAGACTAACAAGAGAGTTCATAGGAGAGACCCATGGGGTCCTAGAATGTACATGAAACCATCCACCTGGGAATCAGCACCAGAAGAGCCCAATTTGTTTTTGGGTAGTGTATGGAGTGCCTGAAAGCCAGCTGAGAGCTGAGCAAGTGGCATTGTTCCTTCTCAAACCCCTCCCCAATATACATTGCCACAACACAGTGATGTGGGCTGCCCCACCCTGACAAATATCTAAGGCTCTTCCTCCTTACCACATAATAGGCTCACCAGGATAAAAAATATGGCCCAAATAAAATAACAGATCAAAGCTCCAGAAAAAAATGCAACTAAGCAATAAAGAATAGCCAATATATCAGATGCAGAGTTCAAGAAACTGGTAATCAGGATACTCACAGAAATGGTTGAGTATGGTCGCAAAATAGAGGAGAAAGTGAAGGCTATGAAAATGAAATAAAGCAAAATATACAGGGAACCAAGAGTGAAGGGAAGGGAACTGGGACAAAATCCATGGTTTGGACCAGAAGAAAGAAATAAAGGTATAAGCAGAATAGAATGAGGAAACAAGAATTTAAAAAAAATGAGAAGAAGCTTAGGCACCTCCATGACAACTTTAAACATACTAATATTCAAATCAGGGATGCCAGAAGGAGAAGAGGAAGAGGAAGAAATTAAAAACTTATTTGAAAACATAATAAAGGAGAACTTCCCCAATCTGGCAAAGGAAATAGACTTCCAGGAAGTCCAGGAAGCTCAGAGTGTCCCAAAGAAGTTGGACCCAAGGAAGCACACACCAAGACACATCATAATTACATTACCTGAAATTAAAGACAAGGAGAGAATCTTAAAAGTTTCAAGAGAGAAAGAGACAGTTACCTACAAAGGAGTTCCCATAAGACTATCAGCTGATTTCTCAGAAGGAACAATGCAGGCAAGGGGTCTGGAAAGTAATATTCAAAGTCATGAAAGACAAGGGACCTACATCCAAGATTATTCTATCCAGCAAAGCTATCATTTAGAATAGAAGGGCAGATAAAGTGCTTCCCAGATAAGGTCAACTTAAAGGAGTTCATCATCACCAAGCCCTTATTAGATGTTGTACAAACTTATCTAAGAAAAAGAGGATAGAAAATATGAACAGTAAAATGACAACAAACTCACTACTATCAACAACCAACCCTAAAGAAAAATGAATTAAGCTAACAACTAGAACAGGGACAGATTTACAGAAACAGAGATCACATGGACAGTTATCAGAGTGGAGGTTGAGAGATGATGGGGGAAAAGATAGAGGGAATAAGAAGCATAAATGGTTGGTACAAAATAGACAGGAGGAGGTTAAGAATAGTATGGGAAATGGAGAAGCCAAAGAACTTATATATGTGACTCTTGGACATGAATCTAATTTCAGGGAATAATGGTGAGAGGGCGGTGTAGTGCAGAGCAGAACAAAGGGGAGAAAAATGGTAGAACTGTAATAGCATAATCAATAAAATATGTTTTGAAAAAGAATGGTCATTATAAACAAAGCAACAAACAACAAATACCAGAGAGGTTGTGGAGAAAAGGGAACCCTACTACACTGTGGGTGGGGGAATGCAGACTGGTGCAGCTGCTATGGAAAACAGTATGAAATTTCCCCAAAAAACTAAAATTGAACTACCTTTTGACCTGGCAATTCCACTCCTGGAATTATACCCTAAGAATCCTAAAACACCAATTCTAAAGAACTTATGCATCCCAAAGTTCATAGCAGCATAATGTACAATAGCCAAGAGCTGGAAGCAACCTAAGTGTCCTTCAGTAAATGAATGGATCAAAAAACTATGGTACATTTACACAATATAATACTATGCAGCAAAAAGAAAGAAGGAACTGTTATGCTTTGTGACAGCCTGGATGAAACTGGAGGGCATTATGCTGAGTGAAATAAGCCAGGCAGTGAAAAACAAATGCCATGGGATCTCACCTATGAAATGGACCTAATCAACAAAATAAACAAGCAAACAAAATATAACCAGAGACATTAAAATAAAGAACAAACTGACAGTAACCAGAGGGGAGCGGGTGGGGGATAATAGAAGAAAAAAGGGGAAGGCTTGTCAAGGAACATGTATAAAGGACACATGGAAAGGTAAAGGCAGGTAGGATCTAGGGTGGGAGTTAAGGTAAGTGGAGTAGGGGGTGGAATGGAGTTGAGGAAATGAGAACAACACTACTTGAACAACAATAAAAAATACAAATCTTAAAAAAAAATAAGCAAAATCAACTGAGACTTGGAAATAAAGAGCAAACTGACAGTGACCAGAATGGTGGGAGTATGGGTATAATGGAGGAAAGAAGGGAAAGGGGCAAGAAAAGAAGAAATAGAGGGCTCATGAAAAGGGACAATAAAGGGGATTGACTGGGGGAGTAGCAAATGATGGGGTAGGGGTTGGCAATGGGGAAAAAGGCAGGAAAACTGTAACTGAACAACAGTAAAAAAAATGAAGAGTGTATCAATAAGGAAGATCCAGTGTGGAGAACAAACTGATACACAGAAGACTAACAAATCAAACTCTGCTAGATGGAAATATCTTTATTTTTCCCCCTTCCACATTCCTTAGTTTAGATGACTTAGTACCAGGACTAGTCAATCTGAGCCCTTGAATTATAATTAATAAACTCATCCTTTAAATTTAATCCAAGCTTTTGTCCAGAGGAGACTATTTTGAACCTTATTTCCTGTCTTCTGATTTGGCTGCTTGACAAATTAATTTTATTTTTCTCTAAAAATACCTGTTGCTTCAGATTTTGACTTACTGTGAGGGGCATAGCACCCACTGACTTTGCTGGGTAACACCAGCATTTATCCCTACTGACTCTGATATTCCCTACATTGACCTTAGCTACTCAGATCTCTCATGTCTTGTCTGTCACATTCAGTGCTCCCCACGCTACATATCAAATTAATCCTTCTGAAAAAGTATTTACCTCATATCAGTGTAAATAATACTATGTTTGTCAAACTGCATGAGTTGAGGAAATGTTAGAACACATGATTAGAATATATTTTGGGGGGATAAACAAAATACATTAATATCACTCCATTATCAGTCTACAGTCCTGATTAAATAAGGCTAAATGGATGTGGGAGATTGATGCTGTTCTGTGGTTGTCAACTATATAATGGCTCTGTTATGTGCCAACTGTGCTCTCCATTCTCAAATATCATAGCACATGCACTTGTGTAACTCAACGCAATATTTTCTTCTGTTATAACATGCATTTTAATAAGCATGAAAAAGGGAAAATCTCATCTCACACTCGAGTTTATTTGTGCATGGGTAATTTTATGAATAAGTTAATTAAAAAATTAACAAAATAATTCATGTAGCACCCAGAGTTCTAAATTTGTTCCAAAACATACAGTGATTTGAATTTTAGGTACAGTAAAAAATAGGGTTAATAAAGAAAAAAATTTAAACATGTATTTCTTTAGGAATTATTCAGTTGTAATTATTTCCCTGAAATATATAACTATCTGCAACCACAATAGTCTAAAAGTATATTTTTTTCAAATATTTTCTACATATTTTGCATGCCGAAATAATATATATAAATCCAACTGATTTTTTCTAATTCTGCTGAGGTATTTGATGCATAATGACACAGCATCCAAGTGTATTATCTTAGATCTTCACATAAACTTTCATGAGAAAGGTTCAATGAATTTAGATTCAAAAATTTATTCCTTAAACTTTAATAATCATAATCTAAAAATACAAGGCACTTTACAAGTCAACTTTTAACAATAATCTATACTCCATTCCCTATAACATATTTAGCAAATATTACATTTAGTTACCCAATTTTTCTCCCCAATATACAATCTTATTTATTTTTAAGCCAATTCTACTGAAGAAATATAGTTATTTTAGTTTTTGTAATCAACATACTCTGTCTTACTGTTTTCTAAATGATAGTGGTTATTGTGTTTAGTCATTCTGAACCATGTGGCTATTTTGTGGGTTTTTTTTTCTGAAACTATAAAATCAGTATAAACGTAACTGGATGCTGTAAAATTTCAACTCAGTACATTAGATGTTGATGGTTTAATGAGACATTACTCATTCATTAATGGCTTAATATTTTAAAATTTTAAATAGTCAACATGTTAAAGCAAATTTCTTAGGGCCTTTGAGCACAAGATTATGATCACCCATAAAACTTCCTGTTTACAGATAGGCAAATGATACGTCACTCCATAAATCTATCATAGTGTCAACTGAAAATCTCTTTGAACCAGTCCATCTTTACTTCTCATGCTACAAAACCAAATCATTTTTAATCTTATTTTTTTTAATTTCATTATTGTTCAAGTACAATTTTCCGTCTTTTACTCCCATCCCAGCCCACCCCCCCATTGCTCCCTACCTCCCTCCCATATCCACCCCTGTTAGTTTTTGTCTATGTGTCCTTTATACTTGTTCTTGTGAATCCTTTCCCTTTTCCCCTGAAATTCTCTCCCCTCTCCCCTCTGGTCTCTGTCAGCCTGTTCTGTATTTCAGTGTCTTTGGTTATATTTTGCTTGCTTGTTTGTTTTGTTGTTTAGGTTCCTGTTAAAGGTGAGATCATATGGTATTGGTCTTTCGCCGCCTGGCTTATTTCACTCAACATAATGCTTTCCAGTTCCATCCATGCTGTTGCAAATGGTAGAAGCTCCTTTTTTTTTTTTCTGCTGCATAGAATTCCATTGCGTAAATCTACCATAGTTTTGGATCCATTAATTTACTGATGGGCACCTAGGTTGCTTCCAACTCTTGGCTGTTGTAAATTGTGCTGCTATGACCATTGTGGTGGATAGGTTCTTTTGGATTGGTGTTTCAGGGTTCTTAGGATATACTCCTAACAGTGGAATTGCTGGGTCAAAAGGGATATTCATTTTTTGTTTTCTGAGAAAATTTCATACTGTTTTCCATAATGGTTGTACCAGTCTGCAAACCCCCAACAGTGAAGTAGGGACTGCTTTTCCCCACAACCTCTCCAATATTTGTTGTTCGTTACTTTGTTTATGATAGCCATTCTGACCAGTGTAAAGTTGTATCTCATTATAATCTTATTTTTGTGTGTTGAATGCCAATATTGCACATCTTCTTTGTTCTATTCATTATCCTTGATTTCTTCCTCAGTTTCTACTCAGTACTAATTCCATGCTATTGCTCAATTCACTCTCAGCATATTTTGCTCTCCTCTTTGTAAAGTTAGTATCTTTTCCGATACTTAGTTTGAAACTCATTTGTTACATGAATGCAACTCCGATAGAAATGGGTTAAACATATTACTTTAAGAAATAGAGAAGAGCAGTTTCTCTATTAGTTAAATGTGTGGATGCACACATGCTTCTGTATTTGGCTGCAGTGAGGCATTTAAGACTGTGGTTAATAATGGCAAGCAGCTTGCAATGGATCTTATTTACACGGTAGCTGGGAACCAAGGTTTATGTTTTTACTCAATTACATTGATTTCTTCTTGGATTGTCTTTTTATTTATAACACTGTAGGGGTGGTTCAAACTGGTCTTTATAATATTATTTATACTGGCATTTTATGTAGACTATAACAATCAATTACCTTAGTGTCTCTTCCAAAAAACTGAATGCAATATAATCAAGTGTAGCTAGACCTATAAATATGAATATGTTGGCTGAGACTACATATTTTAAAGACTATTATATAGCAAGTTTTGGGGTACCTGTTTCTATTTTTTAAAACAAAAATATAAAAATATAGATTCAGAAAACATAGATGAATGAATCTCACATTGTGTTGTGAAAGGTAGAAATTTTAAATTTTAAAATATGCAGTTAAAATTGAATTTTAACTTTTAAAATTTTAAAATATGCAGTTAAAATTGAACAAAGGAGGCAATAAAACCCTAAATATTGTGAATGTGAACATTCTCTGTAGACACCTTAATCAAACTGTTCCTCTTTATTCTTTTTCTTTAAAAAATCAATAATATGTATCACAACAGAGTTAATCATGTATAATAACTTCATTTTAATCTATATTACCCTTAAAATTTCAAATAAGTTGCAGTAATTTTGGTTAAAAATGATGAGAGAAAGGGAGGGATGGGACAAAGACCCTATACGCTCATTCTTTCATTTTTAATCTTATCATTTTTATACTTTTATTAATATTTATTTACATAATATATTTTATGTTCAGTCCACGCAAATCATTACTACTCTGTCTTTCTCTTTTCCTTAAGTAGTATATTTTTATTAATTCTATGCTTTCTTTTTTACTCTCAAGGAAATTTATCACCCTACTCAATTTCTCTTTTTTACTTATTTTCTTTTTTCACAAGTGTGTATACAAGTGCCTATGGCCTCTCCCTCATTTCCTTAAATTAAGTGAAAGATCTGGAATAGTGGTTAATAATATTGATGGATGAATATAAACCTATGGTAGGGCTTTATGAGTAATTTCTAGTAAAAAACTCAAAAAGTCTGGAAAAAGTTTAGACATTGTTAATAAAATGAGAACAGTTTGCATGACATCAGTGTAACCTGGCATCCAAGGAGAGTGGACAGCAATGCACATGAGTGAACAATGACAACTTGACTGTACTACTCAGTGGGGGTGGTAGACACTACTGAGTGAGCATGTACACTGTGTGGCTATCACATTCAAAATGACTGAGTGACTAGAGCAACACATCTGCATCAAAATTTGCATTAAGTTTGAATATTCCTCCATGGAAACTATTCAGGTGATTCAGAAGGCCACAGCTATGGGCAACTGGTGATTGACAACTTCATCACGATGATGTACCTGCTCATACATAGCATCTCATGCAGAGTTTTTTTGAGAAACATCAAACCACCCAGGTGACTCAGCCCCTGTATGAGACCAGATTTGGCTTCTGCAAACTTTTGCCTTTTTCTAAAACTAAAATCACCTTTCAAAGGGAAGAGATTTTGGACCATCAATGAGATTCAGGAAAATATGATGGAACAATTGATGGCAACCGGGAAAACTGTGTGAGGTCCTGGGGTGCCTACATTGAAGGGAACTAAGAAGTCATTGTCCTATGTACAATATTTCTAGTATTTTGTTCAATAAATTTATATTTTTTCATACTGCATACCTGCATACCTTCTGATCTGTATAGATATACAAGATATACAAGATCTGTATATCTACAGGAGAGTTTATTCAAACCATAGTGATATTAAGTAGTATATGACAGATGATTTTTGTAAGGAAATCATTTGAGAAATAAAGGTAAAGATAGTTAATGTTGTGTGCCCTTTATTTGTGCAGCATTTGTGAGATGCTAAGGTTACAGAAATGTACAACATAAAATTTTATCACTAAAAATCAAAGCCCACTTTCATTCTCTCACCAACACTATCCATCCAACGTCACTCCTAGTGGATAAACAATTTCAGTTCTACTTTCTCATTCTCTCTCTCTCTCTCATCTCTATCACTATCTCTATCCTTATTTCTACCTCTAATCTCTGTCATGTCTATCTCTATCTATCCCTACCTCCATCTCTATATCTCTAGGTAGCAAGTTTAATTGGTATGTGGCAAGAATTTTTAAACCATACAATACCTGACTATTTAGTTAGGGATACTGACATCTTTTCCCTAGGACTGTCAAATGAAAGAGGGACAACAGCCAATAAAACAATAGCCATCCATTGTGAATGAATCAAAATTATACCAATTTTTTGGTCAGACCTACAAAAATGTAATGTATTACATTTTGGTGTGTTATGGTGTGTTACAGAATTTTAGTAATTAGCTTATGTGTTCCATTAGATGAAATGTGGAAAGTCACTGGATTGAATTATATACATATATGTATATATTTGTGGGTGTACACACACACAAAAACACAACCTGTTTTATTTATCACAAATTCTCTTAGTCTCTTGCTTCCAAATCTTCAACTCACTTCTATTAGTAATAATCCTTTTTTCACCTCTTCTTTGTTGTAATATAGATACTGGTAGTTCTCTTATCTGTGAACAATGTCTCCATGTGACTTGGTTCCTAGCTTCTCTCATTTTTTAGAAACTGAAATTTGCAATATCAATTGTGCTTTTTTCTTCCTTATACTTATCATTTTCCTCTTATAAATAAATAAATAAATAAATAACCCCTACCATTAAAATGTATTTAAGCTGTCTGATGTTAAACAAAGAAACAAACAAAAAAAAGAAAACCTTCTAAACTTTCCTTGACCTCATGTCCCTCTGGAATTCTCTGTCTTCCACTTCCCAAGCTACTTGATAAAAGTACTTACACCAACTATCAACACTTTCTCATTTCTAAGACTCTCCTTGTTCCACCCCAGTCTGGCTCTGCCCCACTTCTGCCCATATCTCATTCTAATGAATGAACGTCTTTGTCATTGAAGTCAGTGATTATTTTTCATCTCCCACAGGCCCCATAGCCTGAATCTCTTCTTTGAGACTTGGAAACATAATCTCTGTGGCCTACTTGACATTTCTTTTTTAATAGCTTAAAGGCAACTCATTTTCAATATGTCCAAAGAGGAACTCTTAATCTTCCTGTTTTAAATCTGGTCCTCTTAAACTATTACTAACCTCAGATAAAGATCCCTCTCAAATTCGCCTAGAAGCCATTGATAATTTCCCTTATCTTATCTACCATATTTGATTTAAATGTAAGTTATCTGTATTAATTTTATTAATTTCCCATGAATATTTCTGTTCCTCATCATTATGTTACATTCCGCTCTCACAGGCAAGAAGGGTCGGAGATGGTCGGGCAGTCAAAGATGTTTTCTTGGCCAAAGTTTCAAAGTTTTACCTGCGCAGGGGCGAACTCTCGGGGTGTCCAGAGACACGGTGCCAAAATGGCTGCAAATGAGAGTCTCGCCTAACGTTTACAGGCTAGGGTTTTTATAGAAGCGGGCAAGCAAGCAGGTTTCCAGAAGCAAAGGTGGCAGTTAGCAATAAACGAGCTCAGGTGTGAAGCACTTAACAACAACTCCTGACTCATGGAAGCCCTCTATCCGTTTTGACCAATTCCTAACTCTCTGGAACACCTGCCTGGGGGTGGGTGCGGTTTCTACTCAGGCTTGAGCAAGCAGTCTTGGGTTGAGCAAACAGCTTAGGACAAACAACTTATTTCCTCCTCGACTCTAACAATTACCATCTATACATATGCCATTTTTTGAGATTTTAGAAGTCACCCAAATTTCTTTACTCAGATCCCATCCTCCATATTTAAGGCCACCAGCATAGTGCCTTCTCTTTCTCCTCTTTGCCTCTGACACTTCTATCTTTTTCAGGTAAATTATAAAACTCATGAAATTGCATTAATCTCACTCAAATAGTCTAAGATAATTTTCCTATTTAAAGATTATTAATGTAATCACATTTTCAAACTTTCTTTTGCCTGTCAGGTAATACTTACAGGCTATGAGGATTAGGATGTGGATATCTTTGGGGATCATTATTCAGCCTGCCACAGCCAGGTTAGTATAGGCCAGTATTATATTCAGCCTGGGTAACTGAATGTGATCTCTTAATTTTTTTCTTTAATCATCTGCAACATCTATCTTATCTCCCTTGTAATCATTCAGCACAATTTAACCTGTGTGATAGTCCTATAAAGATAATTTTAGTTATATACTAATCAAATAATGATTCTTCATTCATCTGAGAATATTGGCTACATTTCTTAATATGGACAACAGGTCTTGTTTAACCATACCTTTTCCAATGCATTCTGAAAAAAGTTCTCAATCTTGACATTTCAATCACACTAAACTGATCTTTACTGTTAAAAATGTTAGGTTCTATAATGCCAAATACTATTATACATAACTTTTGCACATTTTTTAAAAATTTGATGTAATTTTAGAGAGAGGGGAAGGGAAAGAGAAAGGTTTAGAAACATCAATGTGATAAACATCCATTGGTTGCTTCCTGAAGGCACCACCAATGGGACCAAGCCCACATCCAAGGCATGTGCCAGACCAGAATCAATCTGTCGACCTTTCTCTTCATTGGATGACACCTAACCAACTGCACCACACCAGTAAGGGTTTCACAAGACCTTTTGATGAAATTCTGTTCTCCCTTTCCTATTCATCCTTGGGATTCCAAGTTTTGCTTCATTTTCTCATTCAGAGTATAAATAATACTCTGAGTGCCCACAATATATAATTCAATGTACTGTGATCACGCAGTACATTGCCTCTACCCAATGTACTAAGCAGTCTAAGGGACTACATTGTACTCAATGTACAATGAGTCTAAGGGACTCAGAAGAAAACAAACATAACTCTTTACTTGCCCTCATAGATCTTACATTCTGAAGAAACATATTTTACATTTTTTCCCTTAGATGGAGAACATTTTCTTGCTCTAGGTCAGGTTCATGTTATATATTTCATGCATAATGTATATTTTATGGCAATTTCATCTGTCTATAATGATATATTCATTTACGTAAACATTTATTTGCTACATATTATTAGAAAATTATAAATTCCATGAGGCAAAAACAAATTTTCTGTGTTTTGGCTTATCTTTCTTTTTCAGTATCCCTGACACATACTAAGAAACACTCAGTAAAAATTAGCTGAATGAAGAAAAGCAATTAATTCTACTCTGTGCGTATTTATGTACAAAGAGGCTAAATATAATTGTTGATGAAGAATGTGGGTATAGAAATAAGTAGATAAGGATTAGAAAGAATTAAACATTTGAGGTTCTATGTATATTGATTGAATTATTCACTTTGAGATAAATTATAATGTCTAATGGAATGAAGGCTAAGACAGACATGATCTTTGCCTTTATGGGACACAACTTTCAAAGTAGAAATTTTCAACACTGATAATCAAGAGGTAAAGAATGTAGGGTGTTATATCAATTAATCGCTAGGGTAGTAGTGGATACATATCAGTAACATTTTCCTAAGGAATTTCTTAAAACAAATCTTACCTCTAAAATACAGATTCTTGAACAAAAGTATCCCTGATCAGTATTGTTTTGCTAGACACTGCTGTCCGAATGCTTTCTGTCACTCTCAATCATAGAATCAACACCAACTTGTCTTGTCTACTAGGCTTGCGTATCCTCTTTTACTTTTCACTGACTTTGTGATCACATTTACCATTTATTTAGTAAATATTGATTACAAACAAATGGAGTGCAAAGTTTCCATTGTATAACTTCTTTAAAGCAACTTTCTATCCACCAAAGGATAGAGTGCATTTTACAAATTTTAGCTTAGAATTTCTAACATTTTCTGTGATTAAAAAAATTAAAAAACAAGCCACTTGGACATTGAGAATATTCCTTTGTTAATGTGCCTTTTCTTTTCTTGGACAATAGAAGGGTAGATTTTTCTCTGGGACTCATACTCAGTACATATTTTGGTTGAAATAATACAATCAATCAGAAATAGCTTTGTGATAGCTAGCATAATCTGACCTGTAAATGCTTTTATTCTTACTTTAACAAATCTTGTCTCCATAGTTAATATAAAATATTTTAGATAGTTGGAACTGATTCCTTTAATGTTTCTTATGGTAACAAATCAGTGAAGGAAAATCTCACTTCTAACATAAAACTTTTAAAGGACAAGGGTCAGGAAATATCAAACATATTACCATGTCAAACCCATGGAGCTGGGTAGAGTGGAGGTAAAGCTGGTGCTGACACTCACTAGAAAGTGGAGCCTCTAAATATCTATTTGATCTAGTGCTTTGAACTTCAACTTAAATGCTATCATCTTTTTCCAATATGAATAAATAAAGCAACCTAAAATTGTAGCTCAGTGGAAGCCAACACAATAAAGGAGCAAGAGGGAAAAGAAAGAAACAGTTGTTTAGATTTCACCTCTAGATAGTCACATGAGTTTTGAATTAATATATTCAGATTTTGAAAGTCTTGTAGTCTGGAAACAGAGGTTGAAAAATGGAAGAATGTTGGGGGTGGGTAGGGCGGAGAGAAGTAGTGGCGGGAAAAATAGAGAAAACTGTATTCAAACACCAATAAAAAAAAGAAAAGTTTGTAAGTGATACCAAAAAAAAAAAAACAAAGAAAAGAAAAAATGAAGGAATACTGACCAGTTTATTTATATTTAATTAGAATAAAAATTTTAAACTTTTATTTCTATTACTTGTTATTTAGTACTTATTTTTTAATCATATGGATAAACTGGCAAAAACTAAAATATGTTCTCTGTAATATCAATTGGTCAGACTACTGATTTGCAACCTTTATCATTTCATGGAACACATAAATTTATTACTAAAATTCTGCAGCATAGCAAAAAATAGGTATAATTTTGATCCTCTCACACCAAATGGCTATTGTTGTATTGGTTGGCTGTCATTTTGGTATTTGACTGTCTAAGGAAAAAGAGGTCAGTGCCCCTGTTTAAATAATCAGGTATAACATGTTTCAAAACTTCTTGCGGCACACCAGTTGAAAATAGCTGGGTTAGACCACAGTGGTTCAATATTATATGGACAGTTTCACTGGAAGGAAAACAGGGATATAAACAAATAAACAAAAACTCACAAATAGACAACCCCCCTCAAATAATTAAGAAATTAAAATCCTTTTGCTTGTCAGACTAATAGTGTGAATGTGAACCTGTGGTAGAAGAACTTGCTGTATAAGTTCTGTATACATTTTGGTAGAGTATAACTTACCAATATGAAAACAAAATAATAATAAAATTTATAGACTAAAATGAATTGCATATAAATATGGGAAACACATGTTCCTTGAATTATTTTAAATATCCTATCAATCTAAATACAGAAGGCTGTAATGTGACAGCTAGTAATCTTTTCATAGTTGATGTAATGCCTTGAAAAGGAATAGTTCTGTGCCAGAGATTAATGATAAAGAGATAAGAATCAATAAATTTATGTCTTCAAGGAGTATACAATTTTAAATAAATAAGAATGTAAGTGTCATATGTATATATATATATACATATATAATTATAATTAGTGCTATCATAATGAGAGTCAAAGTAGAAAATAGATATACCCTTCAAAAAAGAAAAATTAAAAAACAACTAAGACTATAATAACATATTATTTTACACTCAGTAGATTGCAGAGATTAAGAAGTTTGATCATAATAACTACCAAGTATCATAAGAGTATAGAGAAGAATCCCCCAAACAAGATACCTAATAATTGCTAGAGAAGTGGGGACTTTTAGGACCTTCTGACAAGATGAGTTATGCTTTTAGCTGAATTGTGTTTGATAAGCAGGTGCTCTCTATATGAATAACAAAAACATTTTATGGGGGGAGATAATTAGCTGAAATACAAGGACCCAAGCAGGGTAGATATGGCAGGAGTGTTCAGGAGGACTGAAAGTAGAAGAGACTGAAGAAAGAAAAGCATACAGAGGTAATCTGAGATTTCATGTCAGTCTTGCACAAGAAGTCAGAGAATTATTTAACATGACTTTCCCATTAAATGAGTATACACTGAGTTTAAAAAATAAAATCGATGTGTTTAACTTTATTCACTGCATTTCAAATTTAGTTTATGCTTTATCTTTTCTCCTTTTTGTTAAGTATGCAATAAATCTAGTTTCACACTACTTATTTTATGAATAATAGATTTTCTCCTCTATATTTTTTATAAATTCAGGTGTGAAAACCATCAGTAAAATTAATCAAGTTGGTATAAAAAGAGTAAAACTTTGAAGAAACTTACAGAGGAAGATTTTACTTTCCCTTTAATTCATATTTTTGTTATTACTTGCTAATTCACATGAACTTTATTTTTTTCATCTTATCTTTAAATATCTGAAGGCAGGGAATGAGAACATTCCTATATTTTCTGTCTCTTTGTTGAAGATCTCATTGTATTCATCCAGTCTTCTCCAGAGTTTGGTGACCATTTTTGTGACCCATACTTTGAACTCTTTACTTTTAATAAGGTTTTACTTGTTCTGTTATTTGGAACATACTTCTTTATCTACTCATTTTTTTCTGACTCTCCATGTTTGTTTCCATGTATTAGGTATACCAACAACCTCTCTCCAGCTTGAAGCAGAGACTGTATGTAAGAAATGTTTTATGGAAGCCAGAAGCACAATCCTCCTCCGCCACCAGAGGTAGGTCTCAAGAGGTATTCTCAGTGTGGGCTGCAAGCACCTCCCCACTGTAGCAGGGGTACAGCTAAGACACTGTGGTGAACAAGGCTGTCACCCAGCCCAGTTGGAGGACATGAAGCCCATTGCTGTGGTGTAGTGATAGGCAGGGCTCCCAGCAGGGTGCTCCCACCTTCTCTAGCAGGTTAGAAGAGTTCCAAAACGGTATCTGCCAGGGATGGCATTAACAAGGCAGCATGAAATTGCCATACTGATCCTTGCTGGTTTCTCTGTATCCCAAGAATATTGGTCCCATTAGTTTCCCTCCTCCCCAATTTCCTAAATCTCTAGCAAATGCTTTTGATTAGTAAGTGGATCTCCCTCATAAATGGTCTAAGCACTGTTCAAATTGGTGCATTTCCAATGGTTTCTGGGACAAGTAAGTCTATGAGAACCCTTTAAGTGGAGGTTCTTTGCTGTCTATAGTTCTATGGTTTTCCTGGGTGTAATCTCCATGAACTCTCAAAGCCAAGTAATTTGGGAGTTCATCTATTCAGTGAAGGATCTAAGAGTTGGAGTACTTGATGTGAAACACAAACCTTTCACTCATCAGGAAAAAGTTTTGTGCCTTTGAGATCCCTCTTGAGTGTGAATCTCTGAGCCTGGGGTGGAGCCCCTCATTTGGTGAGAAGGTGTCTCTGTCCCTCCTGTCTTCATGCTGACATTTTATTTCTTCCTGTGGAGACTCTGGTCATCCAATTTCAAGGTCTTTCTCAGAGGAATTTATTCTAAATTTTGTAGATATTTTCTGAGTCCATGGGAGAGAGTGAGCCCAGGATTTTCCTAAGCTACCATATTAAAAACCCTTTGGGTATGAAGTTCTTAAAGATATTTTCCTTCACCAACTTTTAACTCTGGTTCCCAAATAAATTGTTCTTTCCTATCACCAGTATTGAATAAATAATTATCTATGATTCTATTTTATTTACACAAGCCAGTGGCTTTGATTGAATTTCATTTAAAACAATGGAATTTTATTAAATTTCCAAGGTTTGCCATTTTTGTCATGATAGCAAAATATGTTTCTTTGAACTTTCAAGAAATATTCGAGTTTTATTTTTTTCTTGAGTAGTTGGGGTTTTCATCTCTCTCATTTAAATTTACCTCATCTATTTGTTTTATTGAAGAGCAGGCTATTTTGGAACCAGTATGAATTACCTATCAAGACAGTCTAAAAAATTATTCTGAAGGGCATAAATCTAACTTTTGCATATTGCTTAGAAATATTTCACAACCAAATTTCACTAGAGTTTGTTTTTGCCTGTTTTTTAGCATTTTGCATTTCCAAGAGTTTGTATGACTGCAAAATTCAGATTCAAATGAAATGTTAAGAAAATTATTGATTATATGATTTCTCATTGACAAAGTTATCAATGTGATCAAATAAAATTTGTTCAGGTACGCAACATTTTTCTATTAAAAAATGGTAACTCAGCCAAAGGACATAGGTGCATAACCCGTAGACACAACACTGTGGTGATGGCCAGAGGGAAGAGGGTGCAGGGCTGAGTGGAGGTGGGCAAGGGTGGGGGATGGGGACATCTGTAATAGTGCCAACAATAAAATGTTTTTAAAATGTTAACTTAAATCATAGAATTCTTTGTTGTCTGAAATCACAGCACTTCTGGAGTTACATTTGATTTTGCAGGTTTTAAGGAGCAATATTTAATTTACAAAAGAAAAAGGGAAATGTAGAGAGAGTAAGAACTAACTACTGCTCTTTCAGAAAGATTTTTGTCACAATTCAAAGAAGATTTAGCTTTGCTGGTAATTCAGTTGTGAGAAAAAGCACTCTCTCTCTCGGTTCTATACTAAGATTCAAATTGATTTTTTTGCTTTAAATAATTATTGCAGTAGTATTAATATACTAAAAACTAAGAGGGAAAGATATCTGCAATTTTGAAATTATTTTGAAGTTAAGCTATTGCTGTAATCAGAAACATATTTTAATTTATTTCTCTTGGTAAAATCAATATAAGAACTAATACCTGAACCATTTTCAGGAGATGCTAGCAAAAGTATTTTCTTTTTTTCTTTATGTGGTAAGCTTTTGCATATTTATGTGTTTCAGTTTAGCATATTAATACTAATGTTTTTCTAAGTGTGACTAATGTGATGTAATATAGTGTGGTTAACAACTTGACAAATATAAAATATATCATTCTTAATAATAGTGAAAAATTCTTAGAATAGTAGTGATTAATAAAAATAAAATTCTAAATAATATTCTCATAAAGCTATCACTGATGGACAGAAAACAGAAATAATTGAGATCAACACAAAGAACATAAACATTTTGAGTTAGAAAAACTTATTTAATTGTTTTATGTATTTTATTGTAATCTCTGCTTTGTGAAATAATGCAGGGATGCTTTTCCTAGAATTGTGAAAGGATGCTCAGACATTGAGTGACCTATTCCTTTAATCTTTCTCTTTACCGTCTGCTGCCTGTTAGATATAAACTTTAAAATGAACTCATTTTCACAGTAATAAGAGAGAATAGCAAGATGCAAATACTCATTATGCATGAATATGTTCTCACAAGCCTGCATGCATGGTGTTTCATCCATAAATATTTTTCTTACCTTCACATTTGTTTTTATTCACTACTCTTTCTGACTTGATTTATTACATCTCTACCCATTTGAGTGCCCGCATTAAAAATGGACTTACAAATCATACCAAAAAATAGATTATTTAAAATAGCTTAGTCGTGTTCATTGTCAGAAATGTAGAAAGCAAAAAATGACATCCTTAATTTCACATCCCAAAATAACTATTTTATTCTTTCAGTCTCTGTGTGTGTGTGTCTGTGTGTGAGGAGACAATGGATCCTACTTGAAACCCAGTTTCTAGCTGCGCTTGCCTCTAAATTGCATTGGTGGACATAAGGACACAAATGTTTCAGACAATGAGGAATATAAAGGCAGATTTATATATTGAGGTTGGTTTGTTTAAGTGAGGCAAAAAGGTGTTCAGTCATCCAATGGGTGAAAAAAAAAGGAATTTTAATGGTGCTAAAGGAATTAGATGGATCTAATTTCAGTAAGAATTTAGATTAATCTAATTTCAGTAAGAATCTGAAAGAACAAAAAGAAGGTAAGAGAATCAAAGTAAACGTTCTGCTTAGAGAGCTACACATTTTCTAAACTTAAGAACAGGAATGTGAAAATCTTGTGTTGTAATCTCTATTTTCCTGTCAAACCACTGAGATTTCTTTTCCTACCAAAGTTTACAATTTTTGTGTGATACATGCTTCTCAGATATTATTGTGAATGTGTTGAAGCATCTGTGGTACCTTGCCTAAATACATTTTCACATAAGGGCTCTTCAAAGTAAATCTGTGATTTCAGGGTGCCATTATTAAGCAATCTGGTGCCATACACACACACACACGTATATACACACATACATAATGCATATAGAATTATATATAATATATATGTCCCTATATATACACTATTTAAATATATAAATAGTTAACATACATAAGTTTCTTATGGTAAATGTTTGTCTTATCCTTTGATTTACAACCTATCTCCTGACTAAGAAAAGGCCTTTACAAACTTCTTTATGCCAAGTATTTTACATGAAACACTTTATCTTCTCCCAGACATGGCCTTGTCAGGTACATGTAGTTATTTTCACTTTGCAGAACAAAGGGGTTAAGTAATTGTTTGAATTTACAAGGTAAATAAGTACCAGCAACAGGATGCAAAACTATACCTGTTTGCTCTCAAAATGTTGGGTTTAACACACAGAAACGCATCTCATGAGAACTTCAGACTCTATACCATTCTTATTGTTTATAGTTTGAAGCCTGAAAGTCCTGAGTTTGGCTCTGTCCTTCTCGATGTGTGAGTAATTACAGGCGCTGCCAAGTGAGGTCTCTCTCTCTGTGCTAGTTTGTGGACATATGGCAATCACTGCAGAAATGTGCTTCAGACCAAGATAAATACAAATAGAATTTTATATCTTACAAAAACATTCCTTCTTCTCACAAATCATTTTCTCTCCTTGTCTCTATGACCAGATAGAACACTATAATATAATATCACTGCACCACTGGAATGCAGGATAGAAATTATAGAAATTTCTGTTTTTTTCCTTTCCAGTTATTCTACCAGAATAAGAGAAAACTAAGCTAACTTTCAAACTTGCTAAATCCAAGGTGAAAATATATGCTCCTTTCCAGAAAGTGTATTTCTGAAAAAATAAAAAAACACTGAATATAAATACAAATCTGTAAACCTCATGTTCAATGCATGACATGAGCTATTCATATAAAAGCCTGTGATAAATCCATCTTTAAACAGATTTACCAATTATTTTTATGCTTGGATTTATGTCTGAAGAAACTCTTAAATTAGTGAATGCCTGTGTTTGGTGGTTGTAAAATAAACACTTTTTTAGAGAGAGTGACCAATTTGGGGGGCTGATGGAGCTGCAAAACCACACGAGAACTTGAGTCTTTCTCCCACCTCATGATATTATATATCTGGCCTCTGAAACATATTTTTTTACTTTTGCTTATTCATATAACTGAAGTATAAACTGCTTTGAAAATAAAGTTGTGTGGCTAGTTTTTAACAAAAATCAAACAACTTAAACCGTACCTGTTGAATTGCTTGTATGTATGAAACTCCCCAGTGGTTTCCTATTTCTGTTATGATAAAATAAAAATTTATCCAGACAAAGAAATATAAGCACATATTTATTTAATTTTACATAGTATCTCCAGCATACTTATAAATCATTAAAATCATCAAATGTCACTATTTAGGTGTCAAGTTATACATTATTGCCTCAGTAAAAATTTCCCTTAACCTTGTTCCATGTCATAAGCCCATGACGTGCGCTATCATGGCGCAGCATGTCTTTCCTTCATGACACATCATGTTATTTCTAAGCGTGCAAGGTGGGGAAAAGTAGGTTTGCCATGGCTTGCATGGAAAATAATAAAATCATTAATAAATAATAATACAAGAGTAAACTCTGTGTTTCATGTCCTCACAGCGATAACCTAATTTGCCCCACTCTTCACATGAAGTTTTTAGATTATTTGATTGATATCTTGGTTAATTCAGTTTTAAAAAGACAGGAGTTTTGCCTGATATTGCTTACCATGGCATCGTCTATGGCATAGGATTAGGTGTTTAATAAATGCTAATACAATGTTTTTAAAATAACATCCTGAAATGTCTGTAGATCTGAAACTAAATTCATCTTCATTAACATTAGACATTTTATGTAGTGTGATATATATATTATTTGATATTTGTTATTTTATGTTTTCTAAAAAAACACAATGTCAATTTTATAATAAACATAACATTTTAAAAGCGAACAAATGAAATATAAACATATCAATTACTTAGCACCACAAAGGCAAAATTCAAATTAAAGCCCTTTGTTTTTCATATCACCTTTTGCCTTCCTCATTTTTAAGACACAATTCTATTCCTTCAACTTCTCCATTTATAAACTGATATTTTAAAATAAAACTTCATTTCTTCTCTTTAAAATAGGAAAGCTGTAATTTACCTTCTGTATTGATTATAACCATTTTATGTAAACCACATCAATCCATCATACTATCTAAGACCTCTAAGGTGATCTGAGTGCTGGAGATATAAAGAAGAGAAAGACATGCTTCTCACTGTAGGTAAGTGCTTAAAATAGAAGTTATAGCTTTAAAAATCAAATTGGAGTAACTGCTAAGAAAGCATAATACCCAAGGGGATTTGAAGCCTAAGGGAAGAATTATGAGCTATTCTAGTGAGTACATAAGGTATGGGATTACTCTAATCAGTGCCCAGAAAAGTTTAAAATTGAGCAGAGTCTTGGAGGAAGAGTAATAATTCATCACAATAAAGTGAGAGGTGAATAGGTTTTTGGCAAAGGAAACAAAACACTCAGTGAAGTGGAAACAAAACTGTGCATGTCATCTTTAGAGAGTAATAATAACAAGGGCATGGACAGTTCATATGAAACCCAGAGGAAGTGTTAGGAGACAGTACTAGCCATGGTGTTCGGATCCAGACAGTGAAGCAAATCCCGTGTGCTTTGCTGAGAAACTGCCTTGCTTGGTACCTAGGACATTTTATTATACCTACATAGAAGTCAGAATGTATTCCCAATATTTAAATTGTGTGTTTTTATACAGTTGTTGCCTTAAGAACATAATGGAATCATAAAGCTATAAGATGATTTACATCTTCTGGTGCATTATTTCCTCTCTGGAAGAGTAAATGATTTCATTGTACAGTACAAGTAAAAATTCATGGTAAAAGTGCTTTGATAGTATTGATAGTATAAATTGACATTTTCCACATCATTCCTTGTAGAATTTTAAAATTGTATCTTAATGTTAATTCATGTTAACTTATTTCCCCCCTAAGAAAATAAGTCCCTGAGTTTATCAAATAAAAACTCTAATATGTTGCTTCAGTTATGTCAAAGTAATATTTGACTATTTTCAGTTTGGAGCATTTATTTTTAGACTTTAGAATCAGAAAATAATATTTTTAATTCCTTACCTGCTTATTATTGTTCGTGCAATGCCAATCACAATTAGTCTATCTCAGCCTGTATTTCCACAGGTAAAATGATAACAGTATTTATCTTTCTATATTGCTAAATACTCCAGGATATATCATGAGTCATCACCCACATCCTGTTACTCAGTCCTTACTCATGTCTTGTCTAGAAAGAGTTGAGTATAGTCTGTCTTTGGAAGTGAGAATCTATGTTTTCATCACAAACTGAGCCATAAACTTATTTGGTAGTTTCATGCATACTCCATCACTTTTTTTCCTTAAGCTTATACGTGTTCAGAAAATTTTTAAGAGTAAGAAAAATATTGTTTTGAGTCATTTTTATTTTGTCATGACTAAACATATAAATGTAAACCACTTTATAATACACAAGTAAGACACCTACGTTATAAACCCTTAAACTTGATTTACTACAACTCAATATAACTCGTTAGTATTTTGCTGAAATGTAACTGCTGCCTAACAAAAACTTAGTAACATGTTATGAATGTGTCCATGAACATCAGTGGAGTCCTGACTGCCGATATTCAGGTTCTGCTGCGTTTGGCATTCTAGTAAAATTGGTAGCCACTGCATAATGGTTCAGTTCTCCCACAAATTTATTCTGTTTGATCTATCATTAATTCTTTATTGATAGTGTTCCTAGATATTATTTGTCCTTCATCTAACATAAATGGATTGCTCTACATAAATCTGCTTCTGTGTGTTTTTATTAATTTATAATAAAGTAGTACTTTTCTGCATCAACAAAATCCTAAATATAATTATAAATACTGACACAGAAATTTCCTGATAGTATTTATCAACAAACATAGGTGATAGACTAATGATTACCTGTGATTTCATTAACATTATGTTTTATTATAAAATAACAGTATGAAATTTAAAATATGGAGGATTCATGGGTACTAGAAGATACTTCTGCTAGCCATAAAGATTCCAGGGATGTCCAATATAAGAAAAAATTCTGTAACTAACTAAAGTAATATGATGCTTAATAACACAATATTTTTTAAGCACTGATCATTTAAAATATCTTTATGCTCTTAAGGGCATCTTCATAATCTTAAAAATTTGAGACAGTTTTAGAATTATCTTTTAAACAACATTCTGGAAATGTTTGGATTTTTTTTCCTAACAAGTCTCAGTTCCATTTTATGTACTTTAGTGAGTGAATCGTTATCGCCATTATATGACACATTCTACAGGTTCTGAAGAACATTCCATAAAAGCAATTAGTTTTAAATCATCATTTCAAGGAAATGTTTTTGTCATTATAATGTTTAGAATGTATTTAATATAGAGCATTCCACTTGTGATTTTATATGTCATTTTACCTGATTTAAATTATCATAATAACCTGACATAAACATCATTATTCTCGAAGTTAAAAAGAGTTCAAGTACCTCACTCAATTTCCACAGTAAAGAAAAATACATAGTTAGTATTCAAGTGCAGGTTAACATAACTCCCAAATCCTTGTTCCTCCCATTGGAACAAAAGCTGCCCAGTTTTTCATGACTTATTTAACAGCACAATTTTCTCTAATAGATGGGGACTGGTTTACAAGTGTCATTACAGCCAGATATAGTATTAGTAAATGTTCTAAATAAAATAACAATAAGTATAAAACTCTAAAAAGTTTTATATTTTATAAACTGGATGTCCATGCTAGCACATCTAAAAGACATTTTTTAATGCTTAACATGGATTGCCAAATATTTTGGAGTTCTAAAAGAATGGCAAGTAATCTCACAAAACTTTATCATCATTTTTTAAGGGCAAAACCAATTTTTGTATCTTTGGTTATTTTTACACTGATATTTTCTAGACATAGAAACAGATGTTCAGCATCCCTTAGGAGAAATAAATTTCAGTGGTAATTATCTTTGCTTTGCTAAGATAAAGTATACTTGTGACATCTTGGGACAACCAAATTTACAGACTGAAAATATTCAAATTTAGGAATAATTTTCTACTGTTCTTTTTCATATGCACAGATATTTATTTCTCCCAAATCAAACATGAAAACATTAAATCATTTTACCCTTATCAGTATAAATGTTGCTGAGGAAGTATATACGAGTCAGAAATATGATTTTTAAAAGTCTTAGGCTTTGTTTCTCCACAGAGACACTAACTGACAGCAACATGTGGACCAAAATATCTTTTTAAAATATATTTTATTGATTATGCTATTACAGTTGTCCCATTTTCCCCCTTCGCTCCCCTCCACCCTGCACACCCCCTCCTACTCACATTTCCCCCAAAACAAAAATGAAAGCAAACTAGACCAAAATATCTTTATGAGAACTGCATACATCATGTAAGAAGATGCAGTATCCCATGTGTGTAAAAAGCCTGAAACAGACATCCTGAAACATGGAAGAAGAGTCCTTTCTCTCTAGCCTTTCTGACACAGTGCAGTTAGTTGCCAGCAGGAGAGAAGAGTTGCTCCTGGCTTCTTTCTTGGAAGGAAAGAAAAGAGTGGAGCCGTATATAATACTCTGATTTTTTGGAGGGCTGCCTGAACAACTGGTTTTTATGTGCTTCATTTGGAGCACTGATAAAACGGGCATAGTCTGGCTGCCCAAGGACCACTGAAAACAGGGTAGAGTGGACACAGCTTGCTGTGGTACCAGTGGGCCTGCAGTGCTGCAGACAGAAAATGAGCATGGCTTACTTAGGGTGATTGAGAGAATGTGGCCAACTCATGGTATCTTCTTTGAGAAGGAGGGAAAAGAGTAGACATGCATATGGATTTTGGTTTATCATAAGCCTGCCAAAGGGACTGATTTTCATCTCACCTGACTCAGATAATAATAAGGAAGCTGGCGTACTTTGGATGCCAGAAACATTGAGAAAAAAGGAAATTGGAGAGGTTTGTTGCTGAGGCACCATGAAACCAGCTATACCAAAGATAGACACTAGAGGGAACAAAAGATTATGAACTCCTGGAAAAGAAAGTAGCAAACCTCTCTAGGTGGGCAATTAAACACACACAAACACGGAGGATCATTATACCCACAAAGTTATTTCAGAGTTACCCAGAATCTCTAGCTTTGCCAGACATGGACATATTGCCCTGTTCAAAGGCAGCCCATAAACACTGGGAATGGTGGCTATTTTTCAAAATACATGAAACTCAAAAAAAATTGAAAGGCATAAACAAAACAAGGAAACATAGCTGAATCAAGGGAATAAAATAAATCTTTAGAAATCAACCCTCCCAATACAAAAATATATTAATTACCTGCCAAAAATTAAAATAAGTGTCTTGGAGGAACTAAATGAACCACAAGAGAATACAGATAATTAAATAAAATCAAGAAAACACACAAACACAATCAGAATGCCCACAAAGAGGTAGAATCTATTTTTTAAACAAATTCTAGAAAATTCTTGAAAATCTAGAAAATTTAAACAAATTTCTGGATATAGAAAATATATCTAAAAATAATTTAATGGAAAACTTCACTAGGGAGGGATTCAACCACAGATTTAATCAAGAAGAAGAAAGAATTAGAACTCAAAGATAGGTCATTTGAAATTTGTGAGTCAAAGACTTAAAAAGAAAAAAAATGGAGGAAAGTGAAGAAAAGCCTAAGGGACTTAGATGTAATAAAGTGGGCCAATGTGTGTGTCACGCAAGTCCCAGAATGAAAAGACAGAAGAAAAGGATCATAGCATTTATTTGAAGAAATATTGCCAGAACAATCCAAATCTGAGAAACAAAATTACACCTAAATTCAAGAAGCTCAAAGGACTCCTACTAAAGTACAGAGAGTACCCCAAACAGCCTGAACAATCTTTTTTTTTCCCTGCTCTCACCACTTTTATTCAATATAGTACTGGAAGTCCTAGCAACAGTGATCAGACAAGAAAAAGAAATAAAAGTCATCCAAATTGGAAAGAAGGAAGTAAAAATGATCACTGTGAGCAAATGACAGTGTACATACAATACCCTATCGTCTCCACCAAAAAAAAAGAAGAACAAAGCTAAAGCTTCAAACTTCCTTATGCACATTAGATAAAACTGCAGTAAGCACAACAGTATGATAGGGGCACGAAGCCAGATATGGAGACCAGTGGAACAGAATAAAGAGCCCCTAATAAACCTTCATATATATGGTTTAGTGACCTACAAGGATGAAATATGTGGACTTTTCAATAAACAGTGTAGGGAGAAAAGGACATCCTCATGCAAAACAGTGAAGATAGACCTTTACCTTACCCCATTTGTAAAAATTAACTCAAAATGAAATACATCACCTAATTATGAGACCTGAAACTATAAAAGTTCCAGAAAATTAATAGAAAAAAATCTTCATAGTTTTGGAATGGGCAATAATTTCTTGGATATAGAAAAAGGCATATGTACCAAGAGCAAAAATAAACAAAAGAATTTACAGCAAAACACTTCTGTACAGCAAAGAAAACAAATCAACAGAATGAAAAGCAGCCCATTAAGTGGGAGAAATATTTGCAAACCATATATTAGGTAAGGAGGTAGTATCCAGAATTTATTTAAAAAAAACTAAAAACTCGATGCAGAATAAAATAAGCCAATTAAAAATGAATAGATATTTTTCCAAAAAGTTATACAAATACCCAAGAAGCATATGAAAAGATGTTCAACATCACAATTATCACAGGTATGTAAATTAAATCTACCAAGAGAAAACACATCACATTCATTAAGGTGATGATATAAAGAAATAATAATGATAGTAATAATAAATGTAGTAAGAATGAGGAGACATTGGAACTCTCACATACTGTTGGTGATATTGTAAAATGGTGCAGCCATTATGGAAAACAATAAAGAGGTTCTTTGAAAAATGAAGAACAGGACTAGCATATGATCCAGCAACCCCACTTCTGGGTATATATATCAAAAATAATTAGAAACAAGATCTTTTTCAAAGAGATATTAGTGTATGTATATTTATTGCAGCATTATTCACAATAGCCAAGAAGAAGAAGCAACATGAATGTCCATTGAGAAATGAATAGATAAAAAGTGCTATATACATATACAAGGAAATATTATTCATCTGTAAAAACAAGAAGGAAATCATAGCAAATGCTGCAACATAGGTGAAACTTGAGGGTGTTAGGCTAAATGAAATAAGTCAATCACAAAACAACCAGTACTACATGATTCCAATGATATTAGATACCTAAAGTAATCAAGCTCTTAAAAATAGAACTTACAAAAACATTGTAAGTTCAACATTCAGAGTCAAATCTCCTACCATCACCATTTACCCTCTTTTATCCTCTTCTTTCTCTCCCCATCCTCCTTTCCCTCTGCTAATCACTGTATCTTCATCTATAATTTAATGAGTTTTCAAATATTTTACTACATAATATAGCAAATGAGGATATTATCAATTATAAAAATATGCACTCTAATAATGCCACCTGTATTTAAAGGTATACCAGAGTTTCTCAAATATATAGTTAAAATATTTATATTAAAAATACATTCAGCACCTTTATTTTAAAAACATTTGAGTTATTTTTAAACAATAGTACAAAAATATTTTGTAGGAAAATTGTATTTAAATCACATAATGTTAATTCCTCCAAAGTATATCCTTCTATCTTATAGTAATTATCTGAGTGACTAACATGCAAATATAATAAATAATTATAGGCTACTATAAAGTATTTTTAAATTTTGAATTAATAATTAATATAGTTTCATTAGCATATTATTTTCACATACATCAAAATTAATTCCATATGGGTTGTCATGTATTAGGTCAAAAAATTTATATTTATTAAATGCGGAAGGCAATAAGAACATGCTACCCACAAATATTACACTTTTATATAAGGATTGTTTTGAGCTGAAAGCAGTTAGTTCTCTGCCTTCCTCCTTTCTATAAAGAGTAGGACATAAATTTCCCTTTGTAAAGGTAATATAAATTTCCATTTTTAAGGTTGTTTCCCTCTCTAGTACCGAAAAGTGGAGAATGATTCAATCACTGGAGGCAACTGTTCTCAATGGAGAAGGCATCGAGTTGACTCTGCATAAGGAACCTTCCCAAAGAGCCTTATATTCCACTAGTTTCTCCCACATATTTACCTTTCCCAATTTACTGCCTCTATAAGCACAGCCTCCAATTCATTTGTCTAGTTTTCTCAATTTATTACTCTTTGGTAAAATAACATATAAGACCTCAAGTCTAACCACTTCTTTGGCTTTTTCACTTCCTTTCTGTGAAAATTTTTTGTATGCATGCAAAATAAACTTTCACTTTGTCAATCTTCCTTTTATTACTTTAATTGATACACCTAAGTTACTAAACACAAAAGTTTAGAATAAAAATTGTTTTTGTTGTTTACTTCCACTAAAATATTAAGACACAGTAAAAATGTTATCATTTGAGTAGGAAAATAAGTTGGGAAAGCCAAGACCAATTGGATTCATGATTCTCTCTTTTTTCATACCTTGATATGCATATTAAACATCTTACATGAAAAGAACAAATCTTAATTTTCTATTTCATCCACACATAATGGGAAAGAACACTTCCTGGCATTATAAAGGGTCAGAAGAGAGTCATCTGGGACCTTAGAGAATAAGCAGAAGATACAAGGCAGACCAGATAATTCACATTCAATCACAGGGTAATACAAGAAGGCATCAAAGTGCAAGTATGATACACTGGGAGAGAGAAAATATGTATATTAACATCATACTGCATAGGTAAAATTGCTGACAAGCCACTTGAAATCTATGTGACCTCATTTCCTGTTCTTGACAAATGTCATAATTATCAGATATCTATGTGGATGCTACATATAAAATTGTAAACACTTAATGTCTGTATGTCTTGGTCAAGTATATGAGCTTCTATAAGCTTCAGATACCTCATCTGTAAACATGTTAATAATAGTAAGTAGCTCCTAGGGTTGCTGTAAGAATCAAGACATCATGAATGTAAATGTAAAATCTGTATATGAGACCCACAATATGTAATAGATATTAATATTATTATCATGAAGCATTTGTTTGGATAAAGGTCTACAGTTCTTATAGTACTGGGTTGTTTAAGTTGAAGGAAACTGGCATAGTGTGAACAGTACTAAGATAGAGAACAATACTTGGTGCCAAAACTGATGTCTGGAGATTTAAAAACAAACAATAGAACTATGGCTAACATATCAATCACTCAGACCATACTCTAGGACTTTTAATTTATACTTCAGTGCAATGATTAAAAACATTGGAACCAAACTCTTGAATTTAATCGTAGGTTTTTTATTCTTATTAGCATTTTAAACTTTTTAAATACTGTTAATGATGTGAGTTTCACCTTTTTTATCTGTGTAGTGGTAATCATAATAGTACACTGAGGTAAGGTACAGAAAGGAACTTAATAGTACTGTGCACTTAATGCTCAACAAATGTTTGTGATTTTCCTTAGTATTGGCAGTGGTCCATTAATTCTGAAAATTATAGGTTACAATTACCATCTTTAGAGCCAGTATGTATAGAGATGCCGAAAGCCCATAAAATCTATGAAAAATGTGATACATAGAGAACATTGCTTGATTTTTCACTTTCCTGAAGAGTGACATTGATAATAGCCTCTGAAGTTCAAATTTAGATTATCTCAGGCCCCCACCTTAATAATAAATTAGCAAACTAGGTTATTAAAACAAACCTTGACTAGACCAGGACTGATCCCAAACTAAGAGTTGGTACTGAGATTAAATAGAATCCAGGTGGCACCAACTGTAGCAATTGTCACAAATTCTTTCTTTTATTGTTGTTAAATTACAATTGTCCCCATTTCTCCCCATTACTCTCCCCTGCCCTACCCACACCCCACCTCCCACATTCAATCCCCCCATTGTTTGTCTATGGCTCCTTTAAAGATGTTTCTTGACTTGTCCCCTTACTCCTCTTTCCCCTACCCTCTGGTCCTCCTACCCTCTTTTCTCCTACCCTCTTGTCCCTGTCAGTTTTTTTTTCTATTTCAGTGTCTCTGGTTCTATTTTCCTACCTTATTTGTTTTGTTGATTAGGTTCTACTTGTAGGTGAAGCCATATGGTATTTGTCTTTCATCACTTGGCTTATTTCACTCAGCATAATACTCTCCAGTTCCACCCATGCTTTCATGAAGGGTAAGAATTCCTTTCTTTGTGGTGCATAATATTCCACTGTGTAAATGTATGATAGTTTTTTGATCCACTCATTTACTGATGGACACTTAGACTGTTTCCAGCACGCGTCTATTGGAAGTTGTGCTGCTATGAACATAGGGGTGCATAGGTTCTTTTGAATTGGTGTTTCAGGATTCTTAGGTTATAACATCAGCAGTGAATTTCCAGGTCAAAAGGCAGCTCCATTTTTAGATTTCTGAAGAAATTTCATACTGTTTTCTACAGTGGCTGCACCAGTCTGCATTCCCACCAACAGTGTACCAGGGTTCCCTTTTCTCCACATCCTCATCAGCACTCGTTGTTGGATGACTTGTTTATGATGGACATTCTGACAGGTATGAATCTCCTTGTGGTTTTAATTTGCATCTCTCAATGGTTAGTGATGCTGAACATTCTTTCATATGTCTCTGGGCCCTCTGTATGCCCTCCTTGGAGAAGTGTCTGATCAGGTAAGCTGTCAATATTTTAATTGGATTGTTGGTCTTCCTGGTGTGGAGTTGCGAGTGTCCTGTATATATTTTGGAGACGAAACCCTTGTTCAAGGTATTATTTGCAAATATATTTTCCCATAAAATTGGTTCCTTTTTCATTTTTTCTGACATTTTCTTTAGACATGAAGAAGCCTTTTAATTTGATGTAGTCTCATTTGTTTATTTTTTTCCTATCTATCCCTTGCTCTAGGGGACTTATTATGAAAATATTGCTGCATGGAATATCTGAAATTTTTCTGCCTATGTTTTCTCTAGAACTTTTAGGGTGTCACAACTTATATTTAAGTCTTTTATCCATCTTGATTTTATTTTTGTTTATGGTGTGAGTTGGTGATCCAGTTTCACTTTTTTGCACGTAACTGTCCAGCTCTCACAACACCATTTGTTGAAGAGGCTATTTTTACTCCATTTTATGTTTCTTCCCCCTTTGTAGAATATTAGTTAACAATAGAGACATGGGTTTATTTCTGAGCTCTCTATTCTGTTCCATTGATCTTTGTTCCTGTTCTTATGCCACTACCAGATTGTTTGTATTACAATGGCCTTGTAATATAATTTAATATGAGGTACTGTGATCCTTCTTACTTACTTCTTCTTTCTCAAATTACTGAAGCTATTCAGTCAGGGTCATTACGGTTTCATATAAATTTTAAAAATATATGTTCTATATCTGTGAAATGTGTCTTTGGTTACTTAACAGTGATAGTGTTAAAGCTATAAATTGCTTTGGGTAGTATGGACATTTTGATGATATCGATTCTTCCAATCTATGAACACAATATATGCTTCCATTTATTTGTGTCTTCCTTAATTTCTTTCTTCCGCATTGGTAGTTTTCTGAGTACAGGTTTTTACCTCTTTGGTTAGGTTTATTTGTAGGTATTTTATTTTTCTTCTTGCTGTAGAAATGAGATGTTTTCTACTAATTTCTGTTCCTGCTATTATTTTTGTTGGTGTCCAAAAATGTCTTTGATTTCTGAAAACTGACTTCAATCCTGCTATTTAGCCAAATTCGCCTATTAGGTCAAGTAGTTTTAGGTGCAGTCTACAGGGTTTTCTACGTACACTATCATGTCATCTGCAAACCATGACAGTTTTACTTCCTCCTTTCCAATTTGGATGCCTTTTATTTCTTTTTCTTGTTCTATGGCTGCAACTAGGACTTCCAATACTATGTTGAAGAAAATTGGTGAAAGCAGACATCCTTGTCTTGTTCCTAATCTTAGTGGGAAAACTCTTAAGTTTTTGCCCATTGAGTATGACGTTGGCTGTAGGTCTCTCATATGTGGCCTTTATTGTGTTGAGGGATGCTCCCTCTATTCCCACTTTGCTGAGTGGTTTCATCATAAATGGGTGTTGTACCTTATCACATGCTTTTTTCTGCATCTATTGATACGATCATGTGATTTTTGTCTTTCATTTTGTTTATGTGAGGTTTTTCATTTATTATTTTGTGAATGTTGTATCATCATTGCAGTTATACATCTTACTTGGACATGGTTTATGATCTTATTATTATATTGCTAGATGCAGTTTGCCAATGTTTTATTGAGGATTTTAGCATCTATGTTCATCCGTAATATTGGCCTATAGTTTTCTTTCTTTGTTGTGTTTTATCTGGTTTTGGGATTAGGATGAGGCTGACCTCATAAAAAATAATTTGGGAGTCTTCCTTCTTCTTGGATTTTTCGATTAGCCTGAGAAGAACAGGAGTCAGCTCTTCCTTAAATGTTTTTTAAATTTTTCCTATGAAGACATCCAGTCCAGGGTTTTTGTGTGCTGGGAGCATTTTGATTACTGGTACAATTTCACTAGCTGTTATCAGTCTGTTCCCATTTCTACTTCTTCTTGATTCAGTTTTGAAAGATTATATGTTTCTGGAAATTTGTCCATTTCACCCAGGTTTTTAATTTCTTGGTATACATTTGTTCATAATAATTTCTTACAATCCTTTGTATTTCTGTGGGATCAGTTGTAATCTCTCCTCTTTCATTTCTGATTTTACTTATTTGGATTATCTCTTTTTCTTGATGAGTCTGCTTAAAGGCTTAGCAATTTTGTTTATTGTTTCAAAAAACTACCTCCAGGATTTATTGGTTCTTTGAATGTTCTTTCAGTCTCAATGTCATTTAATTCTGCTCTGGTCTTGATTATTTCCTTACTTCTACTCTGTCTTTGCTCTATTTGTTGTTTTTCCTCCAGTTCTTATAGATGTAAAGTTAAGTTATTTACTTGAAATGTTTCTATCTTTTTAGATAGGTCTGTATTTCTATGAACTTCCCTCTCAGGACTGTTGTTGCTGAGTAGTATCAGTTTTGGGCTGTAGTGTGTTCATTTTTTCTGTTTTCAGATCCTTTTTGATTTCTTCCTTGATCTCATTATTAACCTATTCATTGTTTAATAACATGCTATCCAGTCTCCATGAATTTGAAAGTTTTTGAGTTTTTTCCCTTGAGGATGGTTTCTACTTTCAAGCCCTTGTGGTCCAAGAAAATGCTTGATGTGATTTCAATCTTCTTAAATTTGTTGAGCCAATTTTGTGTCCTACCATGTGGTCTATTTTTGAAACTGTTCCATGTGCTTTGAAAAGAATGTGTACTTTGCTTCTTTGGGATGAAAAGCTCTGTATTTATCAGTGAAGTCCATTTGATCGAGTGTGTTGTTAAGTGCCACAGTATCCTTGTAGATATTTTTTTGAAGATCTATCCATTGTTGACAGTGGAGTGTTAAAATCCCCTACTATAAGTTTGTTGCTGCCTATATCTTTCTTGAAGTCCTCCAAGATTTTTAATTGGATTATTTGTCTTGCTCGTGTGGAGTTATATGTCTTTTTAATATATTTTTCATTTTAATAAGGGAGATGTGTCTCATACCACAATGTTCTTCTGACCTCTGCCTTTCGGTTATTATAAAGTTCTCCTAGTCTATGAAACATATTGAATATTACACACAATTTTAATCCTGGACTTTGGTTCTACTTTCTAAGAAAGGAAAACCATCTGCTCTAAGAAATTTCTTCATATCTGGATTCAAACCAGCTTTGAACTTGTTAAACCTTATTAAACTTACCCTCCAAACCTCCCCCTTTTTTATTCTCACAAATCTATTTTTCCTTTGTATAAAAGGTATAAAGGCTTCCTGCCTTGGTCTCTCCTTTCAGTGTTCTTTCTCTTGTGAAGTTTCTCATTGAATTTTACATAAAAATATTCAACAAATTTTGTATGCTTTCACCTTTTAATCTTTGTTTGTCTGTTTAATTCTCAGCCCAAACAGAGACTCTAAGAGAGGTGTAGAGAAGGTTTTGCTCCCCTATATTTCCTTAAATTACTTGCACTTTAAAGTATTTTTACCTCTTATTTATTGTTAGTCATCAGCATCCTAATTAATCCTTAGTTAACTTACCTCTCCTGCTTCTCTTAATTTTAAACAGTGCATTGAGTACTGCAGTCTTTTTAAATATAATAACATCTTAGAGTTTCATTCTAAATGCAGTTTTGTTCACTGCTTCATGGCTTGATATATAATGCTGAATTTTTTTATGTGTTCTAAGAAAGATAAATCTTATTTTTAGCCCAATTTAGCAAATATGTTTTTATCAAGTATCTTGGTTTGACATTAATTTTTTATAGTTTGTATAATTTCTTAATTTTAATTGCATTATTTCTTTTGCCTTTTGAAGTTTAGTAAGAATTTAGGTCTTCATCATGCCAACAAGCAAAGAAGAGAATTACAAAAATATTTTTACTTGTTCACATTCCAATAAGTTCATACACATTTCTGCCCCAAAGTGACTGTTCTCCAATATTATTTATTTTAATAAATTAGATGAGGTGTGAAGGATTCAGTAATTCAGAAGGAACAGAGATATAGGAGTAAGAAATAATTAGAGAAATAAGACTCCTAAGGAGTTGTGAAGGAATGTAAATCAGAGTCCAATAAGAGTAACAATCTGGGTAAGGATTGAGACATTGCTCATTATAAAATAAATGAAATAGCACACAGTGGAATTGGAAATAGTTTTGTTTTTGGTTTCCTTTTGTTTGTTTTTTGTTTTGGCATGAAATCATTAGTGTTCCTGAGTAATGGTTCCTGGTTTTACAAAATAAGAATTCAGCCCTGGAAATAAAGAACACATTTCTGGAATTTTGTCATAGAATGCAGTAAGTCCAAATTCCTCACAATAGCTTTGACAAGTCTACACATTTTACCCACCTGTTCTATTCAGCCTCCCATTAACTAATCAATTATACACATTCTCTGCTACAGTTACAATTTACATTTTATGTTCTATAGGCCTTACAGGCACATCTTTTTACTTGCTCTTCCTTGTGCCTAAAACTCTTCCTTATATCTGCACATGGTTAACTCTTGTTCTTCAAGACTCAACTCAATTATTCCATGAAACCCTTTTCTAATATTTCTGGGCAAAGTTTTATTTTGTCATATTTCCATGTTCTCATCAAACACAGATTTGCATGTACTATGGAATTTTTAGGTTTCATTTATTTATTTAACTTTCTTTTTTAAAAAAATTTTTAAAGACCCTATTTATCCTTAGAGGGGAAGGAGAGAGGGAGAGAAACATCAATGCGTGGCTGTCTCTAGTGTGTTCCGTGCTGGGAACTGGCCTGCAGGGAACTGGCCTGCAACCCAGATATGTGCCCTGACTGGGAATTGAACCACGATCCTCTGGTTTGCAGACCTGTGCTCAATCCAATGAGCTACGCCAGCCAGGGCTATTTATTTAACTTTCTGATTAATCTATTAGAAACAAATTCTTCAAAGAAATCATTTGTGAATGTGGTTTCCTACAGCTAACCACATACTTAATACCTAATTAATATTTGTAGAATAAATAGGTGGGTAATTAACCTGCACATAAGCCTAAATTAGCATACCTGAATAAAGGTACACGTGTAAATTGATGAAGGAGAATTTACATGCATATAGACTAAATATGTGATTTCCTTTAGGTTAGTAATTATAAAAATTTAAATAGGACCAGCGTGAAATCTACAGCTTCACGAAATGGATAGCGGGAGTAAATATAAACTGAAACTTGTTAATCAAATCTCAGGACATTGAAATATCAATGTAATCTTTGCTTCTATCAACCTCCACCAAAACATATACATACACACTTCAGAAACACATAGGAGACATTTTTAAGACACAGAATTGTCAATGAGTTTAATTACCACAAGAGTTTCACAAAGATGATATGCAACTAGTTTTAATAAAAGTTGTAAAAAGTAATGACTCCTGTATCACTAGGATCAATATTGTAACAATGATTGTTAGCAGCAATGTATAAATGCAATCATACAAAATAACTTTCAAGAATTAATTATAAAACTAGTTATAAAGGTAACTACTTTAAAAATTGAGTACAATAGAAACAGGAAATTCACAAAATGAGAAAGTTCATACAATGAGTGTTTGGAACTTTGAACTGCATGGTTATGAAGATATAAATGAGAAGAAGAAGGATCAGAATTGCATAGATCTCACCATTTTCTTTAAGTCTCAGTAATTGTGAAATTGATCAATTCATTCCTCCAAGAGGAAATGTTCTTTGCTTTGAAGGACTAAAATAATGTAACGAATTATGCAAATGATTTCTCCAAGCAATTCATGCTGAGTAAAATTCTTATATTATGCACAAGATTTTTAGTAAATAAAACTGGGGCATTCCATCAAAATGTCTATGAAAATAAATCAGCCAACTACTTTATCAACAGCAGAGCTTGCCACTTTAAGTAAAATAGTGTAAGTACAACCAAGCTTGTAGATAAGGGCTTTGGGACAACAGTGTTCACTGCTGTATTTCCACCCTATTAATGGAGTCTGGCTCATATCAGGCATTAGATTTGTACATGATTGTGATGTGACTGAGGAAACATCTAAATATTAAATGTGAGAATAAATTATGTTAATGTTGAGAATTGCAGGCTAAGGAAAAGTTAGTCACTCATACAGTAAAGAATTTTAATCAGAGAAATTATGTGAACAAAGACCTTAAGGCAAGAAAGTACTTAGTTCCTGTAATTAAATGAAAATGTCTATAACTGGATTAGAGACATCAAGAACACCAAGCTGGAGAGGTAATCTGGGGTCATATCCAGCATGATCCTATGACTCAAAACAAGTATTTTGTGTTTTACTCTAAAAGTTTGGGAATACTTCAGATTATTTTAATCAAGAAACTTTATTATTATGCTATGATATTAGCAGGGAGTGCTCAAGGTATAATTGTAAAAATTAACAATTACACCGCCAAGTTAAAAATACATTTTGGTTCCAAACATTATATAGGTTTATGTATTAATTTTATATAATGCGTAAAGTGTGAAATAAATTGAAGACTTTAAGACATGCATGCAAGTTTCTGGAATCTGATGTTTGTGAGTAATAGTAAGAATTCAAATTTAAAATCTTCTCTGAAAACATTTGCATTTTATTCAGATAAAACTGTCATGACACTGTCACATCTAACAAAAGTAACAATCATTCATTTATAGTATCTAATACTTAGTCTACATCTGATATTTATGATTGTCTCAAGGGTGTTTTTCACAGGTGATTTGTTCTAAACAGGACAAAGTCCACCCATTACATTTCATAATTAGAATTTTTCATTCTCTTTTACTCTTTTACAATCTGAAGAATTTTATAATCCTGAAAAAATGGAATGATAGATTTTTAATAAGTAATAATGTTTAAAGATCATGAATGGATACACAGAGGTTTATTATCCTATCCTCCATATTTTTGTGTATGTTTAGAAAGTTCCATAGTAAAGTTTAAAAAAAAGAAAAACCACTCTTGATTCAAGGGAAGTTAAGAGATTTTTTTGTAATGGGCTTATTTTTCCTGCTGTTTTCACCAACTGTTGTTAAACTCAATGTTACCATGTTTTGTTTTTTTTTGTGAGGTAGGACCAACACTGAGGTGAATCCAGAAGCACAGAAATGGGTCCCTGGCTGTGAGCTCTTAAAGGGAATGGCTGTGATAGAAAGAAAGGAGAAGAGGGAGAAGGATAAACAAGTGTGCCCTAGAAATACTGAAGACAAATTGAACCAAAAATAAATTATTTACTAAGAAAAAAACAAAAAAAACTTAAAGTGTCTCCTCTAGAATTTTATTTATTGCAAAGTTTGCTGTACTCTGACAATACATACATATTGTAGTTGTCTCATAAATGAATACTATTTTTTTAAAAAATCAAATATAAATTGAGTAGTAGCTACTGTGATCTGTAATCCTTTGTGGATTGAGCGCTAGCAATCTAAGAGTTTTGTTCACCACCTCCCCCCACAATATTTTGAGGCTAGTTTTATAAACATCAACTTCTGTTTGAAAGATAGTTAAAAATATTTTGTTTACTTTTTAAAATATATTTTATTGATTATGCTATTACAGTTGTCCCATTTCCCCCTTCACTCCCCTCCACCCTGCACACACCCTCCACCACCCACATTCCCCACTTTTAGTTCATGCCCATGTGTCATAAGTTCTTTAGCTTCTACATTTCCCATACTATTCTTACCCTCCTTATATTTTCTATCTACCATCTATGCTACTTATTTTCTGTACACCTCCCTCCTCTGTTATTCCCACTCCCCTGTTGATAACCCTCCATGTGTTCTCCACTTCTGTGGGTCTGTTCGGGTTCTAGTTGTTTGCTTAGTTTTTGCTTTTGTTTTAGGTACGATTGTTAACAATTGTGAGTTTGCTGTCATTTTACTGTACATGTTTTTTATCTTTTTTTTCTTAAATAAGTCTCTTTAACATTTTATATAACAAGGGCTTGGTGATGATGAGCTCCCTTAACTTGACCTTATCTGAGAAGTACTTTATCTGTCCTTCCATTCTAAATGAAAGCTTTGCTGGATAGAGCAATCTTGGATGTAGGTCTTCGGATTTCATGACTTGAAATACTTCTTTCCAGCCCCTTCTTGCCTGTAAGGTGTCTTTTGAGAAATCAGCTGACAGTCTTATGGGCACACCTTTGTAGGTAACTCATTTTGTCTTGCTGCTTTTAAGATTATCTCCTTATCTTTAATCTTGGGTAATATAATTATGATGTGCCTTGGTGTGTTCCTCCTTGAGTCCAACTTCATTAAGACTCTCTAGGCTTCCTGGACTTCCTGGAGGTCTATTTCCTTTGCCAGAATGAGGAAGTTATTTATTACTTGTTCAAATAAGTTTTCAATTTATTGCTCTTCCTCCTCTCCTTCTAGTAACCCTATAATTTGGATTTGGAATGTTTAAAGAAGTCCTGGAGGTTTCTAAGCCCCTCCTCATTTTTCTGAATTCTTATTTCTTCATTCTTTTCTGATTGGATGTTTCTTTCTTCTTTCTGGTCCACTCCATTGATTTGAGTCTTAGTTTCCTGCCTATCATTATTGATTCCCTGTATGTTTTTCTTTATTTCACTTACCATAGCATTCATCTAATTTGCAACAAAATTCAACCAATTCTGTGAGCATCTTGATCACCAGTGCTTTGAACTATCCATCTGATAGGTTGGCTATCTCTTTGTAGCTTTGTTGTATTTGTTCTGGAGCTTTGATCTGTTCTTTCATTTGGTCAATTTTTTTGTCCAGATGTGCCTGTTCCATAGTGAGGGGCAGAGCCTTAGACGTTCATTAGAGCAGGGCAACCCAGTCACTGGGTTGTAATGCTGTATGTGGGGCAGGGGTCTAAGAAGGAACAATGTTGCTTTTTCTGCTCTCTCCCAGATTTCAGTCACTTCCTCGTCTTTCCACAGGCCAATCGGGCCCTTGTGGTGCTGATTCCCATGTGGGTGGGTTTGTGTATGTCCTGGGACCCTGTAGGTCTCTCCAACAAACTCTTCTGTGAGGCTGGCAGTTTATCCTGGCACCTCAACCCCCACAGGTGTTTTCAATTGGTGCTTTGAGGTTTTATTTCCACAAGCTGGGACCCTGGGTTGTGTAGTCTATCTTGCTTCCCAGTTTCACCTCATTTATCTGGTGCAAATGTGGGACTGCCTGTCGCCAGCTGCCTTGTGTGCCACGCCCTGCTCCACCATCCACCGACTCACTGGGTCCACCAGCTGCTGCTTTGTGATCCGGGGTTTACCATTTGCCCTGCCTCAAGCCCTCTTCATCTAGGTTGCCTCACTTGGCCCCTCCTACAAGTCTGAATGAATGTGTCTACTTTAACTCCTTGGGTGTAGACTTTCATACAGTTCAATTTTCTGTCAGTACTGTTTTTTTGTCTTTAAATTGTTGTTTTTATTTTGGTTGTGGGAGGAGGCTCAGTGCGTCTACCTAAACCTCAGCGTGTCTGCCTACACCTCCACCAGAAGTATGTTTGTTTATTTTTAAAGAGAGAATATATACCTTATTGTTTCAGGTCTTATATTTAGGTCTTTGGTCCATTTTGAATTAATTTGTACACATTGGGACAAACTGTAATCTATTTTTATGTGACTTTCCAATTTTTCTAACATCATTTATTGAAGTTGCTATATTTTCTCCATTGTGTTTTTGGCTTCTTTGTCAAAAATTAACTGCCCATATACCTGTGGTTTTATCTGCAGGCTTTCAATTTTGTACCATTGTTCTGTGTGTCTGTTCTTCACACAAAGATATATGCAGCCCTATGCTCATTGCCTTATTATTCACAGTTGCCAAGACATGGAGACAATGAAAGTGTCATTTGGTAGAGACTGAAAAAGAAGATATGGTACATGTAAACTATGGAATACTATTCAGCCATAAGAAAAGGTAAAATACTTCTACTTACAACAATGTGGATGGACCTTGAGAATATCATGCTAAGTGAAATAAGTCAGTCAGAAAAAGCTAAGAATCATATGATTTCACTCAGATGTTGAATGTAAAACTGAAACTCAGAGAGAAAGGCAGACAACCTGGTGATTCCCAGAAGGAATGGGATGAGGAGACAGTAAGGGGTCAAGGGGACCAAATATAGTTGGACAGACGATTTGACTTTGGGTATCATATCCAGATCATGTAGTATATTAAACGTACACTTAAAGCCTATGTGACCCTATTAACCAATGCCACTTCAATAAATCTAATTTAAAAATAGACAATAAAAGTACCTTTTTAACAGAATCAAAGAAAAAATAGCAAAGGCAATATTTTGCTGTAATCATACTTTTTAGCAAACCATTGTAAGTATTAAATCATTTGTTCCTGCTCTCCAAACATCAAGTTTGTGAAGAACATATGGAGCCATGCATTTCATTTCATTTTGGTCTAGCATTGAAGGTTTTCAAATGGCTGCCTGTCCCTCTTCATTCAAACTAAATCATTTTATCATGGATTCATGAAGCAGACCTGACAAGGACACAGGCTTCAAAATTAAGCTGACCTGGATTTAAATTTAGCACAACCATGTATAATACTTGTGTAACTTGAAGGATGTTAATCTCTCTGACTCTCAGGTTTCTGATCTGTAAAATAGAGGCAGCAATATTTTAATCAAAGATCTGTTATTAGTCTTTATAACTTCTATGTATTGCTGTATGTAATTCACCTATTCTATATAAGCACCTAATAGTCATTATTCTGAAAAAAACGTGCACTTCTTAATCATCTCTTAATATTTCTTAGAAAATTCAACTTCTGTCCGTAGAGACTGTTTTCACATTTCACCTCATATTTATACTTTCTATAGGTATGACTTCCATGTATAGCCACCTACCTACCTATTGAAATAATGAACTGGTCAAGGACATTTTTTAATTAGAAATAAGAATAAGTTATTATTATTTTTAAAATTCCTAATGATAGAAATCATAGTTTGGAGCATATAGTATGCCTGTAAATATATATTGTACAAAAATAAGAATAAAAAGGAAGTATCAGATAAGTTATAAAATATACCTATCTTTTCTCATTCTTTACCTTTAAATAAAAAATAAACTATATTTGGTATTGGATATTTTTTCAATAATTATTTTAAAATTTTTAATGAAATACTATAATAATGCAATATTAAATAATGTATAAACTTATTCTGCCCTTACTTCTAATTGTAAGAACTTATGTGATTAAATTTGGCTGACCGTGATAATCCAGTGTAAACCCTCCTCAAGGCCCAAACCCTTGACACATGGCCAAATTCCCTTTTGCCAGGTAACATGGCATTTTAAAGTAGGCAAACCTACTTTGCCCCACCTTGTATTTTTTTAAAGCTTTTTTTAAAAGATTTTATTTTTATTTATTTACTTATCTTTAGAGGGGAAGGGAAGGAGAGAGGGAGAGAAACATCAATGTATGGTTGCCTTTCATGGGTCCTCTGCTGGGAACTGGCCTGAAGGGAACCAGCCTGCAACCCCGGCATATGCTCTGACTGGGAATTGAACCACAATTGTCTGGTTCACAGGCCCACGCTTAATCCACTGAGCTACACCAGCCAGGGTTTCACCTTGTATTTTTATTTCCAAGTCAAATGTGTTATTCAAATACCACCTAACTTGTCAAAATAACGTACTAATAATCTAATCTAGTTTCAAATAAGGAAGTGATTATAACTATTTATTTATTTTTATTTCCAGTGCATCTCAGAGTATTGTTATATATTTTTCTAGCTCAGTTAGGCAGTACTGAGGGTCATAGACCTGGAATTGCTTTTAAAATAAATAGAAAAAATACAATAAAAAAACTGATGATAATATGGAGGCAAATTTTGGGGACAGAGTTAGATTAAAAGTGGTTGAAATGAAGAAACCAGAATAAAAAAAGAGGATGTTGCATGACATTTGACTAAAATAAAGGGGGAAAATTCATTAAAATGTGAGGAGGAAACAAGTTCAGATCTCAATTTATGGTGTTCATTCTTTTTTTAAATATATTTTATTGATTATGCCATTACAGTTGTTCTATTCCCCCCCTCACTCCCCTCCACCCTGAACACCCCCTCCCCCACTGTTCCCCCCCTTTAGTTTATGACCACGTGTCTCAAGTTCTTTAGATTCTATATCTCCCCTACTATTCTTGCCCTCCCCCCTGTCTATTTTCTACCTACCATCTATGCTACTTATCTTCTGTACCTTTTCCCCCCTTCTCCTTCTCCCACTTCCCTGTTGCTAACCCTCCATGTGATCTTCATTTCTATGGTTATGCTCCTGAACTAGCTATTCTCTTAGTTTTCTTTTGTTTTAGCTGTGGTTGTTAATAACTGTGAGTTTGCTGTCCTTTCACTGTTCATCTTTTTTATCTTCTTTTTCTTAGGTAAGTCCCTTTAACATTTCATATAATAAGGGCTTGGTGATGATGAACTCCTTGAACTTGATCTTATCTGAGAAGCACTTTATCTGCCCTTCCATTCTAAATGAAAGCTTCGCTGGATAGATCAATCTTGGATGTAGGTCTTTGGATTTCATGACTTGGAATACTTCTTTTCAGCCCCTTCTTGCCTGTAAGGTCTCTTTTGAGAAATCCACTGACAGTCTGATGGGAACTCCTTTGTAGGTGACTGTCCCCTTAGCTCTTGCTGCTTCTAGGATTCTCTCCTTCATTTTAATCTTGGCTAATGTAATGATGATGTGCCTGGGTGTGTTCCTTCTTGGGTCCAACTTCTTTGGGACTCTCTGAGCTTCCTGGATTTCCTGGAAGTCTATTTCCTTTCCCAGATTGGGGAAGTTCTCCTTTATTATTTGTTCAAATATGTTTTCCACTCGTGGCTGTTCCTCTTCCCCTTCTGGCATCCCTATAATTTGGATGTTGGAACATTTAAAGATGTCCTGGAGGTTCCTAAGCCTCTCCTCATTTTTTTGAATTCTTGTTTCTACATTCTTTTCTGTTTGGTCATTTTTTTCCTCTTTCTGGTCCACTCCTTTGATTTGAGTCCTGGTTTCCTTTCCATTACTATTGGTTTCCTGTGCATTTCCATTCATTTCAATTAGTTTAGCCTTCATATGTTCCTCTAATTTGTGACTGAAATCAACCAGTTCTGTGAGCATCCTGTTCACCAGTGTTTTGAACTGTGCATCTGAACATTTGGCTATTTCTTCATCGCTTAGATTTATTGGCTCTGGGGCTCTGAGTTGTTCTTGAGCAATGTTTTGATCTGTTCATGCCTGTTAGGTATGAGGAGCAGGACTTCTGCCAAGATGGAGGCATAGGTGGAAGCACTGTGCCTCTTCCCACAACCAAGTTTAAAAACAACAAAGTTTTAGCAACAAAAACGCAGTCAAAATCACAGAAAATTGAACTTCATGGAAGTCTGACAACATTGAACCCTTCAGCCAAACTGGTAAGAGGGGCAGAGCCAGCAGCAGAGAGGGGGGTTGGATAGGAAATATCCACCAGACCAACGTAGTTGCACAACCCAGGTGGATCCCAGGTGTGGAGAAGCGGGCAGACTCACTGAGGGCTGACCATGGTCACACATTTGCGCACAGATAAACCGGTGAATGAGGGAGCGATGAGACATATCCCACAGGCCCCAGTGGCAGGAAGCGGCAGAGGGGACCACCATTGTCCCTCTCTGACCCCGCCCCCACATACAGCATCACAAACCAGCAACCTGGGTAGCCCCACCCTGGTGAACAACTAAGGCTCCACTCCTCATTCTTAATTTATTGTGTAAAAATATGTAATGTTTGTGGTGTAGAGAATAATATCCATCTGAAATATCCATGTTGTGAATTAAAATGCCATGTTACCTGGCAAAAGAGAATTTGGAGATGTGTCAAGGGTTTGGGCCTTGAGGAGAGTTTACACTGGATTATCTAGGTCAGCCAAATTTAATCACATAACTTCTTACAAGTAGAAGTCTTCACAGAGTGGGTCCGAGTTGGAAGTGTGAGTATGAAAGAAGGGTCAGAGGGACTGAAAGATGGAGGAAGGGGATCATGAGTCACAAATGGCTTCTAGAGGCTGCAAAGGGCAAACAGATCCTCTCCTAAAACCTCCAGAAAGAAATATAGCCCTACTGGGATTTCAACCCAATAGGAATGATGTCAGACTTCTAAACTTTAGAACTGTAAGATATTAAATTTGTGTGTTTTAAGTCATCAAGTTAGTGGGAATTTGTTAGGGCAGCAATCTAGTATTTTCAGCTATAATACAAATCTGTCTATATTCATCCTGACCACATGTAGTCTATTATCAACCACAGCAGTGGTCTTTTAGAACTACTTAGGGAACACTCTCTTCTTTGATAATATGAGAAAATTTTCAGACTCAAAGTGAAGTGGACTATTTTAGGGAAGATATGGATGCCAGCACAAGTATCCTGTCCTATTATGGACAGAAATGGGAGGCACTGTTGGAAGATATTCAAATGATGGTCAGAGAAAACAGGAACAAACAATGCTAATGAGCATAATATACATAATAAAAGTGAAGATACACATGAATTACCTTATGCAGAGAGTCATCAGAAGCCCTTAGGAATAAATTCTGTAATAAATTATTTTACAAAAAGAAACCCAAGTTTTCTGAATGGATAAAGTACTTTAGGCAATTACATTCATTCATTACATAAAAACATCTTTATAATAATTTTAAAAAAACAAAGTAGTGTAAAACGCTGAAGTTAAAGTCAGCTTTCTGAGAAACCAATACTGCATTATATGGTGACTTTAGTTCTCATAACATTGAACAATAACAAAAATGTACTAGTGGTAAAACAAACCACTGAAATTTCATATATTTGTGAAAATCTCTGCACACTTCTTACAACCATTGTGAATTTATACATATTTACATGTATAGTATTTGCTTGTTATATAGTATGATTTAGATAAGAATATAGAAATATGAATATTTGTTTAGTTTTTAAATATAAGTAGACACTTTCCATAAAATTTCTAATATCTACTAAGATATACATGAATTAGTAGCTTACAGTATTATTGTTACTGAACATTGTCCAAGGGGGAGCAATACTTGGCCCACCAAGGAAAGCCAAAAACTGCCACAGAAAACAGGGTCCCCTCTAAAGGATGGTATACTAATACCAACTGGGCTTGTCTGTCCTCTGCCAATTGGAAAGACATCTCTCAATGACAGAGATTTGTGAAAAAGAAAGGAAAGGTTTATTTAAAGCTGTACAGACTTAAAGTAGTGACCCAATGTCCCCATTAATATATCAAAGTCCTTTAAGATAACCACAGACGCCCACAGCACTTTCTTCCCCCCTGCCCTAATTCGGGGTACCATATCTCAGGAAAAGAAGCACACATCTGTGCTTCACAGCACCATCAGCTGTGTTGCCGTCCAGGCAGGATCTCCAATTAATCCAGAGTCATGTGGCACCCTCTCATGGTCCACTGCCAAGAATTCTTTGTACCCATTTTTCCAAAGTCTCTCCTGCTTCCCAGGCCACATGGCCAAAGGGAGCACCCAAAAGCCATGTGGGCCTCTTCCACCAAAGCTGAAGGGGTCAACACTCTGACCAAAAGTGTGTGGCTTTCTTCTTCACATGGCTGCAGGGGTCCCCACTCTGCTTAAAACTGCATGGCTCTCCCTTCAATGGCTGCCACATCTGCGTTTAAATCCTCATGCCAGTCCTCCTTTACAACCCCATTTTCTGACTCCTCTCATAATTGGTTACACCTGCCAGGACTCCTGTATTATTGCAAGTTTACTGGGCTGGCATCATGAGTCTGGGCAGGTGTGGCCCCATGGCGTGGAGCCAATCAACTCCAAGCTCCCACACATGCACTGTAACTCAGGGGACCTGCTCCTAGTTATGTCTTGGGTGGAAGTCACTTCCTTCTCTTTGGCTCAAAGCATGGCCACAGCTATTTAACGTATCTATGATACCAGTTAAAGGTTATAGATATGTTAAATAATCATTCCAGAGGTTAGCTGCAAAACTATTGCTATACAAAATAACTCTCAATGACCCTACTCCATTTGTCCCTTCCTCCTGGGGGGCTGGTGAGGACATCTTAATATTTCCTGGACACCCTGAGCTCTGGACCCCATCCCAGATCCTTTTCTGGGGCCCCCCTCTTGGCTGCACCCTGTTACATTATATTTTGAAGTAATTTCCCATGAATTCACTTTTTGCAAATTAAAAAATCATTCTTACTAAATCATTCATTTTATTTTCTAAATTTAATATTAATCTTTCCAAAATAATAAAATATGCCCAAGTAACAACAGTTTGTTATAAGATTTCTGAAATCATGGAAGAAATAGTGTATACTAAACATTTTCTTAATGAATCCATTTGCAATTATTATATTTGAATGCTATATTAGGGAATAATACCTCATAATTTATTTCATTTTATAAAAGAAATCTTGAGTGTACTTTAGAGATAATAGAAAGTAAAAAATTGCTCATGGAAATAAAATTTTGCTTAAGTTTAATATAAAAGTCACTGAACTTAGAAAAACTAGCAATAAGACATCTTTGATGTATAACATAATATTGGAACAAAAACATTTACCTTATTAGATTTTCAAAGACTAGATGGTGAAGAATGATTTAAATTGCACCTAATACTTGGGTTTAGAAAGCCTACAAGAGACAATGTCCTTTATGTTTAGATTCTAATTTTAAATTAACAAAATGTTTCCTGTCAATATAAAAGTAATTGAGAACATGAAACTCACACATTTCTATTGTTATTTGATAATGGTGTTTTTAATTATTTTTTTGATATAATTTTTCTAGGATTTGTAATTTTTGTTGTAATTATTCAACAAAATCTTAGAGGTAAGAAGACTAACCAGTGTTCTACAGTAAAATAAATAGCAATCTAGAAATTATTTATTTTTAAAGATAATTACTTTAAATATAGAGAAATATCTCATTTATTTGAATGTTTCTTTTCTGCTAAACTCACTCATCAAGGATTTGACAGAGGTAAGGATAATGAGGACAGGAACTTCTCAGTACATGAAGTACTTGCAGTACTTTTTCTCACCCCCTCAAAAGTTGCGTGTGGTCTTTAATACAGTAATCCCTAAATAAATAAATGCTGACTAATAGTTACAAACAAAGATAATAAAAAAACATTTATGCTTTTCCTTTGGAAAGACAATAAGCCAATTAAATCTAATTAATTATTTAGCTCAGAAATAATCTTTGTTAGCAAATCTCAAGAACTTTTCTTTACCCAAGAAGGCAACTTTAGTTTTTATATCACTAGTATATTTGTGAACTATGACTACAACAAAGGTAATCCATGGTAGGAAGATTGTTCCACTTTAGCAATCATTAATTCTGAGGTACATTCATGTATCTACTCATTCAAGAAAAAATTACCAAATGCCTACCAGTAAAAAGAATGTTCGAAATAATTAATATGGTATTTATTGGATTGACTTGAGCTCACTTGTTCATTCAACAAACAACTGTAGCAAGATGAGATTGTCAGCCTCCAGAAATGTAAAAAAAAAAAAAAAAAAGGTAATAAATAGTTGGAATAAGGCCCTAGGTTTTTAGGCTCAGAAACTAATTTGCTATGCGATAACGAATGAAGCACTTTCCTTAATGTGTCAATGATACTTCTTCTCTTTTGTTTGCTAATTTACATTTTTTAATATATTTTATTGATTATGCTACTACAGTTGCTCCATTTTTTTCTCCCTTTTGTACCATCCACCCTGCACCACCCTCTCAACAGCATTCCTCCTCACCTTCATTCATGTCCATGGGTCATACATAGAAGTTCTTTGGCTTTTCCAGTTCCTATACTATTCTTAACCTCCCCCTGTCTATTTCGTATCTAACATTTATGTCCCTTATTTCCTGTACTTTTACCCCCATTCTACTCTCTCCCCCTGCCCACTGATAACCCTCCATGTGATCTCCACTTCTGTGATTCTGTTCCTGTTCTAGTTGTTTGCTTAGTTTCTATTTTTGTTTTTTTTAGTTTTAATTGTTGATAGTTGTAAGTTTCTTGTCATTTTACTGTTCATTGTTTTAATCTTCTTCTTTTTCTTAGATAAGTCTCTTTAACACTTCATATAATAAGGGATGAACTCCTTCAACTTGACCTGATCTGGGAAGCACTTTATCTGCCCTTCCATTCTAAAGGAAAGCTTTGCTGGATAGAGCAATCTTGGATGTAGGTCCTTGTCTTTCATGACTTTGAATACTTCTTTCCAGCCCCTTCTTGTCTGCATGGTTTCTTTTGAGAAATCAGCTAATAGTCTTATGGATACTCCTTTGTAGGTAACTGTAACCATTTTGCTTGTTGCTTTTAAGATCCTCTCCTTATCTTTAACCATGGGTAATCGAATTATGATGTGCCTTGGTGTATTCCTCCTTGGGTTCAACTTCTTTGGGAATTTCTGAGCTTTCTGGATTTTCTCGAAGTCTATTTACTTTTCCAGATTGGGGAACTTCTCCTTCATTATTTGCTCAAATAAGTTTTCATTTTCTTGCTCTTCCTCTTCTCCTTCTGGCATTCCTTTCATTAAGATGTTGGAACATTTAAAGTTCTCCCAGGGATTCTTAAGCCTTTCCTCATTTGTTTGAATTCTTGTTTCTTCATACTGTTCTGGTTGAATGTTTATTTATTTCTTCTGGCCCAAACCATTGATTTGAGTCCAGGTTTCCTTCTCTTCACTGTTGGTTTTCTGTATATTTTGCTTTATTTCACTTAGCATAGCCTTCACTTCTTCCTCTATTTGGAGGCCATTCTCAACCATTTCTGTGAGCATCCTAATTACCTGTGTTGTGAACTTTGCATCTGAAAGTTGACCATCTCTTCATATTTTGGTTTGATTTTTGGAGCTTTGATCTATTCTTTCATTTGGGCCATATTTCTTCATCTTGGAGAGACTTTTATGTGGTAAGGGAGAAGAGCCTTAGATGTTCCTCAGGGTAGGAAATTCTTCTGCTACCAATTCCAGGGTTTTTGGGCTTGTGTACAGTCTAGGACCCTGCAGGTCTCTCCACTGAACTGTCCTGTGTGACTGGGAGTTTCTCCCACTACCACAATTCCCACAAGTTTTTACAGACAGATATTTTGAGGCTTTATTTCCTTGCACTTCATCCCTGGCTTTCATGGTCTGTCTTGTTCTCCAGTTTTCCTCCAGGTTTATCCACATGTGAATGTGTGACTGCCTGGTCCACCAGCCAACACTCTGCTGGGTGTCCTCTCAGCTCTGGCTGTCTGTGTCCATTTGTCCTACCAGTCTGGTTGAATTTTTCTTCTTTAACATCTTGGTTGTCAGACTTCCATGCAGTTCAATTTTCTGGCAGTTGTGGATGCCTTTTGTTTTTAAATTTGTTGTTGTTGTCCTTTTTTAGGTTGTGCAAGAAGACAAAGTGTATCTACCTATGCTTCCATCTAGGCCAGAAATCTAATGATATTTCTAATGGGAAATAGTTAAATATGTCATGAAATAATTCTGCCATGTAAGTACTCTGGCAACTATATTTAATCTACCAGAATAAATAGATATGTAAGGTTGGAGACCACTTTGTGCAGTGTTGGGAATTGTGGCCCATGCAAGCCAGGCTTCTTATAAGGGCCTGTAAGTCCTGACTAGAGTGCTGGAAATGCTGGGAGGGAGGCATGACCCAACACTAGCACCATGGTAAATCAGGCCTAAAGAATGCATTATACCCTTGAGATTTGTTTTGCTTCGTATAGCCCTGTTGCCAGGAATCAGATATCTAAATCTGAAGCAGAAGGCGTGAACTCCTAATTTGAGGAACCACACCCTAACAACCCTCTGGTGTCAGCATATCTAACAAACTCTGACCTGAGGCAGATCTCTCTGTTTCCTCAATTGTTATGTATAGATAATATCCGTTTTCTATAACTATGGCCTTTAGACATTGATTGATGAGCTTTGCATGCTTGCTGTAAACCCCTGCACATATTGTTCTCAAGAAAAGCCTCAGGAGAAAGGACCTTGGGGCTCTTCTCCTCTGAGAGATTAGCCAGCCTTTTTCCCCAGGCAGATCTTGTGTTGGTAGCCTCATTTCATCCATGGCTCCAGGGGACACTGCAGGACAGGATCCCCTACAATGTAGCATTTTTGTCTGTGATAACTGAACTCTAACCAATGAACTGAGCAAATGCACAATGGTACATTTGTTTCTTATGTTTCATAAGAATAAATAAAAAGTCTTCTAATTCCAGTTTGATACGTAATAAGCTTGAACATCACCACTCTGACCCAACAGAACCTGATCAAAAAACAAACAAGTAAGCAAAATATAAACGGTGACATCGAATAAAGAACAGACTGATGGTAACGAGAGGGGGGAGAGGGATAATGGGGAAAATAGGAAAAGGGTCATTAAGGAACATGTATAAAGGTCACACGGACAAAGTCAAAGGGGGTACAATCAAGGGTAGGAGGTGGGGATAAGTGGGCAGTGGGGAATGGAGGGAGAAAAATGGAGACAACTGTACTTGAAAAATAATAAATAAAATAAAATAAACAACCATGTAAATAAATACGCAAATAGAAACATTAAAAAAGGCTGAATTAACTAAAAATCAACAACCCTTCTTAGACCCACGAGAAGGGGAATGACACGGAGCAAACCACTGCCTCCACCACTGGAGAGAAAGATGAATACAGAGCAGAGACTCACAGCAGAAACCTGGCAGCAACCAGAGAAGAGCAGAAAACTCTGAAATGTAGCTGGTGAATTGGAGTCCCTAATAGATAAAGACCCTAAATAAGATACTCCAGGAGAACTCAGTGATAGGTGTGCCCACAGAACTGTGGCATTTAACTCAAGGAAATGGACCGAGTCCTTAAAGTACATATTGGAGAAATACTCCCTCAGCTTCTGACAGGAAAAGGGGAAATAAACCATTTTGAAATATACCAGAGCATCTGGTCCTTCCTAACAAATCCTGTCCTCAGGAGAACCTAGTTTTTTCAGAACCTGACCTACTGAGATGTTATCAGAGTAAAACTGACCTGAGTGAAGGGAAATACCCATCTTCAGCCCACTCTAGTCATCCTGTCCCACCTAATGAGAATTAAAACACACACAGAAAAATAAAACAGAATAAATGATTAGATTTATATTTCAGACACCCAGGCTCACTAAAACATAAATCCTAATTATAGGTTATAGCATGCTTGCTTTATCCTCACACACACACCTCACCATCACATGCTAAAGGCCTATTTACCGTGGCTCCTTTTCAACTACTTGGAATAGCTACAAAATATGTAATATACACATAACGAGAATACCAGAAGAAAGAGAGAAAGGAACAGGACAAACATTTGAAATAATGCCTGAAATTTCAATGTCAGATTCCATTGAAATCCCAGTTATATCCTGGAAATGCACATAACCTCTTTTATTTCTTTCATACTCAAATACCTGAATTTCCTTGTTTGAAGTCATCTCTGTCTGAAACTAATATGACTACTCCTGCTTTCTTTTATGAGTGTTAGTGAGACATGTTTTTCTTCATCTACTTGAAATTCATAAATGTCTTTAAAGTGGGTTTCTTGGAAATAACATATAGTTGGGTGTGTTTTTGTGACACTCTAAAACTCTATCTTTTAACTGATGTACTTAAATCACTAACTTTCAAAGTTATTATTGATATGGTTGCATAAATATCTACTATGTTTGTTGCTGTTTTTTATTTGGTGACCTTGTTCTTTGCTTTTGTTTCTCTTCTAATTTTCTGTCTTTTGTGGTTAAATTGAGCCTGTAGATGATTCCATTTTCTCTCCTTTCTTAGTATATCCATTATACTTCATTTTTAGTGGTTGACCTAGAGTTTGCAATATACATTTACAAATAATCCAAGTCCAATTTTAAATAACACTATATAGCATCACAGATAGTGTGAGTATAATAACAGAATAATTTAATTTTTTCTTATTACTCTTTGTAATTTTGCCATCATTTACTTTAATATAGCATAATAACCATATATAGCATAATAAGCACTTATATGAATTGAGGTCTGTCCAGAAAAAGTCCAACCATTGTTAATATAACAAGAACGGTTTGCATGACATTGATGTAACCTGGCAGCCAAGGAGAGAGGACTGGAATGCATGTGTATTAACCATGATGATTCCACTGTACTAGTCAGTGGGAGACAGTAGAGCAATTGAGTGTACTGCATGTGTACTGTGTGGCCATCACATTCAAAATGACTAAGGAAATGGAGCAACAAATCTGCATCAAATTTTGCATTAAGCTTGAACATTTCTCTCTATAAACTATTCTGATGATTCAGAAGCCTGCAGCTATGGGCAACTGGTGACCTGCAGCTTCATCACCACAATGCACTTGCTCATACATTACATCCTGTGCAGAGTTTTTTGGCAAAACATCAAATCACCCAGGTGACTCAAACCCCTTATAGCTCAGATTTGGTGCCCTGTAACTTTTGGCTTTTCCCAAAACTAAAATCATCTTTCAAAGGGAAGAGATTTCAGACCATCGACAAAATACAGGAAAATACAGGATGGGGCAGCTGATGGTGACTGGGAGACCTACGTAAGATCCTCAGGTCCTGCTTTGAAGGGGACTGAGGTGTCATTGTACTACATACAATGTTTCTTATATCTTGTATCTTTTCAAAGGAATGTCTCTATTTTTCATATTATGCGGCTGGATACTTTCTGGACAGACTATCTATCTATCTATCTATCTATCTATCTATCTACCGTCCATAACCAAACACATTTTCATTATTAATATTATGCACAAACTTTTATCTATAGAACAATTAAGAATAAGAAAAATAGAAGTTTTTATCTCTGTTTATTCCTTTTTCAACTCTCCTATTTTTTATATAGATTCAAGCTTCTGACCTATATCATTTTGCTTTTCTTTTAAGAATTTGTTTCAATATTTTTTGCAAGTCAGGTCTACTGGCAAAAATTTGTCTTAATTTTTATTTTTCTGAGAAAGTATTGAATGGCATACTCTATATATGTCATTTATGTCCAGCTGATTGATAGTATTATAGAATTCAACTCTGTCCTTGCTGATTTTCTGGTTGCTGGATCTGTTCATTCTTTATGTAGTTTAAAGCTCTGATTTTTGGCATATACATAGAAGAAATGTCTTCTTTAAAAACTGACACTATAAAATATGTCATTCGACAACAGCATATTTGTCAAACTCACATGGAACATTTACCAAGATGGAGCACATTTTGGGCTACAATACATACTCTAACAAATTTAAAAGAAAGAAGATCATACAGTGTCTTCTCTTATACTATAATAAAATTAAAATAGATATAAGTAACAAGAAGACAATTAAAATATGTATATAAAACACTTCTAAATAACACAGGGATCAGACAAAAAATCTTAAGGAAAAATTAAAAACATTTTGAAATAAGATAAAAACACAAGTTAGAAAGTTTGTGAGATGCAGTAAAATAATTACTTTGAAAGAAATTTATAGCAGGATGCATATATCAGAAAAAAGAACAATCTAAAATAAGTAATCTAAATATCAACCAAAAGAAACTAAAAAACATAAGGCAAATTAAATCAAAGAAAGCAATATAAAAGGAATAGTAAGAATTAGAGCAGAAATCAGTGAAATTTAATATTAGAAATCAAAAGAGAAAATTAATAACACTAAAAGCAAATGTTTTTTCAAAAGGATCAATCAAATTGATAAATACCTAAGTAGGTTAACTGAGAAAAAAAGAGAGGACAGAAATTACGATTATCAGAAATAAAAGAGGGGACATCACTACAGCACATCTTATGCAAAGGACAATAAATACTATGGACAGCTCTATGACCACACACTTGATAACCTAGATGAAATGGAGTAATTCCTTGACACAATTTGCTAATAAAATTCACACAAGAAGAACTAGAGAATTTGAATAGGCCTTTATTTATTAAATAAATTAAATCTATGATTAATAACCTTCCAAAACAGAAAAGTACCAGGGCCAGATGTGTTCATTGATGAATTTCACCAAACAATTGAGGGAAATATTATACTTATTATCTAAAAACTCATTTCAGAAGATACAGAGGGAAAACTTTCTTACTCATTATATAATGTTGCAGGAAAATGAAGCAACCAGATGCAGAGGGATTCTGGAGTATGAGGTTTATTAACATGCACAGGCCCATAGAAGTCAATCTCCAAATTCTGAGCCCCGAACAAAGGATTCTTGGGGTTTATATAGCCTTCGGAGTAGTAAAGCAAGATACAGAAAGCAGGAATGGGGAAGTTAGTCCTAGTAAAGTACAAAGGCTAAATTCGAAGGTCAGTTTTTAACAGCAGGGGCGTTAATCTCAATCCTAGCTAATGCACTGTTGTTTACTTATCCCAGACAGCCCCATCATTCTCCCCAGGGTGCCTGGGGCCTGGGCAAATAAAGGTTAAACAAAGGTTCTTCAAAGCTTCCCATATCAATAAGACCAACATTTTTCATATACCAAAACCAGAAAAAGACATTACAAGAAAATAAAATTATAAACCAATATCTTTCATAATCTTACATACCAAAGATTTTTTTAAATTAACAAATTATCTGTTGATTTTGTTGATTTTTCCTTTGCTGTGCAAAAACTTTTTAGTTTGATGTAGTGCCATTTTTTTTCCTTCTGTTTCTCTTGCCTAGAAAGAAATATTTAATAAAATATTGCTACAAGCCATGTCTGAGATTTTACTGCCCATGTTTTCTTCTATGATCTTTGTGGTTTCCGGTCTAACATTTAAGTCTTTAATATATGTTGTATACTTACAATGTACCAGGCCTGATTTACTGCATATCATTCATTTCTTTTCAGAGGACCTTTCCTCCATATTACAACTGAGGAAGCAGGCTGTGTTAGGGTTCTGCAGAGACTCAGAATCTATCGGTGTATCTGATATAGAGAGAACTGATCACATTATGTGGGGAGTAGGGAGGGGCTATAGGGGGATTTTGCTTGAGGCAATGGTAAATAGTCTAGGAGGTGGCTGCTGAATAACTGGAATGCCTCCAGAGTGCAAGGGAATAAACAGAGGTACAGCACCATGGCTCCCAGGCTCTCTCTTCTTCCTGGAGGATTCCTGCATGACCAAGCTGCAGTTGCCTGCATTTCCTAACAGATGGTATTTTGGATGGAAAGGAACTCCAGGAGCAGCCTTAAGATCAGGCTGCCTGATCAGAGGTGGCAGGGTTGTTTTCTGGGTGTTCTAGAAGGGATGAGCTGTGAGACAGAAGCCTGACTTTCTTCCCAAATTGTGTTGCTTTTGTATCTTAAGTTGTTTAAGTATATAAACTGACCCTGTAGAAATAAGATAATTAAAAACTAATTGGGAATGCTAGGAAAACTCACGTGTTAACGAGTTTAGCATTAATTGATAGGCTTAAGTGATTAAAGCTGTAACTGAAGAGTTAAAGTTTAGCCTTAATTGGTAAGCTTCAGTGACTAATCCATGTGTAAAGCTCTTACTCCAAAATTGTGAAGCTTTTGAATAAAAACTCCTTTCTTTATCATCAGAAAAAAATATGTGATTATGTCAATAAATGCAGAAATGCATTTGACAAAAATCCCACACCCATTTATGAAAAACACTCTCAGTAAACTAAATATATATACAAAGTTTTTTAAGGTGATAAAGAATATATACAAAACATTCACAGATAACATTATACTTAATGGTGAGAAGTTTGATTAATTGTGCATTCCAAATTGTCCTTCACTTTGAAATTCTGTGTGTATCAAAACATATTTTCCATTAATTAAACACTGAGATATAATTTTGGTTAGGAAACTTATCGGAAATACCACATTTTTCTAAGAGTTTCAAGAACGAGGTAGCTACGTAACCTGACAATATTCCAAGATTCTAATTTCCTGGAAGGAATCTCATTAACATTTTTACTTCAACCATATCTGTTTAATGTTACTGTTTTATATATTTTTAAAGTCAACCTTTTTATTTACCCTGATATTTTCCACTTTGTGATTACTGATAGATTTCTTAATCAGGGATTGGAAATATTTGTAACCACATACTCATACAAAAAACTTACTTATAAATATTAGTCGGGACTAAATAAATTTACATATATTTTTAAAAAGATCATTATTAAAACCACTAAACTTTTTTATTAACTTATCTTCTCAAGCATGTTTGTGAAGCTAGAATCCTTGGACTAGTCCCCAAAGCAGGGACTAGTTTAGTGGATTATACCTTTTATTATCAGTTACATTTAATTAATGTTAAGCACACACTATGTATTTATTTATTTATTTAAATTTAATTGACACATACAATTATGTTAGTTTCAGGTATACAATATAATGATTCAATATTTGTATACATATTTATTTTAATTGCTCATATAATAAGCTATTACAAGTAAATCTCTTTCAAAATGCAATTTAACTGTAATAGTACTGTGTATTTACAAAGTACTGTTAGCCATAATCTAGAGTTTGCTTACATGTGACTATTTCCAAATTCAATAATGTCCTAAAAGAGTTGTGTACAGATGCAAAGTATCATTACTTCACATAGCCATCATTCATCAGAAACAAGAGCTGAAACCTGCTGTTAGATTCTTCTCTGGGGAATAAACTCTTTGATGAAACTCTAAAAGAAAGATATCTTCAATATTCCATAAATATTCTGACCAAACTTCAGACTAGAGTTTGAAAATATAAAGCCTTTTAATATAACCTATTTTACTGTTAATGACTGCTAGATGCTGATCTGTAATTTGGAATTAACCTTAAGAAGTACGATCCTACCTGTCTCTGAAGGTACCAAGAAAGAGCACCAACATGCAAGTTGCAAAAGAGCCAGATTATATCTAATTCAAATAGTTGTGATTAGTGCATAACATAGTGACGAACGTAGATGATTTTAGTTTGAACCTAACAATGACCAAATCAATATGATAAATTAATGCACTTATCCAAAGCACAGGGATAAAGCAGCTGTAAAATTGATCAGTTCAATGGTAAAATAAAAGCATCAACAATTCAGCTTTTTCCCCCACCTTATTGTTCTGCCATGTTAGATTTCTTCATAGTTATAAAAGCTATTTTATTTTTTGGAAATCACTTGCAGGCATGATGATATCAAAAAGAAAAATAATAAGTTGTTTCCAGGTGTCCCTTTTTTCAGCTTTTATATATTTTTCTTTTTAAAAATATATTTTATTGATTATGCTATAACAGTTCATGTCCATGAATAGTACATATAAGTTCTTTGGCTTCTACATTTCCTGTACTATTCTTAACCTCCCCCCTGTCTATATTCTACCTACTATTTATGCTACTTATTCTCTGTACCTTTTCCCCCTCTCTCTCTTTCCCACTCCCCCACTGATAACCCTCCATGTGATCTCCACTTCTGTGATTCTGTTTGTGTTCTAGTTGTTTGCTTAGTTTGTTTCTGTTTTGTCCTTTATTTAAGGTTCGGTAATTAATAGCTGCGACTTTGTTGCCATTTTACTGTTCATAGTTTTGATCTTTTCCTTAGATAAGTCCCTTTAACATTTCATATAATAGGGCTTGGTGATGATGAACTCCTTCAACTTGACCTGGGAAGCACTTTGTCTGCCCTTCCATTCTAAATAATAGCTTTGCTGGATAGAGTAATCTTAGATGTAGGTCCCTGCCTTTCATGACTTTGAATACTTCTTTCCAGTCCCTTCTTGCCTGCAAGGTTTCTTTTAAGAAATCAGCTGATAGCCTTATGGTCACTCCTTTGTAGGTAACTCTCTCCTTTCCTCTTGCTACTTTTAAGATCCTCTCCTTATCTTTAATCTTGGGTAATATAATTATGATGTTCCTTAGTGTGTTCCTTCTTGGGTCCAAATTTTTTGGGGGTCTCTGAGCTTCCTGGAAGTCTATTTTTTTTCCAGATTGGGGAAGTTTTCTTCATTATTTGTTCAAATAAGTGATCAATTTCTTGGTCTTCCTCTTCTCCTTCTAGCACACCTATGATTCAGATGTTTGAACATTTAAAGGTGCCCTGGATGTGACTAAGCTTCCCCTCATTTTTTTTTTTGAATTCTTCTTTCTTTATTGTATTCTGGTTAAATGTTTCTTTCTTCCTTCTGCTCCAAACCATTGATTCGAGTCCTGGTTTCCTTCCTGTCACTGTTGGTTCCCTGTAGATTTCTCTTTATTTGGCATAAAGCAACCTTCACTGCTTTTTGGATCTTTTTTATGCTACTAAAGTATCCAGTAAGTTCTTGGAGCATCCTGATAACCAGTGTTTTGAACTGTTCATCTGATAGATTGGGTCTCTCCTTGTCACCTAGTTATATGTTTTCTGGAGCTTTGAACTGTTGTTTCATTTGTGTCATTTTTGGGGGGAGTCTCAGGGCACCTGTTACTAGCAAAAGGTGGAGGCTTAGGTGTTCACCAGGGTGGGGCAACCCACATTGCTGGGTCATAAAGCTGTATGTGGGGGAGGGGTCCGAGAGGGAACAGTGCCACTGGCTCTGCTCTCTGCCAGTTTTCAGTCACTTCCCCAGCTACCCACAGTCAAATCAGGCCCTTCTGGTGCTGATTCCCTGGTAGTTGGGTTTGTGTATATTCTAAGAACCTGTGGGTCTCTCCAATGTACTCTCCTGTAAGGCTGGGAGTTTCTCCCACTGCCGCCTCAACTCCACAGGTGTTCTCAGTCAGAGGCTTAGTGGCTTTATTTCCACATGCTGGAACCCTGGGTTGTGGGGTCTGTCTTGCTCCCTAGTTGTTCCTCCAGGTTTATCTGCACTTGAATGTGGGACTGTCCAGTCCACCAGCCACTGCCTCTCCTGGTCCACCAGCCTCTGTCTTGCCCACCCCAGTCCTCCAGCTGCAGGTTTGCCATGAGTTCTCCTCACCCAGCTGCTCATCTCTACCCCTCCTACTGGTCTGGATGAATATTTCTTCTTTAACTCTTTGGTTGTCAGACTTCCATACAATTCAATTTTTTGTCAATTCTGGTTGTTTTTAGTTTTTAAATTTGTCGTTGTCCTTCTTTTGGTTGTGTGAGGAGGCACAGTGTGTCTATCTATGCCTCCATCTTGGCCGGAAGTCCTGGATTTTTTAATTTTTCAATTACTATTGATGTAAAATGTTATCTTTATTTCAGGTGTACAACCTATTAATTAGACATTTATATGAAGTGATCACCCTGATAAACCTAGTACCCATCTGACACCATACATAGTTATTACAATGTTATTGATTATATTTCTATGTTGTACTTTACATTCCATTATTTTCTGTAACTACCAATTTGTACTTCTTAATTCCTTCACCTTTTTCACCCATCTCTCAATACCCTACCCATCAGGAAACTGTCAAAATGATATCTTAGTGTATGAGTCTGTTTCTCTTTTGCTTGTTCATTTATTTTTTATTTCTTTTTTCCACATTTCTTTCTTATTTTTTAATTTAATCTTTATTGTATTTTTTCCATTTAGTAGTATTCTGTTTTTAAATTCCACATATACATGAAATATCCTGGCATTTGTCTTTGACTTATTTCATTCAGCATGATACCCTCTAGGTCCATCCATGTTGTTGCAGGTGGCAAGATTTTATTGTTTTTACAGCTGAGTCATATTCCATTGTGTATATACATCACTTGCTCTTTATCAATTCATTTTCCAATGGACATTTAGGTTACTTCCATATCTTGACTATTTCGAATAATGCTGTAAAGAATATATGGATACATATGTCTTTTCAATTTAGTGTTTTGTGTTTTTTCAGATAAATATCCAAAATGAAATTGCTGAGTCTTTCTTTGTCTCTTGTTATAGTCTTTGTTTTAAATCCTATTTTTTCTGGTGTAAGCATTGCCACAACAGCTTTTTTGTTTGTTTCCATTTTCATGAAAATTTTTTTTCCATCCCTTTACTTTCAGTATCTGTGTGTCTTTTGATATTCTGAGTCTCTGGTAGACAGAATATGAAAGGGTCTTTTTTTTGTTGTCTTCAGCCCCCATATATCTTTTCATAGGAGCATTTAATGATTTGCATTTAAAGTAATTTTTGATAAATATATATTTATCTCCATTTTATTATTCATATTTTATGATTTTCTTCTTTTTAAAGCAATCCCTTTAACATTTCTTGTAGTACTGATTTGACAGTGATGAACTTCCTTAGCTTTTTCTAATATAGAAAGCTTTTTATCTGACTTTTAATTCTAAATAATAGCTGTGCTGGTTAGTGTAATCTTGGTTGTGGGTCCTTGCTTTTCATCACTTTGAATATTTTGTGCCAGTCCCTTCTGGTCTGTAAAATTTCTGTTGAGAAATCAGGTGAGAGTCTCATGGGAGCTCTTTTGTAGGTAACTAACTGCTTTTCTCTTGCTGCTTTTACAATTTTTTTCTTTGTTTTTAAATTTTGGCATTTAATTTTGATATATCTTGCTGTGGGCCTTTTTTGATTTATCTTGTTTGTGAACGTTCTTCCTGGACTTGTATGTCTATTTCCTTCACCAGATTAGGAAAGTTTTCAGTCATTAATTTTTCACATACGTTTTTAATTCTTTGCTCTCTCTCTTCTCTTTCCAGTACCTCCATGGTACCAATAACCCTGTGGTGTTAATGTTGGTACACTTGGCTTTGTTGGAGTGTGTCCTAAAACTATGCTTATTTTTGGGGATTCTTTTTTTCTTTTTGTTGTTCTAATTGGGTGTTTTCTGCTTCCTTTACTTCCAAATCACTGATTTGATCATCTGCTTCATCCACTCTACTAATGATTCCCTGTAATGGATTCTTCATTTCACTTAGAGTATTCTTCATTTCTGACTGGTTCTTCTATATGTGTTTTATATATCCACTTTTATGTTTCCTATATCTTTGTAGAAGTTTCACTAAGAAGGGTTGGCTAGTGAGAAAGAAAAGATCAATTATGGAGAATAAAAGATGAAAGAAAGATCAGAGAATGACATGAGAACTGCTCCATCTCAAATTTAGGGTTTTAGGGCAGTTTATAGATCTGTAATAATAGATACATAAACCCATTAAATGAAATATATTGCCATATTAATAAGCACTGAAAATACATAATCTAAAATGTAGTATAACTATTAAATATTATATTGTATATAATTTTATGCTTTCATGTTATAGGCATGTATTATTTTATATTTATGAATGCATTTAAAATATATGAAAGCAGAGTAACACACATGGAAAAAGTAGATATAAAATCATCATTATATAAAGCAGTATAGAGGAGAAGTATAAAGCAAAAAAATAAAATGTTTAAAGATACAAAAATTTAAACTATTATACACATTATAGGGCAATTGTAAACTCTTATGAGAAGTAATATAGCAATATTTGTAGAAATCTTGGGAAACACTTATTTGAATTAAAGAAGTATTAGATATATTTGTATGTAAATATATATTAAGCTTTTATAATGTATGTAAAATTATTATATATAGTAGTATTTATTGCAATATTTGTTGCAGGAAAATACGGTAAAGCAGCTGGTGGTGACTGGAAGAAGAGTGTGAGGTCCCAACATGCCTACTTTGAAGAGGACTGAGGCATCATTATTTTATGTACAAAGTTTCTCGTATCATGTATCTTCTTCAATAAATTTATCTACTTTTTATTACATGGTTGGATACTTTTTGGACAGACCTCGTACATATATGGATTGATGTAACTCTTCTGCTTACACTGTTAACTCAGGAGAAAAAAAATCAAGGGGGACAGTAAAGGGAGATTTAATAACTTTATTTTTGTGTATTTTAGAAAATTATACTTTTACAGAGAGCATATTTCTATTTCAATTTGATATATTTTGTTTTTGTTTAATTTTAAACATAATAAATTTGCAAAAAGAAACAGTTTCTATTTATCATAATTCACCACAGTCTGTTTTCTTACATAACTACAATTGTCAAAATTGAAAAGGGATACTTTTCTAAACATACAGTCTATATTCAAAATTTATCAATGTTCCCAGTAATATCTTTCATATGTTTTCCTTCACAAGATCCTGTCCAGGATCTGAAAGCTACATTAAATGTCACACCTTTATATTTTCTTAAAAAGAAGATTTTATTATTTTTAGAGAGAGAGGAAGGGAGGGAGAAAGAGAGGGAGAGAAACATCAATGTGTGTTTGCTTCTTAAAACCCCCAACTGGTGACTTCAGTTCTCAGGCCAGCACTCAATCCCCTCAGCCACACCAGCCACACCAGCCAAGGCTAAATAGTCTGATAATATAAACAGTTCTAATTTCTCTTTGTTTTTCAAGACACTGGTATTTTTAAGAGTATAGGTCAAATTTGGGTTTGTCAATATTTCCTCCTGAGAAGCTACAGATTATGCACTTTTTCGTCAAGAATATCATAAAAGTGACATTATTCAAAGAGTTAACTTTATCTCTTGGTGAAGAAGATGTCTGCCAGAATTCTCATTATAAAATTACTATTTTCTCCTTTATTATTAATAGCTAATTTTGTGGGATGGAGTGATGTTTTGATGCTATGTAAACATACTATTTTTCTTTAAATGCTCACCCGCTAGTTTCAATATCAATTGGTGAGTCTTTGTTACCATAATATTTGCAAGATATTGACCTTCCGATTCTATAATTTCTTCTACATTTATTGATTGGTGTCCTACTGTAATTTTAAAATATATAACAATGCTTTATAAATAAAATAACAGTAACAAGTGGTATAATATATATTGGGTGTTGTGGAGTATTAACTAGGCTTAGGTCAGTAGTTGACAAGTCCAAAACTTGCATCAAACCTTGGCTCTTACAAGGGTTACCCTGATGCATCTCTCTTAATCTTTCTGTCTCTTAGTTCAATTCCTGCGAATATAAGTTAAATTACTACTGTCACTATTTAAAATTATGATTCTATGATTTCCGCTGAAACTGATTTTTTTTCCAGGAATTGTTGCACTATAAAATGTAGCTCAAATTTAAGAGCTTTGGATGGACAAAGATGGAGACAATTTGCCTCCTTATGATGCATCAGTGGCTATGACTTCTTACATGGCAATGTGCACAAAGTATGACTCTGGGTAACTAAAGCATGGTACAATTTTTCTGACAATCCATCAAATTATACCTTTTTGTACAAGAGCCAAAACAGTAATTTGAATAGACAGGAGCAATCTGAACACTTAAATATTTGCTTCAAATTGTTACAATGATTTTTTTCCTAGTTCCTCCATGCTTTGAAAAGATTAAATTGCACATAAAGGAAACATTTAGAGTGAAAAATACACTTCCTCTCTATAGAAGGGATAATAATAAAGCAATATCACACCTCAATGAAACATGTCTTGTTATAAATAAGGTTTAAATGATCTTCCTATAAAAGAGAGAGCTGATGCTCCACATAATTATACACTACAAAGCATCTTAGACATCATGGAATCCAACCTCTTTATTTCACAAATGATAAAATGAGGTCACTTGAGATAAATTGCTGAAGGTCATGGAGATGAGAATGCAGATTCTTTATTGTCTAGTCCATGACAATTCTAATGTTCTGTAGTTATTTTTACAAGTAAATCTTAATTATTACAATGTTCTGGAGATTAGGTTTTGGAATAAATACATTAAGCCCTTTTCTGACTAGCATGATATAAACTGTAATAAAGTCCAAATATTACCTACATTTTCTCCCACTCTGAAGACACATTTTTCTTCATTTTTAATATTAGAGTTACTTTTTTTTAAAAAATTCATTCTATTTATTTCTACTGCTCTTTTACAATATTTATTAAATCTTCATTTTATTGAGATGCTAATTTATTAACAGAATACTGTGCATTTTCTAAGAATTGTCTTATTTATATCTTCTTAATTTTTAATATTAAATGCTAGTTTTTATTTATTGTTTTTTCTTGATTAACCTATAAAGATAAATTTATGACATTGGTCTTTTTAAAACAATAACTTTAAAACCTTTGTTTTTTTATTACAGTTGACGTACACTATTAGTTTCAGGTATACATCCCTGGTTAGAATAATTACAAATTTCATTACTTACAAAGTGGTCATCCTGATAAATATTGTACCCATGTGACATAGTTATTCAAATATTATAGACTATATTCTTTTTGCTGCACCCTATATCCCCAGGACTATTCTGTAAGTACCAATTTGTATTCTTGATTCCTTTTCATTTTTTACCCCTCATCCCAAACTCACCCATCTGGAAACCATCAAAATGTTCTCTGTATCTATGAGTCTATTTCTGTTCTGCCTGTTCGTTTGTTTTTTCAGATACAGTTGTTGATATGCACCATCATTTTATTAACATTTCTCCAACTTCTCCTCCTCCTTCTTCTCCTTCTCTTTCTCCTCCTTATCCTTCTTTTTCTTATGTAGTTCTGGTTTACTCATGATAAACTCCTTTAGCATTTTCTTGTCTAAGAAGCTCTTTATATGTCCTTCAGTTCAAAATGATAGCTTTGTGGGTAGAGTAATCTTGATCGTAGGCCCTTGCTTTTCATTATTTTAAACATTTCATGTTGGTCCTCTTTGGTCTGCAAAGTTTCTGTTAAGAAATCAGCTGACAATCATGAAATCTCCCTTGTAGGTAACTAATTTCTCTTATTGCTTTTAAGATTTATTTAAAAATTTTTGCATTTTAACTAGGATATGTCTTATTGTGAGCTTCTTTAGGTTCATCTTGTTTGGCACTCTTTGCACTTCCTGCACATGTATGTCTCACATGTACATCTATTGCTTTCATTAGGCTAGGTAAGTATTTTGTCAGTACTTTTTCAAATAAGGTTTCAATTTATTGCACTCTCTCTTCTCCTTTCAGTACCCCTGTGTAGTGAATGTGGGTATGCTTGAAGTTGTTGCAGAGGCCCCTCAAACTATACTCATTTTTAATTTTTTTTTGCTGTTCTGATTGGGTACTTTTTTGATTCTTTATATTCCAATTCACTGTTTTGATCCTTGGCTTCATCTACTCTACCGTTGATTCTTTGTAAATTAGTCTTCATTTTAGTTAGTGTATCTATAATTTGTAACTGGTTTCTTTTTATGGTTTCCATGTTCTTTTTTTATGCTGTTGAAGTTTTTTCTAAGTTCATTCAATCTTACCATAAGTTCAATGAAAATCTTTTGCCCAATTTTTGAACTCTGCATGTAATAGATTGCTTGTCTGCATTTTGCTTAGTTCTTTTTCTGGAGCTTTGTTTTGTTCTTTCATTTAAAACATATTTCTTTTGTTTCCTCATTTTGGCAGCCTCCCTATGTTTCTTCTATGTATTCAGTAGAGGTGCTATATCTCCTAGACATGGTAGAGTGGTCTAACATACTAGGCATCCTGTAGGATATGGTGGCACAGCCTGCTTGTTTACCTGAGCTGAGCACTACAGTATGGTGCCCAGCTGTGTGGGGTAGGTACACTTTCATATTTTAGTTGAGCCTTGATTGCTATTGTCACCTAATAGGAGGATGTACACCTATTCTGATAGTCTGCAAGTGTTGGCTGTGTCTATCATGGAGGATCAACTGTGCAATTGCCAACCCCATGGAGCACAACTTTTTTCAAAAGGCTTATGTGCCTGCTGAACGTACCCCTTGAGTTGGTTGCTTGTAGAAGTGTTTGAATGATGATTCAAATGATCTGAATTTGTCCACAGGGTATGCTGGCAATGGGACATACTAAAAGTGCAGGACAACCTGGCATGAGCTACAAAGTGATCTGCAGATGGCTGCTACTTGTGCTGGGCTTGGAGGCACCCAGCAGAGGCCAAATTGCTAACATGGGACAGATGCCACTTGTGCTGGAGCTGGGACAACTTACTGAGTGGTATGGGGCACACCAAGTTCAGATGCTGCTTGTTTGAAGTCTGCAGCATGAGCCAAGACAGGCCGTTTCTGTGGAGAAAACAGTGGAAACAGGTTGGGTGGGCCTACAAATTGGTGGGGTGGGGTATCAATGAATTACCAGGATTAGGCCAACTCTATTATCCAGATGATAAAGATTCAGATAGGTACCTCTCTTCTAGCTCTATGGGGGGAGGGCTCAGGAAAGGAACAATGGCTTTTTCCAACACTTCTATTTGAGAAAGCTTCCCTTATAGATCTTACCATGCTTCTGTTTCAGTTGCTCCCCATATGTCTCTGGCGTCTTTCAAGCTGATGTCTCAGAGCTGGAACTCATAGGAAGTGAGTCTGAGTATGTCTCTGTGTGGGCCCTCCAAAAAGAACTGTCTGGGACTCCAAAAGCCCTGCACTTCACTCAACCACAATTCTCACTGGTTTTTATAGCCAGAAGTTATTGTTACTTCTCTTTCTGGCAGTGGAATCCTGGGCTGAAAGTCCTGGGGTTTTAACCAAATATCAGTACAGCTTCCTGCCATTTGAAAGCTCAGGAAACAGTTGCTGGTATAAAAAGAAAGTTGTTTATTCAGATGCTGGACATCTGAAAGATGAGGGGCTCTTGTCTCAAAGCCCATATTCATATCTCAGTATAAGCAGAGGTTTTTATAAGGAGGGAGAGGGTACTCAGAATAAAAATGTCAAAGGAGGAGGTCTGAAAGTTCTGTATGCGTAGATGAGCACAGTCCATTCTGGTAAGGCAAATGATGGTCTGGTGTTCATCATCCAAGTTTAGTCATCCCGGCTCCATGGCTGAAGGTTAGCCAATCTCCTGGAGCTGGGATTTATGAAGGTCAGAATCTCTGTATCTTTTGAAGTCAGTTCTTAGGATTCTTATACAAACATTCTGTTTATCTACAGGCTACATATCTCTCAGAATCAGCATTTATGGAAATAATGTCTAAATAATGGTAGAGTGGGTTTAATCTCCCACTATGTCAATTCACGTATCATTTTTTTCTTTAATTTCATTGAAAGTTAGAGGACTTTAACTAAAATATTTAAGAAAATTATAAAACTTCAGGATTTAAGGAAATCAAATATTAGACAATTAACTGAAGTGTAGTCTAATATCCATGACTGTCTGTATTATAGGTTTTATTTAAACTCAATTTTTTGCCCTGGCTGGTGTGGATCAGTGGATTGAGTGCTGACCTGTGAACTGTAAGTTCACTGGTTTGATTCCCAGTCAGGGCACATGCCTGGATTGCAGGCCAGGTCCCCTGGTGGGGACATTCCAGAGGCAACCAATTGATGTATGTCTTGCATATTGGTATTCTTTCCCTCTCTTTCTCTCTTCCCTTCGCTCTCTTTAGAAATAAATAAAGTATCTAGAAATAAATAATTAAACCCAATTTTCCCTTAAAAGCACCCTTATTTTTATCAAACAACCAAATTAAGATCAATTCATTTGCTGCATTAAGTTCAGTTTCAATTTGGCCTGATTATTTGCATAAACACAACTAAAAGAGCAATTGATCATATAAGCTTTCTTATATCAGCTTTGCTTGAATCTATTAAGAAATTTATAGATTTAACTTTAATTAGCCTCTCAGGCAAATAAGGCACATCATACCATTAGGCTTTGCCTGCAATACCTACGTGTTACTGTAAATTTTTCAAGGTCTTTAAGTTTCTCTAAATTCTTGTGGTTCTTTCCTTGTCATCTCCCAGGAAAGCAACTTTGATTCCTTAGCTGGAAAGAATATATAAAGTATATGAATAAGCAACATGCCAGGTCATTTCTCTAAGGAGCTTTTATCAGTTTCAAAATCAATCTCCATTCCTTACAGCTTTTTATTAATATCCTACCTTAAGCATGTTTTTCTCCAATTTGGTATTTCAGGCAAAGTCTTGGTTAATAAAATTATAATTGGAAAGAGGCTTTATGTGTCTTGTTATGAAGAAATTAGATTCTTTTTGGATTAATAACTATAATACTCACTCATTAAGAGTTTTTAAATTCTGGAGGGACCAAGTAGGGAGAAAAATATAAATGTTTCAATATTTCTACATTTTACAAAATTTCTCTATGAACACAAACATTTTTTTAAAGAATCAGTAATATTTTGAACAAAGTTCTAAGAATAATAGTTACCCTTAGTTCATTCAGATGCATAATTAATTCTTGTTTATCTTGATTTATATTGTCAGTACTTTAATGAATCCAATTATATCTAGCTTTCTATAAATTTTTATCCAGTTTAAAGGGGTGATTTGAAAATCTATCCTCATAAACTTATATTTCAGAATATGTCAGAGTCCTTTATGTGGATCTTTCTAGAGATGTAACATATTTGCAAATGCAACAGAGTAAAATGACTGACTCTAAATGACAAAAAAAACATGCTTTTATATTTGATTACAATGTAGTTGACAAGGGAATTTACTTTTTTTTGTAACAACAGTTTAATATAATGCTCAGAATTATAAATAAAAGTACATCGGACTAAGATGTCAATTAATTCTCCACTATCAACTGTACTTGAGATTCCTGTGGGAAAATTACAATTGGTTTTGAAAAATCAAAGGGAACTTCCCAGTCTTTTAATAAAATTACCACTTTACTATCTATTAATGTCTTTTTCTTTCTTTTTAAAAATATTTTATTTATTTATCTTTAGAGGGGAAGGAAAGGAGAGAGGGAGAGAAATATCGATGTATGGTTGCCTCTCATGAGTCCCCTGCTGGGAACTGGCCTGCAACCCAGGCATGTGCCCTGACTGGGTATTGAACTGCGATCCTTTGATTTCCAGGCCCATGCTCAATCCACTGAGCCACACCAGCCAGGACACCTTTTTATTTTTATTTCTTTTTTTCTGCTTTCCATTTTTCTTCTTGAGAATTCCTTCTCCAATGTCCTTCCCCCCTGTAATATATACGCCCCTCTCTTTTATCCTTTCTTATTTTCATGCCCTCAATTCTTTCTTTTTCTGTTCCTTCCCTCTACATAATCCTTCTTCAACTTGCCGAGACCCTCTTGAACATACACAGACACTCTGCAATTTACAAACCCTTTGAGCTTCTTTTTAACTCATTCAGAAATAACCAATTTTAGGACAGCACACTTTTAATTTTATTTCCTTCAAATATATTGTCATAATTTACATCTTTTATTATCAAAACCATTATTTTTCCACCTTAATTAGAATTCTTAATTTTTAATGACAAGTAAAAATAATTAGCATTCTTTAGATTGGAAAATTTATGAACACATTTCATAACTTTCAAAACACATTTTTCCATTGGCAAATACATTCGCATTCTTATTTTTGGTGAATACTGCATACCTTTAGTGTGCTCAAAAGTGAGCTGTTTTATACCTAGTGACCATGACAACTTCCAGGAAGCGGGAGAAGAGGTGGGGATGATATCAGGCTTGAATTTTTCCCAAGACAACAGCAGCTCCCAGACCTCCAGGAGCAGGCTTTAGAGTGTTAAAAAAAAAGACTCATTTCTTCACTACATTTTTCCTGTCTGAGTTTTACTCTCTATGAGGAAAGTGAGATATTTTCTCCTCTTTCACCCATCAATTGATATCCTTTATGAGTAGAATTCTTATGCTATAACAACATAAGAAACAACATATGAAAGCTTACCCCATTTACCAGACCTTTGGTGAAATAATTCATATTAGTCTAAAATGTGACCTAATGAATTCTCTGATGGAATCGTGAATGAGCTGCTCCTTTCAAAACAGGAATATATATATTCCAGGAATACACACACACACACACACACACACACACACACACACACGCGCACACATAATCAAGGAAAGAGTTCAAACAAACACTTTCAAACTAATACCTTTAGAAGGAGGACTAGGTCTAACCTTAGCATCTTATCTCACATCAACTTGTACCATAGATGATACTGATGAGGTCCAAATGGCATGAAGCCCAAATGGCAGAGACAGAGCATTCCCACTGTGTACAAAATATCAAAGATCAAAACAAGTCCCACAAGATAAGAAATCAAGCAAAGAATAGTAACCAAAGTTTCATTTCAGACCGACAACACTGTCTGAAATTTCAGAACTCTCAAACTGACACTGATTTCCTTCCACTGGGAAACAGAAAAAAGAAATTAATAGATAATAAAAAACACAATGATAAGAACACTCCAGCCCTGGCTGGTGTGGCTCAGTGGATTGAGCATGGGCCGGGAAATCAAAGGATAGCAGTTTGATTCCCAGTCAGGGCAGTTCCCAGCCCCTAGGGGACTCACGAGAGGCAACCATACATTGATATTTCTCTCCCTCTCTCCTTCCCTTCCCCTCTAAAGATGAATAAATAAAATCTTAAAAAAATTAAAGAAAACCCAATTTCTAAAAAAAATACCCCACAGCATATAAACATTTAAAAAAGCATTTCATACACTGAAATCCATGCTACGAGATCAGATTAAATATTATAACCAAATCTCATACTGGGGAATAGGGATTTTTCTTGTCCTTGACCTGTTCCTACCACTGAGTGGTGCCTAATTGATCCCTACAGAATCCCAAAGGGTTCAAAGAACACAAGTGTCAAGGCGAGGGCTCTGGGTCATACACACCAGAGACATAACTAGACTTAGAATCTACTGAATCTCCAGATTGAAGCTTGTTGACTGCCCATGTTGGAGCCCATCGACACCGAAGATTGGAGTCAATCAACTTCCCAGAAACCATTTCTTTTCAACAGCTAAGCATTTCAGGTGGCTGATGCCTTGTTAGGGAGAGGAAGGAGAGTCTCTGAGATAAAGAACTCTTAGCAGCTGCTAGGAAATTCCTGCAATTCCTTCCATGTGGACAGCCTGCCACTAGGAGTCCAGCCTGGGGCATTTGGGATTTACCAGGATCCACATGGTCCCACCAGATCAAGTAAAAACTAAATGAACTCAGGTCTGGCTGCCTGTTACTTCAAAAGCCAATACTCAAGAAGCAGGTGCTGACATAAAGGAAAGTGGTTTATTCAAGTGCTGGCCATTGTGAAGAGAGGGGATTCCCGTCTCAAAGCCAATCTTCACATCTCAGCACAGGCAGAAATTTTTATAAGGAGAAAGAGAGGAATCCAAACAAGGAGATCAAAAAAAGGGTGTTGAAAAGTTCTCTATGTGAAGATGAGCACAGTCCATTCTGATAAGGCAAGTGATGGTCCAGTGCGTGTGATCTTAGTTTAGTCATCTTGGCTTCACATTATCCTGTGTCCATGGTTGAAATTCAGCAAGTCTCCCAGAGCTGGGATGCCTAAAGGTTGGAGTCTGTATCTTTTGAAGTTAGTTCCTAGGATCCTTATAAAAGCATTCTATTTATCTAAAAGCTACATATTAGTCAGAGTTAGCACTCACAGAAACAATATCAAAAGGATGTTGGGGTGACTTATAATACCTACTATTACAGTATGGTGCTGGGACCCCTTCACTCCTCCGGAGGGACCACTGCAGGCAAGATATTTCTCCCAATTTTTATCTGCCACACGTGGGTGTGACACCAGGCCTTTCTGCGCCTCCACTCCTTTCGCCAATCTCAGCGTGGCTTCTTCTTCAAATTCTTATGTGTAGAACTTCCATTCTGCTGGATTTCGGGTGGTTCTGAATGATGGTTGTTCTGTTTTTTTGTGTGTGTTTTTGATGTGTTTGTGGGAGGATGCAAATACCTGATATAAACAATATCACCATCTTGACTGGCAGTTTCAAAATAATCAATTTTAATTACCTTTATTAAATTTATGATTCTCCTGTATTTTAATTAACTATTTTAAAATTTACATTATTTTTTCTAATTCTAGTCATATTTAGAGCTCTTTTTCAAAATATCATTGAATATCTAGTCTACTAATTTTCATACATTCTTGAATGATAATATGCTATATATTAAATTAAAATAAAATTCTGCATGTGGCTTTAGCCACGTCCAATACATATAGAAAGATAGTAATCTAATTTACTATTGGTCATACTAGTTTGAGTATCAAACAGACCCGTGTTGAATCTTGGCTTTGCCTTTACTTTCAATTTACTCTTTAGAAAATTACTTTCATTTTGATTCTTAATTACATTATTTGCAATGCTCTGATATTCATAGTAGACATGAAGAAACAAGAGTGAACTCTCCTTCGCTTCTCAGCTGTTTGGCTAAGATCAAGTGCAAAAGTGTGAGGTCTAGAACTAGACTGTTATGGTTTGAATCTGAGACCTTTCAGTTATTAGTTATGTGACCCAGGGTACTTTGCATAACTGTTATTCTACAGTTTGCTTATCTGTAAAATAGACCTGATGATAGTATCCACTTCATAGGTTTCTTTTATAGTTTAAATGTGTCAGTGCAAGTAAAATATTATAGAACATTATAATGATTACATAAGAAATATTTTGATTGTTAAATTAAATATTCCAGAAAAACTTTAACTGTATTGTCTAACATAAATGTTAGACAATATATAAATGTTAGACAATATGTTCAATGAATTCACTACATTTTTACTAGTACAAATTATTTTCATACTTTGTAATTGGAATTTTTCTTTCATCTCTTTTCCTTCCTCTCCTTTTCTCCCTTCCTCCCTCCCTTTCCCTCTTCCTCCCTTTCTTACACCACTCCCTCTTTTTCCTTCTTTTCTCTCATGCTCCTCCCTACTTTTTATCTTTTGTTTCTTACTTCTGTTGTTTAATAAGTGCTATGAATGGAGATTTATCATGAGGAAGAGATACTAAACAATTGTGGAATCTGGTGAATACATTTATGGAAGGTTAGTAATATTGTACCTAAACTCAGCAAGGTTAATATGGCTAGCAGTCAGGAAGATGGAAGTAAGGGAGGACAGTGAAGACAGAAGACAAACTAAAATCAAAGTACTAATTAAATCTTGTATCTATTTCTCATCAACTCCAACCTCAGCAAGAACAAAAAGGTTCCTTAAGGAATGTTTTGTTTTCTAGATTTGCTATCCCCTTTTCCCATTTTGTGTTTAGCAATACAATTTCCTCTTCACTCGGATAACCCAAACCAGTGAAATACCCCAATTTTAAGATTTGGTTATAAAAGCTGCGACTCTATCTTGCTAACAGACTCTTTCTCTCTCTTGCTGATTTTGAGGAAACTGCCATTTTGGAAAGGACCACATTTCAATGAACTGAGGACGGTCACTAGCCAACAGCCAGTAAAGAACTGAAGCCCTCAATCCCACAGCCCAGGAAAAACAACTCCTGCCAACAAACACTGAATGAACCTGAAAAAGGTCCCTCTTTAGTGAGACCATGAGGTGTCCTTAACTCCAGAATCTTGAGTACAACCTTGTGAGAAACTCTTAAGCAAAGGACAAAGCTCAGCTGCAACTGGACTTCTTTCTAAGAGAAAAAGTGGGATGATAAATGTATGTTGTTTTTAGCTGAAAAGTTTGAGAGTAATTTTTTACATTGTATTAGGAAATAAGAAATGCAGTCACATGTACTTTTAGGGAAAATAACTTTTTAAAGGAAGACTTTTCTATTTCATCTTATGAGAAGCATCTTCCAATATACATGGGAATGTAAGACACCAATGTTAATGGACTAATGGGAAACAATAGAGATAATACAATTGTATTTAACACAATTAAAGAATATACATAGTACTACATTCAATTCTCCATTCCTTTCAAATAGCCAAGACAGATTTACAGTTCATACCCCTCCACTCTTTTTGACATCCACTACTCCAATTCAGTTATATATATTTAAAGGAAATGTAAAAGACTGTGCATTTGGGAGTAGAGAGGTAACTTTGCAATTTCTAAGATAATTTAAAAAAATCATCTTCACTGGGGACTGGTCCTGCAGAGATCCTCTCACTATTATGTAGAACTTAAACTTCTCATTATGGTTTGAATTTACATTTGGTGATATACAATGCCGAGCATCTATTGTGTACATATTAAACTTTTATTTATGAAATACATATTTAAGAATTTTATATTTTTTAAAATGTGTTCATAATTTTTCTTAACTTGTAAATACATTTTATTTTCTGAGTGCAAGTATTTCACAGCTACTTACATTGTCTTTACATCATTTGAGGCTCATCTTTAAAATTATTTTAATGAGATCTTTCAATGAAGAGATTTTTACCTTTAATAGAATTTATTTTATTATTTTCTTTAAGGCTATTGTTTTTGTATCTTACCTAAGAAATAGTTGCCTATCTCAAGTTCATTTTCCTAATTTGTAGTAATTCTGGGACATGCTGTTCCAGCACCATTTATTAAAATATAGGTTATTCTCCTAGAGAATTTCAGGAATCATTTGGTATAAATCAAGTTGATTCATATACACACACACATTTTTCTGGACTCTCTGGTGTATTCTATGCATCTATTTGCCTATCTCACACCAATACAGTCTGTTTTTTAAACTATTTTATAAGAATTCTTGAAATATGGTGTTGTTATTCTTCCAAATTGTTACTTCCCTTTAAAATTGTTTTTTCCTATTCTAGTTTCTTTGCATTTCTCCATGAAATCTAGAATTCAGCTTGTTAATTACCAGCAGAAAATTTAAAAGTTTGCAAATCATTTCCATTCTAACAATATTGAGTCTTCTACACCTTCCACACCTTTATCCATTTATTTAAGTTTTTTAAAATTCCTTTAATCATTTTTACTCAATTTATGGCTAAGCATTTGATTATTTTAACTAATGAACCAATTAATTAATTATTTTTGTCAGAATGTATTAAGGTGACACTGCAATATGCAATTTATGTATCATAGAAATGTACACTTGACTTTTTCTTTCATATTATTATAAATGTTTTGGTCTTTAAATTTTATTTTTCATTTGTTCCTGTGGCTTTACAGTAATATAATAAATTGTGTGGTATTGATTTAGTATGTCACAAACTTGCTACATTTTCTTACTTATGCTAGTAATTTCTTTATTAGTTTTGATTTTATATTTACCCAATGACATTATCTGTGAATAAGTATATTTTTATTTCTTTATTCCATTCCAATCTTTCCTATTGGGCTGACTTACTTTTGGTAAAGTGTTAAATAAAAGTAATTGAAATAAACACTTATTTCTAATTACAAGAAAAAAGCATTAACTTTTTCATTTCATATGATGTTAGTTCTGACTTTTTTTACAATTATTACCTATAAGAATATGGGTATTTCTTTTTACTTCTACTTTGCTGAAATTCAATCAGGTTATGTAGAAGAAGAGCATGGGAAGTGTTTAGATGATTTTAAACACTTCCCATACTCTTCTTCTACATTTTTCTTACCTCGTACTAGTTTTTTTTTTTTAACTATCCATATTTAAGTTGAAGTATAAATTACACTGGTTTTATTGTTCACTGTTTCTTCTGAAATCTTTCTATTTGAGTCAATTGTTTTTTAAAATTCATTCCTTAGTAATTCTTTCAAAGATGAGGGATGAGCGAGTCATACATATTTGGACAGGCTTCATATATTTGTATTTAGTTCTCACAAGTGGGATGTTAGTTTGGTAGGATATAAAGTTACAGTGAATTTTTTTTACTTCACAAATGTGAAGACGTTGATTAAGAATCTTGTACCTAGAGTTACTAACAAGAATTTAGGTGTCTTTCTGATTGTTATTACATTATTAGTGGTTTCTACTCCCATACCATCCCACAGGACTTCCACTGAAATAATTCCTCTGAGTTCTAAAATGTCCTCCTGAGAAGACAAGATATGGGCCATTTTTAACTTGTCAGTAATATATTTTGGCAAATGCTTTTCACTGCATTTGCTGAGATAATCATACACTTTTCTCTTTAATATGATGACTTTTTGATGTGAAACAATTAAACACTTTGTCATGCTGCAAAATGTTTTTTGAACAATTCGGTGTTTCTGATTTAATACATTGTTAAGATTATTTGCCTCTATGTTGATGAACAATGATTATTTTCTATTTTTTCTCTTGTAACATACTTGACAGGTTTTGTGTCAGGTATGCTGGCCTCACATGACAATTTAAGAAGTGTGTCTTCTATGTCATTTTGTGTCTTCTAATATGATTCATCTTCCTCCTCTTGTCATTCCAAACCTTCCCCTTGAATCTTCTAGAATTACACGGTCCACAATAGAACATTTCTCTAACTTTTTTCACTATTTTCTCCCACTTTTTACCTTATCTGTAAACTGCTTCTACCATGAGGATGCTCTTCCATCACAATCCTCTCAAGTGGGGATTATTTTTCTGCCCACGTCCTTCATATTAATGGTACCAAAGTAGCATAATTGCTTCTGTTTTTTTCTAAATGAATGTTTCAGAGCATTCCATACCCTACCCCCCTGCACCCCAAATAATAACAGCACAAATGTTACAACATATTAAAACTTAGGTTTTCACATTATAAGAGCTGCTGCCTTTCCTTGTTGCAATCATACTCATTAAAAAAGCATAAATATAACACAGTCTTTGTGTCACTGTTTTGCTCCTAAACCTTACATGGTTTCCAATAGCTAGCAGAATATTGTGTGACATTTTAGTCAGACATTTTACCTTCTTTGTAATTTGACTCCAGTCTAATTAATTCTATAGTGTTGGCCTCTCTGTAATATCCCTGGGGCAAGCTTTATTTTATTTCTCTAAACTTGTGTGATTATTACATATTTTTTCTCATTCCATTTATCTGGAATATAGCCTCTGCCTGCATACCCAGTTTCTGCCCATCATTCTACACATAATTTTAATTTGATCTCTTTCATGAAGAAAGAGAACAACTTATAATAAAAGTTATATTTGTTATAACTTTTTTGATCAACTTGTAACAAAATATTCTACCTGTATTTTTGAACTCCTGTGCAGTGATACCATCAGTTATTGCTGGATTATTAGTTAACTCTTCTTGTAATCAAAGTTTTCAACTACATTATATATTCAAATGGGAAGATTTTCTTTTATTTCTCTTGACTAAGTTAGGTCCAGAATATATCAAATAAATAAAATATTTGTTACACAAATGGAAGTGAACTACAATGATTATGATTGTTTGAGATTTTTCATTTTAAGGTAGCTCATAGAGGATTCCAAGTACTGGGATCAGGTTTTGGCCTTGGCTGTGCTACCAGTTCTCTGCATGGCACTAAGTAAATATGTCTACCTAAGATCCAACTCAGTGAAACAAAGTCTAATAATGTACATCTCTATATACTTCATGACCGAATAAGATACATCTTTACAAATTTTAAAATACAGGTTGAAATGAATAATTTGGTATATAAAAAATATTACCACCAGAATATAAACACAGTAGTCCCCCTTATCTGGGGGAAAATGTTTCAAGATGTGCAGTAGATGTCTGATACTGCAGATAGTATCAAGCCTTACATATACTATGATTTTTCCTATATGTGCATATCTATGCTAAAGTTTAATTTATGAATGAGGTATAGTAATTACAGTGTTAATGGAGGATACTAAGCCAGGTTTCTCAATACATTGCCTATGCAAATACATGAACAGAGAGGTATTGTAGGGGACTGGTTTGTCTTGGCCTGGCAAATGTGACTCAGCGCTATATGGAAAATCTACAGAAGTGAAGTGGTGGGAAGGAGCCAGACCTTCAAACCAAGTCTTCTGTGGGAATCAGGCCTAGAAAATGCGTACAGACTGTTATGGCTAAATCTCCATCACCCTGGTCTAAAACAACAAATGTGTATTGTCTATCTTCAAGGTAATTTCCAAAGCCTGTGTGAATTTTCCCGAGGACAGAGCTAATCAGCCCATCGTTATTCCCCTCTGCATGTTATTTTCACTTCCTTGATTGTACCTAAAATGTATACAATAATATTCTATGTAATAGTTAACAAATCCTTCTTTGAAGTAAGATCCAAGAAAAACAATAAAAGCCTGTCTAGGCAAGGGTCAGAGTGCTCTCCTCTTGAGAGAGTAGCCATGCTGTTCCTTTTTTCTCCACAGGATCACTGTCTCCTGTGCATTTATTCTCATCTTCAGTCACAACAGGTGGAGTTTGCTGGCCAGAGTCTGCCACAAGGTATGAGCAACCACAACTAAACATTTTATTAATTTATAGATTTAAGACTTAGAGGTATTGACAATTTAATGCAAAATGAGTCACCAGAATGGATTCCTCGGTGAAGTCAGTATGCAAAAGTCACTGTGAGAAAGTATTTGAACATCTTTTTTACTAAACCCTTATTAAATGGTTTTCTTTAAGCATTCATGGTTTTGCATAGTAAACAGAACATGATCTGATTTTGAAGTACACAGTTTTTAAGTATAATTCAACTACTCATTTAATAGATTTCAAAGGGGCCTGAATTTTGTTTTGCATTACAACTTGCTTTTGTTTTCCTGAATGAGAATATTTTTAAATGTGCCAGTTCTTTAGTTTTCTTGATTGTTTTACAAAAGGTTTTTGTTATAATTCAGCAGACCCCAAAATATTCTCTCTTTTTGTACTTCCCATTCATTGCTAGAATATTTTATCTCCACAGTAGAGTTAGAGGAATCTCCTAGTGATTCACTTGTCTGCCTGCAATTGTGACACTTGACTTTGTAGTCCTCTGACATCCTCTGGTTACGGTGAATACCTTTGTGTCAAAAAGAGCTCATGACAAGAAGAATGCATAAAACAGTACTCAGAGTAAAATGTTCCCTTTCCAAGATTTCGGGCCAACCTCAGTATTTTCTGTTCATTAGTGTCACTAATGTCGTCACCAGTTTCTACCTGTCTGCACTTCTAATACGCTTACTTCTTCCAGCTCCAAGCTAACTGTAGATCTCAGTCTTTTCCCCTTCAAACCAAATGAAACAAAGACAGATGTAATGCTCATCTCACACCACCAGAACCTGCCTGTTGGTCTGGTTTCTGGATTTGTCCTAGTCTGAGCCTATTGCCAACTATTATTTACATAACATATTATTTAAATCAACTATGACTTATACGAGATTTCATAAAAATATCATTTTGTACCAAGCACCATGCTTTATATATAACAGTTCCTTTAATCTACATATTAACCCTGAAATACAGGTGTTATATTTTCACATCCAAGGAGAAAAACTATCACAATGCTTAAATAACACTTACTTAAAGAAATATGTGTAAGTGATAGAACCAAGCATCTTGTCCATCTATTCTAATTTTAACATTATTTTCAGTTTACCACATTCGTAGTCCAGCTCAGTAGTAAACATCAACAATTAAGCATTGAGCCAAAAACAAATAACACTTTTTCCTCAGTTTGTGTGGACCTCAAAATGCCAGGGTTCCAGAAAGAGTAATTCAAATTAAAGGCAGAAACAAATTTAAAGCAAAATTAATGTTTTATGTAAAGAATTAAACATTGAAACTATGAAAACAAAAAACTTAAATTAAAATATATTATTATAGATATACTATGCATATTTGCATATATACCCATAAGTTTCTGTATATATACACACACACAAACACACACACACACACACATACACATCTTTGCGTGTATATAGACTTTTACAATTTATGCCCTATAGGAACATCTGTTCATTCATAGGCTTATAAATTATTGGCCTACCCTATTTTATGAAGCAAAGCCAACAACCAATGGAAAAAATTATCTTCATAAACTTAGAATTTAGTATGCATCTGAGTGTAGGTAGGGTTTTTTTTGAAATTGTAAAGATGATTTTGATTATGAGTGAAATTATTTCACCTGATAATTCTGTGTGCCCATATAAAGTGTTTGCATTTTATGGTATTTTTCACCAAATAAACACAGTGGATGATATGCTCAAAAGTACAAATTATTTATTTTAATTAGAATATTATAATCTGAGCATATTTTATGATAAACTTTTCTTTAAATTTCTTATCCACTAAATTGCAAACACATTTTAAGCAATAATTAACTAGCTTATTTATCAGTTTAACCAAACTTTATTCTCCTTAAAGTTATTACTACTTTATATTTAGAAAAAAGCTGTGCATTGTATTGGTACAAAATTTCAAAGACTTATTTTTTTACCAGAATCTAGAAAATGACATTTATATTAAAATTTACCTATGCCCATAATATATTTTAAAATGTCTTTTGTGTTACTCTGTAATGTTTTCATTTTTCATGAAATTTTTACTTTGCAATTAATATTTTGAGACAGTTTATCAATCAATAAATACATCAGTAGAAAAATAGATATTTTTAGCAAGTGAGAAATTGAGTATAAATTTGAATTTGACTATCAAAATTATATTCACCTTAATGGATAAATACTTATATTTTCTGACACTAGTTGCTGATTAATAGGAAAAAAGTTTTTCACTTTGATTTCAGTGTTAGCTTTTCTTAAGATCTTCAGTTTGGAGTATGATTCTTATCCTAACTAGGCCTCATTTCCCTCATCTGCAAAATAAAAATTAGACACACAAAAGACATGGCTGTTGTAAAAATTTACATGAGAATATATATGAACACTATTAAAATGTTGGTCAGTACAAGAATGCTATAAATAGTAGTTACTATCATCATTATCATTATTAATATTCTTTCTGATTTAATCATTTTAATTTTATTTTTACCAATTATACATTATTTGCTTTAGTTTGTTGCCTCAAATCCAATATGTAATGAAGTAATTCATAAAAATAACTAAATTGATTTAAATAAATAACACATACTTGAAACATTTTTGTCACTGCCAATACCTTGTACTAGTCAGCAAATTTCAAATAAAAAGATACTTTTTAACATGATATTCATATGATTTTGGCTTATTAACTTACTCAAAAAAAGGGTCAGGAAATAGCATTGTATAACTTTACAAACCATGCTGATCAATTCCCTCTTATATACATTCACAATGAATCCTAGATGGCTGAATTTGGAATATACACATTTAGAGCTGTTATACAATTCTTTGTTTTAGTTATCTGTACTACCATTTCCTTCATTGACAGATAATAGAAGTTGATCATTTTATGACTTTTATCTGATTCACCTGATATTTTCAAATGCAATTGAATATCTTTTTGTTGACACAAATATCTGATACAGTATCATTTTCTATTGATGTAGTTCCTTTTATTTTTCATATTTTTTATCCTAGCATGGCTGAATTGTGTAATTGCTCCTGCCTTCCAATAACCTGATGATTATGATTAATGATCTTGATATTCACAATATTTTTACCTACTACATCATAGGGGACAGAGACGGATATGTTAATATTATCATACCTTTCAAAAGGAGGTTTCCATTTGACTACAGTAATTCAGGAAATATTAGAAAACAGTTTTTGCCTTTTGAAACTGTATAGCTTTTCAACCCTTTCTTTCTTGATGTAAAAAACTTCATGTATGGGCTTAGAGAAGGTCCCACTTGCCACTATTTAAAAATATTTTTTGCTTTTCAGAGCAACTGCTAGCTAAAAATTCGTTCATGTTAAAATTAGACCTTTCATTCATGTAAATGCCTCCCTATTTTATGTTCAGCTTTGTACTTTGAAGCTTTGGCCGTATGTATTTTTGACTGCCAGGTGATGGAGGGATCATGTAATTTGCTCTGGAATTATAAAATCTGACAATACTACATTTGCATTTTCTGTTTCAGAATTACTTACTAATAAATTAAAACTTGTTGGTGATTTTCTTTCCTTCACTTGTTCTGTTAATGAACTAACTAATCAATACCAATCCCTCTCTCAGCTTGAATGAAGCCTTTGCTTAAGCTCTTCTTCCTGCCTCACTCTCGAATATACCTGTACCACCTTTGAGACAGGTCAGAACTCATCTTTTACCTCATGTCCACATGTATCTGACACTTTCCTAACCCCTCATCCATATCTGTTAGTACTCTCTCCAGTTTGATGCTTTGTAATCTGTGTAAATGTGGTTTGTCATATAATAAATATCAAATAGGTGTTAGTTAAGTGAATAAATAATAACAAAATAGTTCTTGTATTATAATGTATATTTGTTTTCTAGAACACTTGATATATTGTATCGAAGATAAAAATGAAATTCAGTTTGTGTCCCATGTACCTCATACAGTGCTGGGGGCACACGAGCTCTCCAAAATGTCTCCAAGCTCTTTGACTTTTCATATCATGAGTATAATATAGAGCACAGGTGGCAAACACAAGGCCTGTGGGCTGAGTCTTGCCCTCCACCTTGTTTTATCCCATCTGGCACCTTGTTTCCACCTAGCAGCAGCACCCAGCTCTCACTTAACTGTTAAGGAGTTGTTAGACTTATACAGTCCTAAAATTACATTCAGGCCTTTGAAGGCAACAGTGAGGCTGATGTGGCCCCCAGTGAAAATGAGTTTGACACTGCTGGTATAGAGTAAACCTTTTTTTCTTCCCATTGTACTTCTCTAGTCTGTCAACATTTAGGCATAGGCTGTTTGGGGGATTAAAAAGAATGGTCACTGGGAACTTGATGGGGAGGAAAAAATCAAGAAAGGTTTGAACAGGCCTCAAGTGTGGCCTTTCAGCCCCTTGGTTTTTATTACTGAGTGAATGGTGAGAGAGGGACAGCCTCTGGGAATGTCTCTGAAATCTGTAGGCAGAATCTCAACTTTCAGGTCCAGAGTTTTATACACTTATTCTACACATGAATATATATATAATCACTTGGAATTTTCTTTTTTTGTTGAAAAAGCACTCTTTTGCTGTAAAAATAGTGCATGCTTATTATACATATGCAAAACATTTAAAATGTAAAGGAGCAAAAAATAAGAGAGAAATGCATTATCCTATATCTCATAACTAATTAGAAACAGCTATAAAATTTCCGATATCATTTTTCTCTGCACATTTCTAAATAAACCATTAAATTAAAATTTACTTGAATTCACCCATTAAAAATTAAAATAAAAGAATCTATGTAAATTATAGAATGTTATATACAGATTCTATTTATTTTTCAGGGAAATTTTTAATTTCATTATATTTTAAATATGTTTTTCTGTTCCACTCGTATATTTCTCTACATTAGAAAATAACTCATCTTATTGCTTGTTTAATTTTGACCTCCCTTTGGGTTATCTTTTTCACCTATGTTCACTGGAATAATCTAAATATTTTTGTCAGTATTTTGATTTTTTCAAGCACATCAGTTCTTTTAATTTAATCTTACTCTTTAATTCTGTTTGTTTTTCTCTGTTGTTTTTATTGTTATTGTTCTTAGTGATATTTCTCAACTTGTTGCCTCATTTTATTTTTTTCTTATCAGTGTTTAAAAATAATCTTACCCTTATAAAATGTTTTATTAAATTATAATTATTACTATATTTCTATATTTTTAAAATTATGGGAAAGTTTTTCTTCTGTTTACCAGATTTTGTTTCCTTCTTGGCCAGGGAATGGCCTAGTATAGTGTGTTATATTTGTAGATTATAAAACCAAATGGCTTTGACTCAAACCCCGACTCTGCCTTTAACTTACTTATTTGACTTTGACAAAGTTATTAAATCTCTTAGATATCCAGTTTCCTACTGTGTAAAACGAGGATTATAGTAACAATATTTACCTCAAACAGTTGTGAAAGTAAATGGTTAGCATATAAAGTTTACAGCCTAGTACCTGGAAAAAAGTGAAACCACTTCAGAAAATCCTGTTCTTCCTAAACAGGATTGTTTATTGAATGGAACCTCTTAATAAAAGGTTACCATCAGAATATAAGTTAGGAAAGTGCAAAGTTTAATAGTACTAATATGCTAAAGCAGAACAGTCATAATAAAAGAAGAAAATAGAATATTCAAGAATAGTAAATTACAACATGGCAAGATTCTCCCTACTGTTTCATCCTCTCAATAGCCAAACTGAGATCTCTAAAATTCCAAATCTGAGAATTTTCACTAATATCCCCAAATTTTGAGTGAAAACTTTCATTCTTTCCTATCTGGAGTGGTAAAATGGGCAAAAAAAATTAAAACTGGTGTTTTCCAGAAAAAAATTATGTTTTTCTCTACTTTCTAGTAACAGCTCTACTACTTTTCCTAGCATCTCTTATGGTTAGGTATGGTGATGTAACTAAGTTCTACCCAAGGGAATGAGGGGAATTGATTTGGACCACTCCAGCCTGTGACCTTTAGAAACCTTTTTTTATTTCTCCTTAATTGAGACAGAGAGGAAATAGCCCCAGGAGAGCCTTTGCCAGCCCAAGGTCCAGAAAGTTTGCATGGCTCAGGGATCATACATACTACCTTTAGTACTGTAAAATGAAGAAAAAACTTTAAAAATAAACTTTTATTGCAATCGAGCAATTTAGAGTTTTTAATAATTTTCAGATTATTTGTCACAGATGTAAGACTATGTTACTTGCAATTCAGATGATTTTTTAAAAAATGGTGTTTCAGTCTCTGTGAATGCAGTGAAGTTTCTAAGGCTATATGTTGCTTTGAAAACGGATGTAAAGCCTGGAGCAGATTTCTTCAACTCTGTGTGGTCCACCCTAACATGTGGCATTCACAGCATCTCAGAAATGAGGAACTCATGTACTCTAAAGAAAACTGTACACCACAAGAACTCTCTCCAGCATCTGTCATTCCATTAGATTACAGAAAAGTAAGAAGGAGTGCCTATCCCTGCCTGACTGAAAGAAAATGATCTGAGGAGCAAATTAGCCTAGGAGTGGAAAAAATATTAGGTGACAGAGAGTCATAAGTAACCAAGAGAGTTATTGGAAAAGTTAGGGGCACTAATCACATGTAGTTTGTAGATTTTAGTTTGGATATTATTGATGACTTTATTTTAGATTTTATATACAGAGCTATGGAAAACACTGAATGATTTCAAGAAGGGAGCAACAACATATAATTTACATGAATGAAAAAACACATTTTAGAGGCAGGCAAACTTATAAGTAGGAAAATCAGGAAATCATTACACATAATACTAAAACATTATCTAGTCTTAGAAAATGGCCTTCAGTTGAAGGACTATAGTAGGTAGTAAGGCCAGAAGTGTTTTAAACTTGTTTAGCACATTGATAACATTTTATTTCTCTAAATAAACATATCTCTAAAATTTGTTCAACTATTCATGGTCCCACACAGACTCACTCCAATAAACAAACTTCTAAGGCTGACGTTATCTCCTGTCACCTCTATCAGCAACACTACTCCACGATTGAACTCATTAGTATCATTCAGGGATAAAAGGAGAAAGTGTTTTCAGATACTTGAATAACAAATCAAGTAGCTAGGATCTTTCAAATGGCTGACTTAAAAATAACATTATTATGCTTTATCTTCTGGTCTTAGGCACTTTGGGAGCTGCAGGCTTTGATGCAGATATGACCAAGTCTACATCACACACAACCAATCCTAAAAATGGCACAGAAACAGCACCAATAAACCCCAATCGGGTTTGAACTTAGGCAACCATACATTGATAGTCTCCCCCTCTCTCCTTCTCTTCCCCTCTAAAGATAAATAAATGAAATTTAAAAAATAAGGAGGGGCTTAGAAACCTCCAGGACTTCTTTAAACATTCCAACATTGGAATTATAAAGATACCAGAAGGAGAAGAGGAAGAGCAACAAGTGGAAAAGGTATCTGAACAAATAATAAAGGAGAACTTCCCGAACCTGGCAAAGGTAATAGACTTCCAGGAGGTCCAGGAAGCTCAGAGAGTCTCAAAGAAGTTGGACCCAAGGAGGAACACACCAAGGGACATCATAATTACATTATCCAAGATTAAAATGAAGGAGAGAATTCTAGAAACAGCAAGAGATAAGAAAGCAGTTACCTACAAAAGATTTCCTATGAGACTGTCAGCTAATTTCTCAAAAGAGACCTTACAGGCAAGAACAGGCTAGAAAGAAGTATTCTAAGTAATGAAAGGCAAGGACCTACAACCAAGATTGCTCTATCCAGCAAAGCTATCATTTAGAATGGAAGGGCAGATAAAGTACTTCTCAGATAAGGTCAAGTTCAAGGAGTTCATCATCACCAAGCTCTTATCATATGAAATGTTAAGGAAACTTATTTAAGAAAAAGAAGATAAAAAACATGTACAATAAAATGACAGCAAATTGCAATTATTAACAACTACACCTAAAACAAGAGCAAACTAAGCAAACAACTAGAACAGGAACAGAACCACAGAAATAGAGATCATATGGAGGATTAGCAACAGGGGAGTGGGAGGAGGAGAGAGGGGGAAAAGGTACAGAGAATAAGTAGCATAGATGGTAGGTAGAAAATAGGGGGAGGGCAAGAATAGTATGGGAAATGCAGAAGCTAAAGAATGTATGACACATGGACATGAACTAAAGGGGGGAATGTGGGTGGGAGGGGTGTGCTGTGTGGAGGGAAATGAAGGGAGGAAAATGGGACAACTGTAATAGCATAATGAATAAAATATATTTTTAAAATGTTTCTCAAACTGGTTGATGGACTGGAAAAGAGAACAATACTGAAGAACAATTCCATTCCATTTTTTAATATTATATGTTTCAATTGATAAATTTCTAAATATGTTGTATCTATCTATTATATTTATATATGGTTCCATGTTCCATATTTCTATCTCCATAGATTTTTAAACAAATATTATTTATTCATTTATAGAGACAAGGGAAGGGATGGAGGAAAGGAGAAAGAGAAACACCAATTGGTTGCCTCTCACACAGCCCCAAAAAGGGACCTGGCCATCAACCCAGGCATGTGCCCTGACTGGGAATTGAACCAGCAACCTTTCAGTTTGCAGGCCAGGGCTCAACCTATTAAGCCACACCAACCAGCCAGGGCTACATAGTTCTAAATGTGTTATATATCTAGTCGATATATTATTTAGCTTTTTGAAATTGCTCATGAAGATATTGGCAGCCTCAATAGTCTTTTTCAATATGAAACTGGATAAAATGTTCATGCCAATTTATTCCCTTTTAAAAAATATCTACAATATTATTCTTTAGGTGTTTGCTGATGCCAAGAGAAAGAAAATTTACTTCTGCATTCATTTTAAAAAGTACAGAAGCAGGCAACTTTTTGAAAATTTTGAAAATGTCTAAAACATATTTCGGGATTTGTTTCTTTTTTAGAAAATAGCTTTTAGTGAAAATAAAAGTTTCATCCTCTTGCCACAGATGGAGTTCTTTAAATGTCTGAAAAAGCATCTTTTTTCTACTTTAGCAGAAAACCAAGTTCCTCACACCACTGCCATGTGTTGCTTTTACAGGGACATGCATTGACATTAAAGATTCTTCCAACAAGCCTGAGAGTTTTGTCAACAACCATAAAAGTCACCAGCTTTATCATTTCAAAAAGACTGTATCGGGAAATGAGAGCAGAATATAAAAGTTTCTTGCTACCACACAAAAGTGTGTTGGCTTTCAAGAAGACAAGTTTTATCTGAACTAATGTTCAAATCCAAATCTTACTTGAACTACAATCAAATGTGTTTTTCTTTTCTTTTTCCTTAAGAAAAACAAAGCTCACTCTTGAAAAATTTTTAAAGAGATCATTTTTATCCATAGGTAGTCTTATCTGACAAATATTTTTAATAATGTGAATGAGTTATATTTTTCAATACAAAGTCCTGAAATCATTATTGTTAATACTTCTTAAATAATCTGCCAATATGGAAAAAGATAATCACTTCTGAAGTTCTTAAAAACATTCACATGTTGAGAAGAGAAGGAGCATTACTAGGTTCGAATTATGGTACAGAATTATTTATTAATTTTGTTTCAAAGGGAGAAATTTGTGAATACTCTTTGTAAAGTTATTTCTATATGGCACTAAATTTGAAGAGTAGTTTCACAATTGTCTTCACTGATATAAACTCTATCAAATATGAAGACTGTTCAGAAAGTATCCAGCCATGAACTAAGAAAATAGAGACATTTCGTGAAGAAGATATAAGATACAAGAAATGTTGTAAATAGGATAATGACACCTCAGTCCCTTTCAAAGTAGGCACCTTGGTATTTCATGCAATTCTCCCGAACACCATCAGCTACCCTCTTGTATATTACTGAATCTCATTGATGGCTTGAAATCGCTTCCCTTTCAAAGGGGAGTTGAGTTTTGGGAAAAGCCAAAAGTCACAGGGCACCAAATCTGGGCTGTTGGGGTGCTGAGGCACCTGGGTGATTTAATGTTTTGCCAAAAACTGCACAAAACATGATGCATGAGTGGGCATGTTACCATAACCAAACTGCCAGTCACTAGTTGCCCATAGCTACAGCCTTCCGAATATTTTCTGCAGAGAAATGTTCAAGCTTAACACAAAATTTGATGCAAATTTGTTGTTCTGCTTGCTCAGTCATTTGGAATGCCACGACCACACAGTACACATGCTAACACAGTGGTGTCTACTGCCCTCATTGACTCGTACAGTGAAGTCACCATTGTTCATTCGTGCACATTCACTGTCCTTGTCTGCCAGGTTACATTGCTGTGGTACAAACCATTTTTGTTATATTAACAATGGCTGAACTTTTCCCAGATAGACCTAATACAATGACTTAGCCAAAGACCTCACGCATTTTAGGACAAAAGTTTACTGCTACTTGAAGTTTTATTTACTAATAAAATTCACATATATTATTAAATTAGAAGTTTAGAAGTAACAGTTAGAACAATGCTAGTATTCTTTGGCAATCCTTGTCTTATAGAACACATTATGATAGATATAAATCTACTTGCAATGACATATCTGTAATGTAGACATCTCTTTGTCTTATAGAGAATTCTTTTTTCTTGTAAAACTAGTGTAATTTTTGTACCAAGAATGATGAGTGATTTGGAGATTATTTTTATATGCTATAAACTTGATTAATTACTAAATAATATTATGATTGCATGTGCATAAAAATGCATTTGACTTTTAATTTTATGTCCAGAAAACATGACAAATTTTAGTAATTCAAACATTCTGTGTATAGGCTTCTTTTTTCAATTTGTCTGTGAAGTAATATTATGTGAGATTATGCTCATCTTTATATCATTCCAAACACTATGACAATGTATATATACTCTTATACACTGTGAAAGGGAAGGCATCTTCATGTTGTATTAATGAAAATGCTTTAGTAATTCAATGCTTATTTCATATTGGACACATACCCTTTAAAAAAGGGTACGTGTCTTTAAAAAAGTAAGACCATTTTAATTAGTCTTTCTAAATGTGCATTAATTTTATTATATCAATATATTTTTATTAAATGACACATGCAATTATTTTGATGAATATTGGTATTTATTTTTGAATGTAGTAATATACTATATTAGTATAGTTTTAATATTTAAACAAACCTTTGTTTCTGGAATAAATTCAACTTGTTCAAAATAGGTTACCATTCTAGCTCTTACACAGTTTAGTTTAACATTTTTCCCCTGAACATTTACATCTATGTCACTGATGTAATTGCTCATAATTTCTATGTCATATACTGTATTCATAGTAATTTGGAACTAATATTGTAATTGGTTAAAAATCCATATAATATACGTGCTCAAATCTTGTTCTTTCAATAAAAAGATTGGCCAACCTTTGTAATAGCATTCAAGAAGAAAAAAGATAGAGCCAGAATCAAAAATAAAATGGCACATCATTACAAGGTTTCTGATAAGACAATATTATATACAAAATTATACCTATGTACTTGAACATTTAGACAATGTGGTTAATTGTTAGAAAAAATAAGTATTGAGAACTAATGTAAGAGAAAATAAAAATTTTGAATTGTGTAATATCATTAAAGAAAGCCAATTGGTGAACAAAACTCAACAAAGTAAACTTCAGGTATAAATGGCTTCATTAATAAATTCTTTTTAAAAATTTATTTATTTATTGTTCAAGTACAGTTTTCTGTTTTTTACTCCCATCCCAGCCCACCTGCCCCAGTGCTCCCCACCTCTCTCCCATTTCCACCCCCCTTAGTTTCTGTCCATGTGTCCTTTATACTAGTTCCTGTAAATCCTTCCCCTTTTTCCCCTGAAATTCCTCTCCCCAGAGGGGAGAGGACCATTCTACCCTCTGGTCACTGTCCCCTTGTTCTCTATTTCAGTGTCTGTGTTTTTATTTTGCTTGCTTGTTTGTTTTGTTGTTTAGTTTTCTGTTAAAGGTGAGATCATATGGTATTTGTCTTTAAACACCTGGCCTATTTCACTCAGCATAATACTTTCCAGTTCCATCCATGCTGTTGCAAAGGGTAGGAGCTCCTTCTTTATTTCTGCTGCATAGAATTCCATTGTGTATATGTACCATAATTTTTGATCCATTCACTTACTGAATAAATTCTACTGAACATTTATGAAACTCATAATTTCATTTAGATTTAAAGTCTTCCCATACAGTAAGAAAGAAAAAAAACTACTCCCCAAATCACTTTATGAGGCTCACAAAACCTCAGGGTTGAAACATGGAAGGACAATATGGAAATGATTAATTACAGACTGATCTTACTCCTAAACATAAATGCAAAATGTTAGTGATAGTGTTTAATGATACATGAAAAGCTAATATATATAAACAGAAATATAAGGTTGTTTTATCAATTATTAATTAATTAATGTTATACACTGTATTAACACTTTCAAAAAGTAATTTATATGACTATGTCATAAATAGCAAAATTATCACCATGGTATAAGATGTTAGAAAACTATGAATCAGATACAAGCTTAACCCTTGCTGAGGAGACAGTATATGCAAACTCAGGGGGTGTCAAAGAATGGCTATAGAGTGCAGTCATCCCACACCCTTTCCCAGGAAACACTGGTGCTTTCTTCTCATGTGTGAGCTATAGAAAAACACTCCTGGTTTTTTGCTGACCCAAAATCAGGACACTGGAGGCCCCACTTATTAGCCTATTGGGGCTTTGCCTTGTAATATACAGAGAGATGATTCTGAACAGACTCACACTAGTGACTTGGGGATGGAAGAACACACACCCCATCTTCCCTAAAGTCTAAAAGGAACCTGCCACAGGTGAGTCAGGAGTCTAAATCTCCCTGATTCCACCAGAAACTCTCTCAGAAACAGTCATGTTTGTGAATATTGACAGCAGGACAACAGATAAGGATAAGCAGAGGCAGATCCTGCACTGACCTGGGCATTTCTTTTTTCTTCTTCTTTTTTCCTTCTCTCTCTTTTTTTCTTCATCCTGTGAATATTCTACCTACCATTTATGCTACTTATTCTCTGTGCCTTTTCCCCCTCTCTCCCCACTCACTCCCCCATTGATAACTCTCCATGTGATCTTCATATCTGTGATTCTGTTCCTGTTCTAGTTGTTTGCTTTATTTTTGTTTCTGTTTTAGGTGTGGTTGTTAATAACTGTGAGTTTGTTGTCATTTTACTGTTCATATTTTTCATCCTCTTCTTTTTCTTATATAAGTCCATTTAACATTTCATATAATAAGAGCTTGGTGATGATGAACTCCATTAACTTGACCTTATCTGGGAAGCACTTTATCTGCCCTTCCATTCTATATGAAAGCTTTGCTGGATAGAGCAATCTTGGATGTAGGTCATTGCCTTTCATAACTTTCAATACCTCTTCCCAGCCCCTTCTTGCCTGCAAGGTTTCTTTTGAGAAATCAGCTGACCATCTTATGAGCACTCATTTGTAGGTAACTGTCTCCTTTTCTCTGGCTGCTTTTAAGATTCTTTCCATATCTTTCATCTTGGGTAATGTAATTATGATGTGCCTTAATGTGTTCTTCCTTGGGTCCAAATTTTTTGGGACTCTCTGAACTTTCTGGAAGTTTATTTCCTTTTCCAGATTGGTGAAGTTTTCTTCATTATTTGTTCAAAAGTGATCAATTTCTTGGTCTTCTTCTCCTCCTGGCACACCTATGATTCAGATGTTTGAACATTTAAAGTTGTCCTGGAGGTGACTAAGCTTCTCATTTTTTTAAAATTCTTGTTTCTTTATTGTATTCTGGTTAAATGTTTCTTTCTTCCTTCTGCTCCAAACCATTGATTTGAGTCCTGGTTTACTTCCTGTCACTGTTGGTTCCCTGTACATTTTCCTTTATTTCACTTACCATAGTCTTCATTTTTTCATTTAATTTATGACCATATTCAACCAATTCTGTGAGCATCCTGATTACCAGTGTTTTGAATTCTGTATCTGATAGGTTGGCTATCTCTTTATTGCTTAGCTGTATTTTCTTGGAGCTTTGATCTGTTCTTTCATTTGGGCCATTTTTTTTTTGTCTTAGTGCTCCTGTTATGTAGTAAGGGGAAGAGCCTCAGGTGTTCAACCAGGACAGGGCAACCCTGCACTATGATGCTATACATGGGGGAGTGGTCAAAGAAGGAACAGTGCTATTTCATCTGCTCTCTTCCAGCTTTCAGTCACTTCTCCTGCTACCCACAATGAAATTGGGCCCTCCCCCACAATAGGTGGCTTATGTATATTCTAGGACCTTGGTGGTTTCTCCAATGAACTCTCCTATGAGGCTGGGAGTTTCTCCCACTGCCGCCTCAACCCCCACAGGTGTTTTCAATCACAGGTTTTGAGGCTTTATTTCCAAGCGCTGGAACTCTGGATTGTGCAGTCTGTCTTACTCCCTAGTTGTTCCTCCCAGCTTATCTGCACATGACTGTGGGACCACAGAGTTTTCTATATGCTGCCTTACCCACCAGCCACAACCTTGCTCTCTAGATGCAGCCTTGCCAGCCCACATAATCCAGCCACTGCTTTGCCTCGAGTCCTCTCCAGCTGGCTGCCTGTCTCCACCCCTCCTACTGGTCTGGATGAATGTTTCTTCTTTAACTCTTTGGTTGTCAGGTTTCCATACAGTTCAATTTTCTGTCAGTTCTACTTGTTTTTTGTTTTTGAATTTGTTGTTGTCCTTTTGTTTGTGTGAGGAGGCGCAGCGTATCTAGCTACACCTCCATCTTGGCCAGAAGTCCTTGGGTTGTTTTCTGACACATCCCTAGGCTCAGTGTTGATAAAACCCAGCTTTGCAAAGAAGGTGGGCCCCTTCTGGGTGCAGCTAAGCCCACAAAAATCAGTCACAAACTGTGGATCACAGTTTGTAGCTTTGAGCAAGCTGTCAATGGCTAGATGTGGATGGCACCTGACGTTGGTTTACATTATCCTCAGACAATATCAGAGCCATATTCAAAAAGAGAACCCAGTAGGCAAGCATTAAACTATGCTAACAGAAATTCCACTTTGTTCATTTTCATTATTTTTGCTATTTTTCTTTTTCTTAGATTTTTAAATTATTTTTCTATTTTTTTCTTTTTCTTCTATTTTTGTTACTATACTTTTTTCTTATTTTACTCTTTGATCACACAATTATTCCCGTTATCTTTCATTTTATTATTTTTATTATTCTTTTTCTGTCACTTTTTCTTCTTTCAATTCATTACTCATATTTGTCTGTTTCCTTTACTTCTCTAATAATCTTTTATTTTCTTTTTTCCTTTGGTCTTATCTTATTCTATTTTGTTTTTTACTCTTTCTATATTATTTCAATTCTCTTTCACTTTTATTATTTTTTTCTCTTTTGTAAGCAATGTTGCTGTTGTTGTTGGGGGGTTTTGCTTCTTACATTATTTTTTAGTGTTGTTTGGCTTTGTTCTGTCAGCACCTGTACAGTAGTATACAAGACGTGGGTGGTGGGGTTTAGCCTCTCAGTAAGTCAAATGCAAGGGGGATCCTTCCCACAAATGGGCTAACATCACTCAGAATCCAAATACAATAGGAAAGTCACCATTACCCACACAAAACACATGCTTAGAGCATTCAGATCAGGAGAACAAGGAAATGGCACCATTAGGTCCCATAGGACTCCTACTATATAAGGACATACAACAAAATAAGGAGTCAAACCAGATCTGTCTAATATGTAGACACAAACAAAAAGAGACAATTAAAACAGGGAGACAAAGAATAACCTTTACAAGAGTAAAAAAGGAAGAATCCTCCAAAAAAGATCTACATGAAATTGAGGCAAGCAAATTATCCAGCACAGAGTTCAAAGTAGTGGTTAAAAGGATTCTCAGGCAACTTAGTGAGAACTATATCAGCATGAAAAAGAACATAGAAATTATGAATAAGACCATTTGGAAATAAATAATGCAATATCTGAAGCAAAGTGCACAATAGAGGGAATTAAAAGCAGGCTAGACAAACCAAAATATCAAATCAGCAATTTGGAAGACAAAGCAGGAAAAACACATAGTAATAGCAGCAAAATGATAAAAGACTTAAAAAATGAGAAAAATTTAAGGGTACTTCGGGACAACATGAAACATAACAGTATTCACATCTCATGAGTACCAGAAGGAGAAGAAAGGCAGCAAGTGACAGAAAACCTATTTGAAAAAATAGTGGCAGAAAACCTCCCTAACTTGGTGAAGGAAAAAGTCATGCAAGTTCAGAAAGCACAAAATCTCAATTAATATGAACCTAAAGAGTCTCAACCAGTACACATCACAATTAAAATTGTAAAGTTTAAAGAAAAAAAGTGAGTCTTAAAGGCAGCAAGAAAGAAACAGTTAGTTTCTCTCTATAAATAGCATGGATAGAACTGGAGACTATCATGCTAAGTAAAATAAACTAGTTGGTGAAAGATATATACCATACAATCTCATTTATAAGTGGAATCTAATGAACAAGATAAACTAATGAGCAAAATAGAACCAGAGATATAGAGTCATAGAACAGACTTGACAGCTGTAAGACAGGAGGAGTGAGGTAGGGACTTACCAAAAGAAGGAAAAGGGATTATTCAGAGAACATATATGAAGGACCTATGCATATGGGCAACCTTGTGGGAATTGACTATGGAAGTGGGTGGCAGTCTGGGTGGGGGGCAAAAGGGGGAAATTGGGACAAGTGTAATAGCATAAACAATAAAATATTAAAAAGAAAGCTATAAATCAATGCATATTTTCTTAATTTGATTAAATGTGTCTATGCATATATAAACATTTATAGACACATTTAATCATATACATGTAATATACATGTATATAATATGTCAGCATTTTAATCATTAATGTATAATAAAATTGCAAACACCTTTATGTGTATGAAATTAGGTATATGTATATATATGTAATAAGTATAAACATGTGTGTATTTAATAAACATACATATTTAATTATATTTAGAAGCCTTTTTATTGGAAAGAGGTCAAGAATGTCCAATTTTACCATCTCTATTCAATTTACTGGCAATGCCACCCTGTGGAGTACAGGAAGAATAAGACAATGCTTAAGGAGTTTATAGAAAAAACAAAATTGTTATTTTATAATCAAGATACGTACAAGGATTTGATAGGGATGTTAGATAATACATTGATAAATATGAGCATAGAGTTCTATAAGTTTAGATTAGTATATATTTTTACTTTGAATTTATTAGAATGACATTGATTAATAAAATTATATAGGTATCAAATGTACATTTCTATGATACATCATCTGTATAGTGCCTTGTGGGCCCATTGCCAAAAGCCAATATTTTTGCCACTATATATTTGACTCCCTTTACCTGGTACTGACCCCTCTTCTCTCTGGTAACCACCATAGTGTTGTCTGTGTCTCTATGAGCTTTTCTTTGTTTTTCTTACTTGTTCATTAGTTGTTTTCAATTTTAAATTAGAATATGAGTAAGGTCATAAGTTTTTATTTTTACTTTTTTGTCTGATTTATTTTGCTTAATATGATATTCTCAAGCTACATCTGTGTTGTCAGAAATGGCAGTATTTCATTTTTTGTGTGTCTGAGTAGTGGTCCATTGTATATATGTACCATATTTTCTGTATCTATACATCTACCGAAGGACATTCAACATCAAAAAAAGAAACAATTCAATTAAGAAAATGGGCGGAAGACCTTAACAGATACTTCTTCCCCAACGTATATAAAGAACCAACACATACATGAAAAGATACTCATCCTCACTAGGTCTGAGGGAAATGCAAGCCAAAACTACAATGAGATTCTACCGCATACCTGTTAGAATGGCTATTATCAACATGACAAGTAATAACAAGTATAAAAAGGAACCCTCATTCACCATGGGTGGGTATGTAAACTGATATAGCCACAATGGAAAACAGTGTGAAAGGTGCTCAAAAAATTAGAAATAGAGTTACAATATGACCTAGCAACCTCTTTTTTGGGTAGCTACCAAAAACATTTGAAAATATGTATTCAGCCATGGCCATATGGCTTAGTTGGTTCAAGTGTCATATCCGTGACCAAGGCACAAACCCAGAGTTTGGGACCAATCCCCAGTCAGGGCATGGGCAGCAGGCAATTGATCGACATTTCTCTCTCTCTAAAGTCAATAAAAACATGTCCTTGGGTGAGGATTTAAAAAAATAAAGAAAATGTTTATTCACCAAGATATATGCACCTGCATGTTCCCTGCAGCATTATTCAATGGCCAAGATATGGAAACAACTGAAGTATCCTTTGATAAATGTATATATTTTTATATTTAAAAAGTTCCTTTGTGCTCCTTTGAAGTTGAACCCTCCCCATGTTCAGGCAATCATGGATCAGCTTTCTTTCACCTTACAGTAAGTTTGCCTAGTCTAGAATTTTACTTAAATGAAATCACCCAGACTGCACTGCCTTTCCTCAGGCTTCCTTTATTCAGCATTCTGTTCCTGTGATCCATCCATGTTGTTTAATTTGTCATTAGTTCATTTTACTGCAGAGTAAAATTTCTTTGTATAAATATATCAGGATTTGTTTATCCGGTCACCTATTAATGAGCATTTAAACTTTTTCTAGTTTGATGCTATTCTAAATAAAGCTCTTATAAACATTCTTGTATTATGGTATTTTATTTTATTTCTCTTAGGTAAATACCTAAAAGTAACTGTGCTGGGTTTTATAATAACCCTACATTTAATTTTAGAAATAAGTGCCATTCCATTTCTAAGTGATATATGATTTTACATTTCTACCAACAATGTTTGTATGTCTCAGTTGCTTCACCTAATTGCCAGCTGAATTAGTAAGGGTTCTCCAGAGGAGAAAAACCAGTATCGTATATGTGGGTAGATAGAAAAAGATTTATTATGAGGGACTGGCTCAGATGATTATGAAGGTTGAAAAATTCCTTGACTTACTGTCTGCAAAGTGGAGCCGAGAGAAAATTGGTGGTGTAGCTCCAGTTCTAATCTAAATGCCTAAGAACATTGGTATAAGTTTTTGTTCAGGTACAGGAGTACCTCTGTCCATATTGCAGGAGAAGATAGATGTCCCAGCTCAGGCAGAGAAAATTCATTCTCTCTCTCCCTTCTTGTCTCTATGATGACTACCTCTTACATTTTACAACTTCAGTGCTTCACTCAATCCATCATGGTCCAAGGTCTGAGAACCACTGTTCTTCAATGAAAGTTTAAGGTTCCCTCAAATTTATTTCTAAAATATATATTCTTATTGGTTTTCTACCCAAACCACCTAAATAATCGGTAGTCTTGTGCCTGCAAGACATTGACTGGGAATAATTGTTGTCAAACTCAAGAATAATGATGTGAACAAAAATTAAAGTTTTGACTTTTTAACATAAAATATTTTAAAAATAAGATGGATATTTGATGTGCATATGGGAGGGTTAAAGGTCTAGATGATGATGTTTGGAAAGCATCAGGAATATAGCCATTTTCCCCATTCTTGCACAGAACCCAGCACTATTATGAAATCATAGGGACTTTGGTTGGAGGAGCATAAATACACAGTAGCTTCCTGTAAACATTGACATTCTCACACCGAAAACCACATGGACTACCACACTTACTGGCTTGAAAATGATGTCTCAGGCATGGAAAGAGTATGTGTGACTAAGAGAAACCTAGTTAATAAGTGCATGTGAGGCATTCTTTCAGGACTCTTGATAATACTTCAGGTGTCTGGGCATTTAGGAAAAGCTTGTCAAATGTTGGAAATACAAATTTGCTTACTACTATTAATATGGTATAATTCTTGCTGGCGGAAGAAGCCTGGGAAAATTTGGGTTTTAAATATTTAGACTAAGTATTTGACTTTTTTTTTCCCAAGGGGATTGTCCTTCATTCTCCTCATATTCCTTGATAGACTCCATGAACTTTAGAGGTTACTTTTGGGCAAACTTCAAATTGGTTAAGCAGTCTTTTGTGGCCTCAGACTCTCTCCTATAAGCTTTACCCTTTTTCAAGTTCAGATTAAGTATGCTCCTTCAAACTGAATCTGTGTGAGAATTAGTAAATTATATCTGACCCTAAAAAATTCTATGAATTATACAATGAGATATTTTAGTTCCCATAAAAATCTAAGTTTAAGTCTTTCTGACAAGTGAAAAAATAGAGAGTTTTCCTAAATCCCTTGTTTGATGGACAACTCAGTCTGCTGATCTGTAGGGCTGATCTCATATGTGGAACATACTCATTTATTGTTCTTTTATTGTTTTCCTTCTTTGTGTGAATCAACATAGTGTCTGCACTGAATGAAGGAATTTTTCTAGTTGGTGACAATTTTTCTATGACTGTTTCAACCCAGCTTTTCCACACACTCCCTTCTTTTCTCCCCCTTTCCAAGACCTCTAGAACACAAAATGCTTTTAAAAGCCTTTCTTTTATTTCTGTTATATTACTAAACAAGGTATTATTTTAACCTTCCACATACCAACTTTAGTCCCACCATTCTTAGGCTTTCCTTCTTCAAGGAGCTCATATATTTTTAAGGGTTTTGTTTATTTATTTTTAGAGAAAGGGGAAGGGAGGGGGAAAGAAAAAGAAACATTAATGTGTGGTTGCCTCTCACATGACCCCCCCACTGGGGACCTTGCCCATAACCCAATCAAGTATCCTGACTGCCAATTGAACCAGCAACCCTTTGGTTCACAGCTCATGGTCAATCCACTGAGCTATACCATCCAGAGCTGGAGCCAATATTTTACCTTTCGATTCCTATCATTATTTAATTTGGCATAAAGAAATTCCTCTCATTTTCTTAAAGTGTGAATGTTTTGCAAGCCCCAGTCTTATAACTTATTTAATAATAGCTCATAATAGTGCATTTATTATAAAGACATTCTTGGGTGTCTTCGTGTTCAACTCTATATTCTTTCTGATTGAATTATTTCCTTGAATTGGACAACACATTGAAATTGACATTTTGTAAGCCCAAAATACCACCAGACAAGAGTTTCAGCCACATTTATTTTTATATTCAACCATTTTAGGATATTAATATCAAAATAAAATAACTAATTGTATTGATTTATTCATTGCTATTTATATACTTGTTTAATTTGTAACTTTTTATGCTGATAGCATGGTACATAATATATACAAACAAATAATTAGAACTAATAAGTTTTTTTTTCTGTTAGTTCCAAAGTATGTGTTTTTTAAGTATATTATATTGGTTATGCTATTATAGTTGTCCCAATTCCCCCCTTTGTCCCCCTCCGCCTGGTACCCCCTTCCCTCCAACAATCACCTCTTTAGTTCATGTCCATGGGTCATACATATAAGTTCTTTGGCTTTTCCATTTCCTATACTGTCTTAACATCCCCCTGTCTCTTTTGTACCTACCATTTATGCTTCATATTCCCTGTACCTTTTCCCTCACATCCCCTTTCCTTCTTTCATCTGACAACCTTCCAAATTATCTCCGTATCTAATAATGTGTTCCTGTTCTGGTTGTTTGCTTAGTTTGTTATTGTTTTTGTATTTTAGATTCAGTTGATGATAGTTGTGAGTTTGTTGTCATGTTAATGTTCATAGTTTTGATCTTCTTTTTCTTAAATAAGTCTCTTTAACATTTCATGTGATAATGCCTTAGTAATGATGAATTCTTTTAGCTTTACATAGTATGAGAAGCACTTCATCTGTGCTTCTATTATAAATGACAGCTTTGCTGGATAGAGTCATCTTGGTGTAGGTCTTTGCTTTTCATCACTTTGAATACGTCTTGTCAGTCTCTCTTCTTGCCTGAAGTTTCTTTTAAGTAATCAGCTTATAGTCTTGTGGGAACTTCTTTGTAGGTAACTCTCTGCTTTTATCTTGCTGCTTTTAAGATTCTCTCTTTATCTTTATCCTTTGACATTTAAATTATGTATCTCAGTGTGGTCTTCTTTTTGTTTGGGATTTTTCTGTGGTTCCTGTATTTGTATGTCTATTTCCTTCCCCAAATTAGGAAAATTTTGTTTCATTATTTTTTTCAAATAAATTTTTTATTTCTTACTCTTCCTCTTCTCCTTCTGGTATCCTTATGATACAGATGTTGGCACATTTTGAAATGTCCCAGAGTCTTCTTTTACTTTCCTTTTTTTAAAATTCTCACTTTTCTTTCAGTTCTGGTTGAATATTTATTCCTTATATTCCAAATCATTGATTTGAATCCCAGCTTCTGTCCCTTCACTGTTGGTTTCCTATAGATTTTTCTTTGTTTCAATTAGTGTGGCCTTTATTTCGTCCCTTATGATTTTGTTGTACTTAGTGAGTTCTCTGAGCATCCTGATCTCCAGTGATTTGAACTCTGCATCTTATAGGCTAGCTGGCTATCTCTGTTACATTTAGGTGTTTGGTTTTTTTTTTTTTGGTGGGGGGGGGGTTGTTCTGTTCTTTCATTTGAGCCATATTTCTTTGTGTTCTCAATTTGGCAGCCTCCCTGTATTTGTTTCTATATATTAAGTAGAGCTGCTTTGACTCCCTGACTTAGCACAGCTGTTAAGTTATATGGGGTGGAGCCTTAGGTATTTTCCATGGCAGGGCAACCTGCTTCACTGCTTTATGGCTCTGTTTGGTGGGAGGGGTTGGAGAAGGCACAGTGCTGCCTCCTGGGTTCTGGAGGTATGTCTGGCACTCACTCCATATACAGTCATTTCACCTACTTCCCATTTGTGACTGGTGCCCTCCTAGCTGTTGCCCTAGTGATTTCCAGAGTGAGTGGGTTTATGTATGTTCTAAATCCATATTGACCCTTGAAACAGATTCTCCTGAGAAACTGGCAGTTTTTTTCATGGATCCAATCCCCACTGGTGTTTACAGCCATAAGTTATGAGGCTTTACCTTCTTGGTGCTGGAACCCTGAGCTGTTCAGAGCTGGGATGGCTCATTTCCATGGTATCCTTCTGATTTTTATCCATGACACATGGATGTGGGACCACCCATTCTACTGCCACTGTCACCACCTCCCCCTCCACATAGTGTCTTGTCCACCCCAATACCGCAGCTTCTTCCCTCTTACCCATATGGATGAATATGCCTTCTTTAAATTCTTGGTTGTCAGATTTCCATACAGTTCAAATGTGTGGAAGTTTTGAGTGATTTTGTTTTGAAGTCAGTTGTAATTCTTCAAATTACACAGTAGCAAAACATTTAAGATAGCTAGAAATAAACTAGATAAATATAGTCATGACTTATAAAGAAGAAATTACAAAACGCCATTTAAAAAGCAAAAATAATAATGAAATATATATATATATATATATATATATATATATATATATATATATATATCATGTTTATTTTGGAAGGCTCAGTATAATTAAATATCTTCTTTTCCAAAAATTAACTTACAAATTAAGTATGCTTCTAAACAATATCCCACAGATATATTTGAGATCCTTGGTTAGTAAAATTTGTAAGTAATAACTTCTGCCATAAACTTCATTGTGCTTCCCTCAAAATCCATATAGCAGAGCCTTAACCTCCAATATGACCATGTACAAAAATAGACACTTAAAAAAGGTAAAGTTAAATGGGGTCATAAATGTTAGATCCTAATACAACAGAATTAATGTCCTAATACTGAGAATTTGTCCATATGAGAAGATAAGGAGAGACTAGTAGTCTTTCAGCTTCTCTCTCTCTCCTATAGAGGAAAGATCATGTGAAGACACAGCAAGATGGCAGCCATGTGCATGCCAAAATGAGAGGTCTCATCAAAAACTGAATCTGATATTGAGTTGATCTTAAACTTTTATCTTGCAGAATTGTAAAACATTAAATTATTGTGATCTAAATTACCTGTCTGTTTTATTTTTGTGTCAGCTCTAGAAGCCTAATAATGAATTGTGTTACTGGGAAGTGGGGTGCTTCTATAAGAAACACTGAAAATATGGAAATTGGCTTTGGAACTGGGTAATGAGTAGAATCTAGAAAAGGTCTGACATGCCTGCTGTAAGATTCCTATATTGCTTTGAAGGGACTGTTGGTAGAAATATGGACGTTATGGGTAATTTTGGTTCAGAAAAAAAAAGAAGAAAGCTGAACAGAAACTGTTTATCATGTTAGAAAAAACATTTGTCATCATGAACTCAATGCTGGTGGAAATAAAAACATTAGAGGTGCTCTGGTGAGATCTCGGATGGATATGAGAAACACTTTATTAGAAAATATAGGAAAGGAATTTTTTTAATAAAATGTCAAAGAACTGGGATGAATTGTGCTCTAGTGTTCTGTACAAGGTAGAACTTGTGAGTGTCGACCTTTGTTATTTAGCAAAGGAGATCTCTAAGCAAAGTATTAAAGGGTGTGCGCTGGTCTTTTCTTATTATCTATAGTAAATTGCAAAGGAGAGCAATATACTGAGGGAACCATTAAGTGAAAAGCAATCAGAAGTTAAAGATTTTGAAAATTCTTAGCCTGTTCATGTTGTAAAACAGGAGAAAGCATGTTCTGGAGAGAACACCAAGAATGTAGCTAAACGACCCCTCCATAAACAGTTTAACCATTCATTTTACCTGAAGCTAGGAATAGAGATGGGATTAAATTAGTAGGGACACTACCATTTTAAATCAAAGGAAACAGATAGAATGAAATAAAGAAAGGTTTCATAGCTTCTTGGATTTTACAGAACTGGATTTTAAACCTATTTGGCAGCAAACATGCCTTATCCTTCCAGAAAAAGGAAGATTGACCCCCAAGGTGAATCAGAGATTGTCAGGGCTGCCTTTCCTACCACAGCCCCTGAAGACAAGGCTGTTTCTTTTTGTTACAGAGGGTAGGACCACGTACTAACCTTCTGTGGGCTGGTCTGCCTCTGTCCAGCACTGCAGGGGCAGAGATAAAGAGCCACAGAAAAGTGGACCCCATGTGTAGCCAAGAGAACAGAGCTCCATCCAGTATCAATAGACATTAATACTAACTAGGACTGTGGGGTAATGATGCTGCCTTGTGCGCTCTGGTGACAAAGCATTTAGCCTAAGAAAATTTTCAAGGTTTAAGATTTTACAGAAATTTTCTTACTAGGTTTCAAACTAGCTAAAGTCCTATCATCCATTTCTTCTTTCTTTTTCTTTCTCCTGGAATAAAGATAGCTATCCTATGCCTGGTCAACTATTGTATATTTAAAGCTTTTAACTTGTTTGATTTTAGAGGTTTTCAGCAGAATAGAAATTTCGCTTCAAGATGAGTCACACTTAGAGTCTCACCCATAGTTGATTTAGAAGAGACTTTGTATTTTGTAATTTATGCAATAATGGGTTGACTTTGGAGGCTGTTGGGATGCGATGAATATATCCTGTATGTGAGAAGGACATGAACTTTGGGAGAATAGAGGGTGGAATGTTATGGGACGGTGTCCCTCTCAAAAATTACATATTGAAGTCCTAATCTCTAATTTGACTATATTTGGAGTTGGGGTCTTAAAGGAGGTAGTTAAGATTAAATAGAGTCATAAGTGTAGGGCCCTAATCCAATATGACTGATTTGTTAAAAGATGAAACCAGATCTCTCTCTCTGTGTATGTGCACAGAGTAAATGCCATGTGCCACAATTCAAAAAGAACACCCTCATCAGAAACCAACCCAGACAGCACCTTGATCTGGAAATTTTAGCACCCAGAACCACAAGAAAAAAAAGTTAAGTCACCTAGTCTCTGGTATTTTGCTATAGCAGCCAAAATGGACTAATACAACTTCTAAGAAGAGCAGCCCTGATAAGCATGACTCGGTTGGGTATTATCCCACAGGGCTAGTGGTTACTGGTTTGAATACCATTTGGGGCACATAGCTAGGGTGAGAGTTCAGTTTCCAATCAAGGCATACACGAGAGGCAACTAATTGATGTTTCTCTCACATTTCATTGTTTCCCCTCCTCTTTTTTCCTCCCTTCCCCTCTCTCTAAAAGTAAATAAATAAAATCTTTTGAAAAAATAAAGAAGAGCAAGTTGGGGCACTCTAACAGTTATCATTACTTTTTATGAAGTCATATTAAAACTATAAATAAATGACATTAGGATGACTAATTAAGCATGTAAAAATATATAAATAATGTTCCACAATACAACATACATGTAAATCAATCTCCAATTAAAATAATGACAAAAACTGAAAAGCATAATTGAAGCCTTTTGTTAATATTTGGAGTTGGGGGTTATTACTTAAACAGCTCTCAAAAAGTTTAACATATAAAGTCAAATATTAAGGATAATTCTATATTATAATTCATATGCTCATATAAATAAAGTAAAATAAGAAAACAAATATTTAAGATTATATATATATATGAAGATTAGTATTCAGGATACCTGAACAAAATTATAAATCAAAAGAAAAATTCTAAAGACATATAGAAAAGTGAAATAAATATATACACATTACCGCTTAGAGAGGACTCTTAATTTGAACTGACCAGGGTTAGCAACAAAAGCCATAAAAAAAACATGGAAGGGTTTCTCAGTAAGGTTGAAATTTCACTTGACTTTTCAGCATATCCAAGACTTGTTCACAACTACACAGTAGTATTCAGGGTATTCGCATTAAAATTAAAAGAAGTCAATAAATACAATATGTTGCCAAGCGTGCAAAATATAAGAATATTCACAAATTGTTGATGAGGATATAAATTAGTAAATCTGATTTGTAAAAAAATTGTCAATGTGTCAGAATTCAATTATTGGTATATTCTAAAAACTAAGATATATGCAGAAGTTCATGATTACAAAAATGTCTATTGTTGCACAGTTCGAGAAATTAGAAACAATGTAAATTACCTTCAAAATGAAAATGAATATACAATTCGTAGAATAAACATCCAGCAATACACTGATGAGTGAAATAGACCAGGTGTTGAAAGACAAATACCATATGATCTCACCTTTAACAGGAAGCTAAACAACAAAACAAACAAGCAAGCAGAATAAAAACAAAGACACTGAAATAGAAAACAAGGGGACAATGACCAGAGGGGAGAGGGAAGGGAATTTAAGGGGAAAAAAAGGGAGGGATTTGGAGGAACAAATAGGAAGGACACAGGGATGAGAACTAAGGGGGGTGGAAATGGGAGGGAGGTGGGGAGCATGGGGCAGGGGAGGCTGGGATGGGAGAAATAGACAAAAAACTGTACTTGAAAAATAACTAAATTAAATAAATAAATAAATAAATAAATAAATAAATAAATAAATAAAAATAAAGTGAATGAACCACACTTCATATGCTAGCATGGGTAAGTTTCACAACATAACAAAAAAAATTAACAGAAAAATACAAATATCATATTAAGCATTATTTACTAAAAATGAAATATGATAAAATATGTATTAGTGTACACATATAATGAAAAATGGAAATGTGCATATATTATAAAATAAATTTCTTGCAGCAATTTCCTCTGAGGAGAAAGGGAAGCATCAAAACAATACATATGACCTGAAAAACATATACCAATGTCAAGATGAGCTCTAACTCATTGATGGGTTATTAAAATTTATTGTTTTGTTATAAATTTTGTCTTTTTAGGTATTTTCTTCAATAAATATATTTAAAAATAAAATACATAAGAGGTAATATGAATGTATTATCATCTGGTTAATAGGTTAAATTTTATGAAATAAAGAAGTAACTTATCAAATATTAAAAATTTCCATTTAAAGGTCACATATAAAAGCATAGTTTAACAAATCTAAAAATCAGATTTATATATATTACATATATGTACATATGTAGAGATTATATGATTCATTTGCATTATATTGATTTATAAATATAACAATATTAATATGTTATTAGTTTAATTTTTATCACATACAGCTATGCCCTAACAAAATGTCTTACACCAAAAATGATAGAGTAAAAGAAGTAGTTGTCATAACTCTCAAAGAAAAATTACCTATCAGTATCTTTCAGTGACTTTCAGAAGCTACTCCTTTACATCATTTAACAGTAGAAAACCTTGCAGAACAGCACATTTGACCTAATTAGATGTTGAATGTGAAATCTAGATTTCCATTTCTGGCAAGAAGCCATTCACTGGAATTGATTTTCAAAAGCACCTTCTCATCGCCATCTCCTGAGCAGTAAGGATTGATTCAATTAAGTTCCCTTCCCAATATGGAGCCTCTCTTAACTCATCCATCTATGGGTTTTATTTGCGTCAGAATGAAATGGAGCCAAGTAGAGATGACATTCTGGTGAAAGGTGAGAAAATGAAGGCATCCATCCAGTAGCGTCAGAAAAATGCAAGGCAAGCTTGACTCTAATTCATAGTGGGATCCTGGCTTCATTGTGCAGTTCTTATCATGCATAGCCTATTTGTGGAAAGAAGATTTGAGACCCCCAATGTGTACATGACTGTACATATTGAGTATTAAAATGTTAACTTGCTAATAAAAATTCAAATGAAACATAATTTGAGGAAATATTCAGAAATCATTAAAAGAAAAATTAGTCTTTTCATTAGAAAGTGCAAATGATAAGAAATGTCTTTCTGATTGTGTATATTTTGAAAACATTTATGTATGTGTTTCTGCAGATCATCTTATGCTTTGTTTTTACTTTGGATTTTCCCGGTATTACCAGAGCTTTTACCATAACAACATTTCACATCTATCACACTGAAGCTGAAGACTGTAATTTTAACTCATCAAGAAACAAGAGATAAAAGATGAGGAAACTGACAAGAAGCAGATATTTGTGTTCCAAGAATGCTATTCACAACTTTCATTATGAATATGCTATGTAAAATTATGACTGTCTTGGTGGTGATCAACATTTGGGGCATTTTTTTCTACAAAAGGATCTCAGACAAACAGCTTTAATAAAACTCATGTCTCCCTGTTGGCCTATACTTCATTATCCTGCGATTCTAGGATTTAATTTTATACAAGTGCATGCATAACATATCTAAATTATAGCTTTTATAACTGTCTCTTCTAAGTACTATAATGCTATCATGTGTATTGTCTTGCAACTATAACTGAAATATTAGGGTAGTATGTCTACTATTTAAACTACCTCATATAACTGCCTTGAGTTAGAGAGTTAAAGATGGCCCAACTAGAACTATATGCTTGAACAACTTAATCTAGTATATATACTTTCTCAGTGTTAATTTTATTTGTAATAAAGAATTAAAATAATTTTCTTTAGATGCAAAATATTCCTTAAGTGAATAGCACAGAATTCTTTGATCAGTCACCACCTTCATGTGTACCATGCTTAATTCCATGCATCTGCTTGACTGGGCACGGGCTGCCCAGATTAAATACTATTCTGGTTACTTCTGTGAGAGTGGTTTTGGACAACATTAACACTTAACATATTAAACTGAGCAAAGAAGATTGTTCCCATATGTGGGTGAACCTTATCTATCAGTTTAAGGCCTAAATGGAATGAAAATGCTGAACTTTTCACAAGAAAGATAGAATTCTTCCTGCCTGATGGTCTCTGATCTGGAACATGGACATTGTTCCTGAATTTGAACTCAACCTAAAACATCATCTCAGCTCTACTGGGTCTCAAGCCTTTACATATTCAGGTTCTACACTAGAACTGTACTGTTACCACTCTGCTGAGTCTCCAGCTTATCAACTGACCCTGTAGATTTTTGGAATTGCCAGCCTCTATGATCACAATAGCTATGTCTATGTAATAAATATATTTGCCTCTTTATATTTATATTCATTTTGGTTCTGTTTCCCAGGAAAACCCTGAATAATACTAATATAGCATGAATTAGTTTAGCAATTTAATAATTAGTGACAGTTACATAAAAATTTTGATTAATAAGTTAAGATTACTATATTCTTGCCAGAAGTCAAGATAGAAAAACTAACAAGATATGTAAAACAGATAAGAGTAGACTGATATGTAACAAATTATTTAGGTAATGACAAATAAGAAATTTGGATGAAGTTTTTAACTATTTTATCTAATCACTTTATTTAAAACATTTAAACAATCATTTGTTAATGTTTTAAGGAAAATGTAATAAATAAATAAGTAAGTAAATAAATAAATAAAAATAGTTTTGATATGGCCCAAATCTGTCAAATTTCACAAGCATTTATCTGTTATAATTCCTCATTACGATATTTTTTAAATTTGTATTTTAATCTTAATTCTTATTCTCACTTTAGGTACAAACTATCATTAAATTTTATTTATAACAAAAATAAGTGACTAAAACATGATAAGAATTTTTCCTCATTAGACATTTTTCACTCATACAGTTGTATTATTCAGAGAAGTCCCAATTTCAGAAATAAGCTATCACATGTTGGGTTTAACATAAAAAAAACACTAAGTAAAAAGGCAGAAATACAATAAGTATTCACTTTCTGTGAATTCTAACTTACATGTAAATCTAAGGATTGAATATATAACACATAGTCACATCTCACTATATGAGAGGTTGTAGCTCTGAAAAATTAAAATTAAAAATAAAATCCATTAATAAACTATAATAAGCTTATCAATATTTATAAGACACACACTCCCCAAACAGCAGAAATACTCTTTAAGTACACACTAATCATGTAATAAGATAAACCATATTTTGCGCCATAGAATGTTTCAATAAATTTAATGAACTTAAATAATTTAATGTATATTATTTGTCTGCATTATAATTAAATTAGGAATTAATAAGACACAGCTATCTATAAATCTTTTAGCATGAGCAGAAGAAACAAAATATCTCTTAAATAACCTATACATCAATGAAAAAATCAACATATTAATTATTAAGCATAAGTGATATCAGTGCTTAGGGGAAATAAGTAGAATTGAACACGCTGATTAAAATAAATGTACAAAGAGCTTATATTTATGACCTAAGTATCTACCTTAAGAAGTTTATAAAAAATAAAAGATTAATCTAAAATTAAACAGAAGAGAAGAAATAATAAATATAGAGGCAGAAAACAAATAAACAGAAAGCAAAAAATATACTAGAAAATATCAATTCAATAAAAAGATCTTTCTTAGGAAAGGTCAATAAAATTTATAAAACTCCAGGTAAGGTGATTGTAAAATATGAGGAAAATAAATGATCAATATCAGAAAAAAGGGAGGTGATGTTATTGCAGATCTCATAAGTCTTAATAAGTTAATAAGAGAATGTAATGAAAATCTATATGTCAATACATTCAAAAACTTAGACGAAATGAATAAGTACTTTCAATAACAAACTACAAGCTTAATTCAAGTAGAAATACAGAATCTGAATAGTTGTGTATTTTTTAAAGAAACTGATATTGCAGACAAAACCATCTTTATACAGAACTCCAGTTTGTTATGACTTTACTAGGGAATTTCACCTAATATTTAAAAAATTCCAATTCTACAACTTTTTTTAGAAAAGATGGTAGCAGAAAATACTTCCCATCTCATTATATGAGACTAGCATTGCCTCGTTACAGAAACCAGACATAGATAAAACAAGAAGCGAAAACCACAGAATAACATGCCTCATGGCCACAGAAACAGAAGTCTATAACATAATTTTTAGTAAGTCAAATCCAATGGCCTATAAAAAGACAATACATCATTTTTATTAAAAACAAAAAACAAAAAAGGGGGAGTTTGGCTGCCTGTCACCACAAAAGCCTAACGTGTGAGGCAGGTGCTGATGCAAAAGGAAAAGTTTTACTCTGAATCTGTGCCATCTTGGAAATTAGGGGACTTCCTGTGTCAAATCTCATCTCCTCTGAAAAAACCCAGACAAAACCCAGCCATCATCAGCAAGACCACAACAAAAGGCAGTGTCCAGAGTTCCTGCTCCATTTTAAAGTACAGTCCTGGCCTGACTAGTGTAGCTCAGTCGACTGAGTGCCAGCCTGAGAATCAAAGTCACCAGTTTGATTCCCAGTCAGGGTACATGCCTGGGTTACAGACCAGGTCCCCAGTAGGGTGCACATGACAGGCAACCACACATTGATGTTTCTCTTCCTTTCTTTCTCCCTCCCTTCCCCTTTGTTTAAAAATAAGTAAATAAAATCTTAAAAGATAAAGTATAGTCCTTTGGAGCCCAAGGCAGCTGCTAAGCAGTCTCGCTATAGTTTGTCTTGTTCCTAGCTTCTGTCTGTCTTCAGACTCTGTCTTGGAAACTGGATGTGAAGCTGGAGTACCCATAGGCTGGAAAACCCGTGGGCATGCAGCTGCTGGGAGCTGGAGATCCTGTGCTCCCAGAAGGGAGAGTCCAGGGATATATCAACGAATGCTTCACTAGGATAACAAGAGAGAGACTCTACCCTGGAGGCCATAGCCTATGTGACTGCTAAGGTCATGTGTCCTATGGAGAGGACAGGCCAGTGCACTGATGCAGGTCCTGAGCAGTGAGAGACAAAAAAGAGAAAGAGTATTTATTTGTTCCTGTGAGGCTACATCCATTGTTTGGTTATGGGACATGCCAGGTACTTTCTCACAAAGAGCAATTAACTTTTTAAATCTTGTGCACTTTGGTGGGTCTACCTCCCAACCAAACCCTTCTTTCCCTAGGCTAAACTCACAGCCCACAGTTCTGATTTCTACAGTTCATATTCCTGCCTTCCCCATATCATCCCAATTTATTACTGGAAGGATGAGGGCAAGAGTTTTTACCTTTATCCAATTATCTTTCTAGCTTTCAGGTGTGCCCTGGCCCCATCCATTCATCTTTCCACCATCCCTGCAGTATGGGGAACTCCCTGACTACACCACAACCAATGTCCCAAGGCTGTCCAGCCTCCCTGTTCTTAGAGCTTCAAGCCTCATCGAAGTGGCTGTGGTGGCTAGGCCAACTTTAGGCAAACACCCTACTGAAGCCTGGCACAGTGACTGCTCCCACTGAGGGGAGGTAGTGCCCTGCTCCTCAGGGTGTCTGCCACCATGTATTCAGGCAGCTGACATGCCTTGATAAGCTGAGCCTCTGGGCTCCTCACCTCACCCATCAAGAGGTACTCCCTCCTCCATACACCTTGGCACAGTCTGCCAAGCAGTTGGCCACCTTGGCTTGCTTAGAAGGTGCAAATTGAGAGTAGTGGCTCTTCCACTGATAACTTCACAGCTAAGTAGGATTTATCTCAAGAATACAAATCTGATTTAATACTTAAAAGTAAAGATTATCCTGTGACAGACTTGAAAGGACAAAGCTGGCCTGTTTTGCTATCATGGCACCACTTGCCAAGCAGGCCTTGTTAAACATGAATGCCATTTTACTGCTCTGAACTTACATCTGCAAGACTGGAAAACTACTGGAAAAATAAGAACAGAATGTGACTAACTGCCCCCCACAGTTACAGGCAAAATATAACATTGTAGCAAACTTAGGCTTATGCAGAACCAACAAAAACCTTCTGTGTTGCAATGCCCCTAACATCCCAGCAGTGACACAGTAGCAATCCCCCAACCCTTTTATAATCCAATAAAAACTCAAAGCCACTACATTTTGCTGCTGGCATATCTCTCCACCCTTTAGCCCCTTTCCCCCTTTGGAGAGTGAATAAAACTGCTCTCTGCATTTTCCTCCCTTTGTGAATTCTTTCACAGTTTCTGTCAAAGGCCACCCTAGCAAGACTAATAAAGAAAATACAAATGATCATCTGAAGCATTTGAAAAAATTCAATATTCATTCATGGGTGAAACTCTCATCAGATTAGTAATATAAACATGTTTTCTCAACCTGATGAAAGGCATTTTTGAGAAAATTATAGCCAACATTATATTTAATAATTTCTTTGTAAAAAGCTGAACGTTTTTCCTTTAGATCAGAAATAAGAAAAAGATATCTGTTCTAACCTCTTTTATTAAACATTTATTAGAGGTTTATCAGTTCTATATAATAGAAAAATGAAATAAAATCCTATGTTGGGAAACAAGAATTAAATGTATTTTCATTGACAGATGGCATGGTTGCCTATTTAAAAATTCTAAGAAGCAACAAAAAATCCCTATTACAACTAGTACATGTGTCTAGCAATGTTGAAATATGCTCCCTCTATTTCCACTTTGGTGTGTGTTTTTATTATAAGTGGGTGCTATATTTTATCAAATGCTTTTTCCTCATCTATTTACATGGCTGTGTGATTTTGTATTTCATTTTCTTTCTTAATATGATATTACTTTTATTGATTTGAAAATATACTATCTTTGCATCCCTGGGATGAATTCCACTTGATCATGGTATATGATCTTTTTAATGTATTGCTGGATGTCGTTTGCCAATATTTTGTTGAGGATTTTGGCACCTATGTTCATCACTTATAATGGCCTGTAATTTTATTTCTTTCTTATGTCTTCACCTGGTTTTGTAATTGCTCTCATAGAATTTGAGAATGTTACTTCTGAACTTTTTTGGAAAAGTTTGAGAACTATAGGATATAGCTCTTCCCTAAAATATGGTAGAATTATCCTGTGAAGCTGCCCAGTGCAGGGCTCTAGTGTTCCAGGAGTTTTCTGACAACCTTTTCAATTTCACTAGTTATTGTCAGTTTGTTTAGGCTTTCTGTTTCTTCTTGATTCAGTCTTAGAAGATTATATGTTTCTAGAACTTTGTCAATTTGCCTTGGTTATCAAATTTCTTGGCATATATTTGTTTATAGTAATTTCTTACAATCCTTTGCATTTTTTGTGAAATTGGTTGTAATTTTTTCTCCTACATTTTTTATTTAATTTATGTGGGTCCTGTCTCACTTTTATTGATAGGTCTGGTTAAAGGCTTGTCAATTTTGTTTATATTTTGAAGAACCAGCTCCTGGATTTATTGATACTTTGATTTTTTTCTTTTAGTCTCTTTGTCATCTAAGTATGCTCTGCTTATGATTATATCTTTACTTCTCCTTGCTCTGGTTTTGTTGTTCTTTGTTCTTCTAGTTCTTTTAGATTTAGGGTCAGGTTGTTTCTTAAGATTTTTTCTATTTTTAAAAATATATATTATTTATTTATTTTTAGAAACAGGGGAAGGGAAAGACAGAGAGGAGAGAAACATCGGTATGTGGTTGCCTCTCAAGTGCCCCCTACTGGTGTCCTGGCTCACAATCCAGGTATGTGCACTGACTGGGAATCGAACCTGCAACCCCTTGGTTCATAGGCCAGCACTCAATCCACTGAGCCATACCAGCCAGGGCTTTCTAGGTTTTTTAGGTAAGCCTGTATTGCTATGAACTTCACTCTCAGGATTACATTCACCGTGTCTCATAGGTTTTGGGCTCTTGTGTGGTCATTTTCATAATCTTTTTAATTTCCTCCTTGATCACATTGTTAACTCATTCATTATTTAATAGCATGTTATTTATTCTCCATATATTTGAATATTTTTTAAAATTTTTCTTGTGGTTGATTTCTAGTTTCAAGCCATTGTAATTCAAGAAGATGCTTTATATGTTTTCAATTTTCTTGAGTTTTTCAAGTCTTGTTTTATGTCCTACCATGTGGTCTATCTATGAAAATGTTACATGTGCTTTTGAAAAGAATGTATATTTTGCTAATCAAGTCTATTTGATAATAGAATTGTTCAATGCCACAATATTATTGTTGAATCTTTGCTTGGAAAATCTATCCTTGTTGACAATAGGGTGTAAAATCCCCTACTGTGAGTATGTTGCTGTCTACATCTCTCTTGAAGTCCTTCAAGATTTTCCTTATATGTTTTGGTGCTCCTATGTTACATGCACATATGTTTACAAGGGTTATAACTTCTTGTTAGATTTTTCCTTAAGTATTAAGTATTTCCTTAAGTATTCTTTCCTTAAAAGAAATACATAGTGTATTTATTTTTTCTTTTTGTGGCCTTTTTTTTTTAATCCATTTTGTCTGATATAGGCATTTCTACTCCAGCTTTTTTTCCTGTTTGTTTTATTGGAATTTTTTTCAGCCCTTCACTTTCAACCTTTTGAAAGATCTTTTGTTCTAAGGTAGGTCTCTTATAGGCAGCATACATTCAGTCATGTTTTCTCATCCATTTATCTACTCCATGTCTCTTGATTGGAGCATTTAATCTATTTAAATTTAAGGTTTATTATTGATAGGTACTTATTCATTGACATTTTTTCCTTTATACATCTGTTCCCCTCTCTCTCTTGCTCTTTCACTCTATCTCTTTCTTCATCTTACTTTTTATTTAGTTTTAAAAAGGGAGTGAAGAAAGAGAAGAAGAGAAACATCAATATGTGGTTGCCTCTTATGCGCCCTCAACTGGGGACCTAGCCTGCAACCCAGGCATGTCCCCTGACTAAGAATTGAACTGGAGGCCCTTTGTTTTGCAGGCTGGTGCTCAATATACTGAGCCACATTAGCCAGGAAAGACAACTACTCTTGCAACACAAATTATTAGGGTAGAGTGCAAACATAGTCCCTCACTACCACAAATTATGCAGTCTAGTTTCCCATATTTGGGGAAATCGCAGGAGACCAAACACCTGGAGTGTAATAGGTGAGCCTCACCCTGGGAAAACAACTTTCATGATCATGGTATTTCCCCTTCCAGGTAAATATCTTTCTTCACCTTCTTAAAGCAGTCCTTTTATCATCTCTAAAAAATGCTGGCTTGGTGATGTATTTTTTTTTCACCTTTTATTTTTTGGTCTTGAGACTCCTTATTTTGCTTTCACTTAAATGAGAGCCTTGCTGGATAGAGTAATCTTGGTTTCAAGCTTTTTAAAAATTACTTGAAATATTTCTTGCCATTTCTTCCTGGCTTGTAGTACTTATGTTAAGCAATCAGCTGATAGCCTTATTGGACCTCCATTGTATGTTACTAGCTGCTTTTCCTTTGCTGCCTTTAAGAGTCTCTCTTTGTCCTTAAATTTTGCCATTTTAATTATCATGTGACTTTCAGTGGGCCTCTTTGGGTTCATCTTGATTGGCACCCTCTGTGCTTCCTGGATTTATGTGACTATTTCTCTCATGAAGTTATGGAAGCTTTCTGTCATTACTTTTTCAAATAGGTTTTCTATCTTTTGGTCCTCTTCTCCTTCTTGTATAAATTTGATATGGATATTATAATTTTTCATGTTGTCCTGCAGCTCCAATAAATCATCTTCATTCTTTTTCTCTTTTTGTGTTTGGTTTCTCTGTCTGAGAGTATTTTTCTACCTTGTCCAGCTTGCTGATTTAAACCTAAGATTCACTTAGCCTACTTTTAATTGCCTACTGTGTTCTTCATTTCAAGAATTTTGTACTCTTCATTTCCCCTGGAACTTATTCATAGTTTCTATGTTCTTTTTCATGCTGGCTTAGTTCACAGTAAGTTACATGTAGCTTTCCTGGAGTTCTCTGTAGTTTTCACAGAGCCTCTTGAGCATTCTTATAACCATTATTTTGAACTCCATGTCTGATACTTTGTTTGCCTCTGTTTCATTTAACACTCTTTTTTGTATTCCTTCTTTCCTTTTGATTGAAAAGGAAAAGGAATTTCGGTATTTCAGAAATTCCTTTCGGTATTTCCTTTGTGTTGTTTCTTTGTCCCCCTGTTTTCAGTGACTCTTCTTTTTTGTTACTGCATATTAGACTGCTCTGCTTTGACTCTTTATCTTCATGGGATGAGCTTTGGTGTTAGGAGAACTGTGGGATTCAGTGATGCCCCCTTTTTCTCCTGTTCTTGATGCTTTTGTGATGCCCTGTATGCCATTTGTGTGGGATCTCTGGTAATAACTAGGTTTTGGTTGTTGTTGTGTTATTCTTTGGTAGGTCCTTCCCTCAGGCTGACTAACTGAAAGTCACTCCACTCACCATGTCTTGTATCTTGCTGTACAGGCACCACTAGAATGAAACTAAACAGCCCAAGAAGCAAACCCACACCAGCAAAAATAACCCCCACCGACAATCACACTATCAACAGCAAATAAGCCAATATTAGTAAAGGTACAAAGATTCTAATACTATTGTAACAAGGGAAAAACAAGTATGAGATGACTAACTCATAGAAACATGATTTTGAGAGGGTAGAGAATGAAACAATAATAAAGGTGAGGAATAGACACCTGGTGATGAGATAAAGAAAGTAAAATTTACATCATAATCCAAGAAGGGAGGGAAGAAGCTGGGATGGAATAAGAGAAGTGAAGCATAGAGTGCTTAGTTTTAAACAGAAATTTTTAAAAATATATATAGTAAGACAAAATAGAAACCAAATTGTAGAAAAAGATCTACCACAACACTACCAACAACAAATGAGCAAAGATTAATACAGGTGGAATGGGAATACGAGGGAAAATAAAAGAAAAAAGCTTAAGAGTTGTATAGAGGAAAGAGAAGTGATTTTGAGAGGTAGAAAGAGAAGCAACAGTAAGAGTAAGTAGTGAAAACCAGGTTAAGACAGGGAAAAATTAAAATTTAAAACAATAAAAGAAAAGGCAGGAGTAAGGCAAGATGAAGTAGTAGAGGAGAATGGTAAAGTTTGAGTTTGAAATACCAAAATAGTGAGGATTTAGAAAAAAGTTGAAGAAATGCAACAACAGCTACCACCATACCCACACCAACAAGCACAAATTAATAAAGGTGGTGAGAGAATAAAGATATTTTTATAATGAGAAACACAATGTGAGATGACTGATGATAAGAAAAATGGTTTTGAGAGCCTAGAGGGGGTAGAAAGAGTAAGAGTGTGTCATGGAAACAAGTTGTAGCAAGATAGAAAATAAAATTTAAAACAAAAGTAAGAAAGGAGAAAGGAAAATGGAGTAAGAGAAGGGAGTAGCAAAACATGAGATTTGAAATAAACTATAATATAAAACCTAGTGACCTAATAGACACAAATATGAAGGACAAGAAATTAATGTTAAAGAAACAGTGCAGGAGAGAAAATAATGCAAATCATGAAGAAGACCACAGTGAAATTCATCTCAGTAGAATCTGATGTTTACAACTGTCTTCTCTTTCTGGATACTCCCCTGGTGATGTCAGGTGGTTTCCCATTCTGGCCCTAGGCAACCTTCTTGTGACTACTAGTAATCCATAGTCAGTGGCTATCTTCATCAAATGTTAATTTTGTCCATCTGTAATCAGCAGTCAGGTTTAAGTACCTCAGGGTGGGACAGAATAATTATTGTGAGCAAGTTTATTGCTTTTCCTCAGGCTGATGCCACTTGAAGGAAATTACTTTGCCTGAGCAAGATGACTTCTGCATTATGGGGAATGACTGACTCAACATAGATACAACATAGATATCTTGATGACCACTCCCTGAATTCTCTCTGCAAAGCCACCATCCCCTGACTCTCTTCAAGTATCTCTAGCCCATTCCACCCCGCTTTTGCTGGGACCCAGGGTAAATGGCTACAAATGACATTGTGTGCATTGAACCTTTAAGAGGCTATCTGTGTCTCCAGCTGTCTCTCCCTGGCAGACAGAAACCCTACTACTTTTCCCAGTTGGATGTTATCTGGGTTCCTTTCTGGCTCTGGTGCTGTAGGCTGGGGAGCCCAGCTTGGGGTTTATATCCCACACTTCTCAGTCCGAACCACCTGGCCAATGAAATTTCCCTGCAGCACTTCAGCTGCCACCTGTGGGAGTCCAGCCAGCTATTTTGCATCTCCTCTGCATTCTGTACCATCCACGTTCTGCTGAAGTACTTTCTTTTGTGTCTGTGTTTATAAGGTTTTTCTCCAGCTGTTATTTAGTTGGTTATTCCAGATGATTTCTCTACAGGTTAGTTGTAATTCCAGATTGGTCCTGAGAGGAGGTTAGTGTAGCTTCCACTTACTCCTTTACCATCTTGAATCCTCTATAATAATTATAATTATCAGATGTCAATTGTCTCCAACTATATTTATAGATTCAATAAAATTTCATTTAAATTCCAGCAGGCTTTTGTGTAGAAATTGTCAAGCTGATTCTAAAATTCATATGATATTTCAGAAGACCAAAAACATACTACTTTGGAAAAAGAACAAATTTAGAGAATGCATGCTAATTTATCTAATTGAACTGTGATGCATGAAACATCTTGGTTAAATCTCTAATTATTCCAGGTATAAGAAGACAGACTCAAAAGTGGTCATACTGTAAGCAAGAGGGGAAAAAATAACACCAATAAAAATATTTTCTTTTAGGACCATTTATTTCATATTCTTGAAAATGCAAACTAAACTATTTAAGATAAAGCAGATAATGGGCCAAGGAAGGGTAAAGAGAGGGATTGACTGATTATAAAGAGATTGGTTAAAATGTCTCTTTTCTTGATTGTGGAGATCTTCTCATGAGTTTAGGCAGACCTCACTTCACATGGTAAGGAGTTAAAGAAACATGCATCTCAGAACTGAGCCTTTGCACGCTATTGTTTAGTGGTAACTTGTATTACAGAAGTGTGCTAAGCAAAGGTTTTGTTAGAATGTGTACTACTTCCATTACACAATATTATGCAAAGAGAGGCTGCCTGAATATACATGTAAAAACATATCGTGTTGTACACATTATGTATGTACTACTTATTGTGATTTATAATTAAATAATTCTATCAACTAGATTTTTTGTGCATTTGTATTTTTTATAAATGAGATGAAAAATATCAAATTAGGTGCAACTTAAAAACAATTTAATTTTATTTCATATAAATTTATACCTGTTAATATTTAATTTCCTAAAAAATATCAGCTTCTTATATTTGCTAATCTCCACATATCATCAAACAATAATACAGATCAACAAAGAGAACAAAGAAAACCAGCCATAATCCTTGTCCAAAATGAGTCAGAAGGAACACTACAGTTCCAAATACTATGTGAATGAAGATAGAAACATCTCATTTCCTTCCACAGCCAGCTGCAGTGGCAATGTAGAAGCAGGGTTTGAAGGAGATTTCTCAGGAAGAGAAAAGCACTTCTCTGAAAGGGGAAACATTGCAAGTAGAGCTCAGGTTGATCATATCACTGGCTACAGGGAAATTGAGAAGGGGCACAGCTTTTGGGAGGAAAGATGTGATTTGGAACAAAAAGGCTTCCCTTGGACCCTTAGTGGTGAAGGGAAAGTTTGATGTAAGCAATAAAAATTAAGTTTCCTTTATAGACTACAGAATCAACTTTAAAAAAAGTCAACCCCTCACTTTACAAAATCAACTTTATAAAAAGTCAACCCCTCACTTTACAAAATCAACCCCCTCTATCAAAAAAGCACCAAAAAATTAAATAAGCTACATTCCAACAGAAGAAAAGATCCTTTAATTCATACATCTGCCAAACTCCTCACTTCGGCTTATGTTGAAACAGCCAAAATTATGCCAAAACTTTTCAACTTAATTACTTTTCTCTATTATTATTTTTTATATTCAATTTCACTGATTTCTGTTCTTATTTTTTTTATTTTTCCCTCTTGCTTGCTTGAAATTTTATTTCTTCTTTATTTACAAGTTTTCTAAGGGTAGACACTTAACAAACCCTTTTGAGCATTTTTTATTTCCTTTTATAAACATGCACTGCTACAATTTCCCTCTTGGCATTTCTTTCATTGTACTCGCAAATATCAATTTGTCTCATTTTCATTTTTTATAGTTGTCAGGATTTATGAAGAGAAACATTATATAGCTGTTATCAAAGTTCCCCTATTTGTATTTTTCTCTTTTTTATTGTTGATCAGTTACAGTTGTCTCACCTCACTCCCCAATGCTCTCCCCTACCACATCCCCCCACCACTCCCACAGTCAACCCCTCCCCACTGTCTGTGTCCATGAGTCCTCTATTCGTGTTCTTTGACTTACCCTTTCCCCTCCTTTACCCTGCTATGCCCTTTCCCCGTCCCTTCTGGTCACTGTCAGTTTGTTCTTTATTTCCAAGTCTCTGTTTCTATTTTGCTTATTTGTTTGTCTAGTTCATTGGGTTACATTTATACATGTGATCATATGGTATTTGTCTTTCAGTGCCTGGCTTACTTAGCATAATGCTCTCCACTTCCATCTATGCTGTCCTGAAGGGTAGAAGTTCTTTCTTTCTTTCTTCTGTGTAGTATTCCATTATGTAAATGTACCACAGTTTTTTTGGCCACTCATTACTGATAAGCACTTAGTCTGTTTCCAGCACTTGGCTATTGTAAAGTAGCACTACTAAGAACATTGAGGTGCATAGGTTTTTCTGAATTGGTGATTCAGGATTCTTTGGGTACAGTCCCAGCATCACTGGGTTACTTAGAAAGGCAGTTCCATCTCTAGTTTTCTGAGGAAATTCCATACTATTTTCCACAGTGGCTGCACCAATCTGCATTTCTACCAACAGTGTACTAAGGTTCCCTTTTCTCCACAACCTCACCAGAGCTTGTTTGTTAATTTTTTATTGATAGTTATTCTGTATAGTGTGAAGAAGTATCTCTTTTTAATTTGCATCTCTCTAATTGCTAGTGATGTTGGGCATTTTTTCATGTGTCTATGGGCCTTCTGCCTGTCTGTTTTTCTTGCTGTTTATCCTGCTTGGTGTCCTAAGACTCTTGGAACTGTGTTTGATTTCTGCTCTTAATTTTGAAAAAATTCTTAGACATTATTTCTTTAAATATTTCTTCTCTCCAACCTCCCCATCTCTTCCTTCTGGGATTCCAGTTACTCACGTGCATATTTATTTAACATTGACCTACAAAATTGTGATGCTATTGTCTCTTTTGTCTTTGATACTCTTAGTTTCAGTATTCTTTTAGTTTCAGAATTACTAATTCACACCTATCTGAAATATAATCTGATCTTGAATATGGTCCAACTTTTTAATTAAATCATGTAACATACTAATTATGTAATCATTATTTTCATTCATTTGCATATAGTTCTAATATCTAAGTCATCCGAATGTTTTTTACTGTTATTTTGTCTCTTCTTTTTTCTTAATTTTTAATATGTTTACTATATATTTTTGTTACTATTAAAAGCCAGACACCTGCTGTAGAAGCAAAATGATGGTAAATAATATTTTATGACTGAAAATAGGCATGTCTTTTCTTCCATTAGATCTTTAGCATGGGATTTGAGATAATCTAAAGATTTGGTTTGAGTTTGAGCTTTTTCTTATTGATATGCACCAATTTTTGGCAATATGTTATGATTGGGGCAGGAACAGCTTTGCCAGAGTTTTTCCATGTTTATTTAATGTAAGATTTAGGTCTTCTCACTGAGTGCACATCATAGGGATTTTGGCTTTTGCAAGTTACTTGTTATTTGATTCTTATTAGTGTGTATATGGGTAGGACAAAAGAAATGGTAGGTACCAGGTGTTCTAATTAATCTTCAAACTGAGGCAGCATCTATTTCTTAGTGTCTTGAGTCCATGGCCTTGTCAGTAGTCCTCCCTCTTCCCTAAATTCAGTTCTTCAAAGAGCATGCATTCCTGCTCCTCATCATGGCGGAAGAGGTGTTCTTGTGATTTCTCTGGCTGCAGTGTATTTTTTCTAGTGTCCAAACACAACAATGTTTATGATCCTCTTTCTATAGATTCCTGACTTTTATTCTGTAAGAATAATGGGAGAGGAGTACCACTGGAATGTGGTACTTCCTGCAATGCCTGCTCTATCTCACCCCCATTTATGTATCCAAAGGAAGATTTGCATGATTTCCCAAGGTTTTCTTTCATTTCCCAGAGGGCTTTATGGAACAAACTTGCAAAAGTATGCAGGTTCTTTATATATTATTTGACCCCAATACCCTCATTATCTCACTGCCAGTCTCCCTAACTAAAATGTTTCCAATCATATCATGCTATGTTTTTTCTCAGATAAAGCAGCTCTCATGTCAGTCACATGCTGGTTCTGGTGAACATTTAGATTTGAGCCCAGTTGTTGCCCTGTGATATTTTCAATAGAAAGTTCAGAAAAACTCTAGACTTACTATTTGTCTATTTTTTTTTCATTTTAAGTTTGAAAGCCATGCATTTCCCAGTTCTGTAAATACCTAGCCAAATCCAAAAAAATCCAAACGGTTTTAAACATCAAATTTGTCATCCTCTGTCCACAACATTTGGATGTAGTCATGGCAAGATATGGACCAATACTAGCTCTTGTACAGCAGTGATTTGGACAATAGAACACAAACCAAATACACACACATAGTTCTCTCCTTCCAGGTGATGATAAGTTTAATTTTCTTATATGACATACTTTCACTTCAGAAAGATGTGAAAGTGTGAGATAATGATCATAAACTGATGATGGCTGTGTGCTTATTACCCCTTAAGGCTCCAGCAGTTTTCTATGATTCAGGAGAAATATCTGGTTGTTTTGTTTGCTTTCTAAAGACTAGATTAACTTTTTATAAATACTCTCCAATTAAGAGGGACCCTACCCAGCTGATTCATTTTACGCAATTGAATTCTCCATTCAGGATAATTGGGAATTAGTATTCAAAAGTTAATCCAGAATGAGTATTTTTCTTGAATTATAATGGGACAAAGTTCTTAATATAGCTAAGAGAAGAACCCAGAAAATTAAAATCCTAGTCAGAATGAGTTATGATGTCTAAGGAAAGATGAGGTTTAAAACAGAAAAAAATGATCTTCTTAATTATTCTCACAAACATACATGATATCTTAGAAGATCTTAATAAGGACTTTAACAATATAAAACAAAGAAGGATAAAAATAATAAACAAACAAATCTGAATTTTCTTGTAGACTTAAAACTAAATGTGCATAAATTCTTGCTAGATAAAATCTAAAATATTTCAGAAGAATGTACACATTGAAATTGTTTAATACTGGGTGCAATATTTAGAGGGTATCTATAGAAAAACTTTGCTTGCTGTGTATCTGAAATTTTCATATAACTAGGCATCTATTATTTTCATTTATCATATCTAAAAAACAATCTTAATCTTTGTGTGTTTGAAGATCTTATATCAAATTGCCTCAGTATAACATTAAACTCTCAATAAGTACCATTAAATTTTCTGAGTTTGAGAAGGCACAGCCTAGAAATAATGGGTTAAACCTTAACCCAGGGTATTTACCACAGGAAGTACTGTACTTGAGTGGAGACTGACCCACTAGCTTTAGAGAAACCAAAAACTTCTTTTTCAGAATTATATATTTCTGATAATAGCTATTGTTAATTATCTATTTTTCAACCTTTTAGTAATTGGAAATATATATGAACTACTTTCTCAGAAAACACAAAGTCTATATGTGTAGATAAATTATTTGCATTTTAGTTTTTAGTAAGAGAGGGTAGTTAAGCAGGAGATATGAAGTTGAATCTCAAATTTAAATTTGTGGACTCATAAATACGCTCTGCAAATAAAGGATTGCCACTTCCTCCTCCCCAAAGCTAAAATTATTACAAATGTTAAAAACTTGTTGAAGCTTATTGAGTTTAAAACAATTTGGGTAGATTTCAATTATTTAAGATATTATTTGGAATGGTGAACTCAAAACAAATTATTGATGTATAAATAATCAAAAGTTTAAAATAGAATGAATTTGAAGATTTTTATTAAATGTAAATTGTTGATTTTTAGTCAGAAATTAAGAATGACACTGAATTTCTACATATGAAATTAAAATATATATGAATTAAATTTTGTTAAAATGTTTTTCTAACAATTTTAAGCTGAATTAAAAAATGGCATTGTGCCCTTACTGCTGTGGATTACTTGGCTGGAGGTGGTGGGTTTGATTTCTATTCAGGGAACATTGATGTTGCGTTCTCTCTCTCTCCTTCTTTTCCCCTTTCTATAAAGTCAATGAGCATCTTCTCAGGTTAGATTTTTTTTAAATGACATTAAAGGGATTTGAGAGAGAAAAACCACAGGGTAAAGAATTAATAATAGAATTTAAGCCTGAGTCTAGGGCCTTAAAAAAACAATGTGGCAGCATGAAATTATGCCCTGGTTTTAAAATGATGAGGAGTTAAATTAAGTATTTTTGTCCACCTCTATAAATTCATGTTTTTAACCATCTTCTTCTAATATCTTAATTCCAATTTGGGATATCTTAATAAATGTCTTTTAGATTTAAACAATATTATAACTAATTAATTGGATGATGGACACAAATTACCTTATTCTAATTCTGTGTGCTTATGTGTTTGAGCTGCATGTACTAATAAGTTTCTTTACTATAAAATAGAAAATTAGCCCTGACTGGCATGGCTTAGTGGGTTAGGCATTGTTCTGCAAAATGAAAGATTTCCAGTTAGATTTCCCGTCAGAGCATATGCCTGGGTTGCAGGCCAGGTCCAGCTGGGGACATGTAAAAAGCAACCAATTGATGTTTCTTTCTTGCATTAATACTTTTCTCCCTCTAATTCTCTCTCCCTCCCCATCTCTTTAGAGATAAATAAAAAAACCTTTAAAAATTAATATTAAATTCTATATACAAATTTGACTTTCTCCATTAATAGTACATTGCTAAAACTATATGCAAATGTGATGAAAAACACAATGCAATTTACAATGTGTTACAACTATATAAACTGACTTCATCTAGGCAATGGGTATAGAGGTCTAAGATACTCCAGAAATTAAATAAATCTACCAAGGTGTTTCTACTTGTAACTTTTCTCTATTTGGTTTAACATTCCACAGTTATTGTGGTTTAAGATTAATTAAGCTTAGTTGGGTTGTATTTTATAACATTCCTAATTGGCTTCAATGATTTTTAAATCCATAAATTATATGGTAATAGATGTTTATATTCAAACAGCCTCAGAGAAACTCAATTTTTACAGTACACTTGCCTACAATTTATATGGGAATACTACTAATATGGATGCAAAGACTGAATTTTGACCCACGGAAAAAAAAAGTTCAGGCAAAATTTTAAATGCTCAAATTAATATGCTCTTTATTATTCATGAGGAATTCAAATAAACTGTATATCAGTTTGATTCTCAGAAGGAAAGTAAAAATTAACTGATACTGGGTCAAGATAATGCTGACTGAAATAATTATTTAAATTTATGTATTTTAGCCTTATTTCTAACAATAAATGACAGGGTCTATTAAATTGGTAAGAAAATATTGCATATATAAAATGAAGAAGGATCATTAGCCTATAAAAAGGACAATGTACATAATAAAGCTCTAAAATTAAGATAAGATTATTAAAGCTAAACTGAATTGTAATGAAAATACTTGAATTTTAATATTACTAAAATTTAAATAATAGGAGTTAGAGAATTGGTTAATTCATCCAGATACTACCCTAAATTTCAAAGTGGATAGGAAGAGTAAATCCTTTCCTGTTACTAAGGGGCTGTCTTCACCGTGAAAAGACAAAAGACTGAGACAACTTGCTTTCTAAGAATAAAGAATTACCTGCAGCAGAAATTGTGGAAATGTAAGCACTCTGAATCAAATGAATCTAATCTTTATAATATAATTACTTATCTAGAACAAAATAATTTGTATAACATACAATATGTTATGCATTATTAAAAATGAGAAAATAAGCAAAAAGTGTTGAATTTTATACAAGTTTTATTTAGATAGAAATATACTGTTTTGAAACTGCTATTTTAGTTAAAGAATACATGTAACTATATATTTCCATCTTAATTATATACTTTACTAGCAATTAATGTTCACAAAATAAGAAAAAGTACAATTGCATTTAATATATATAGTATTTAATATATATAGTGTCACTATATATATTTGTACTTAATATATATAGTGTCAGTACTAAATTAGAAAGACCAATATATATTATAAAATAAAAGTTAAAAAAATACGTTTTTCCAGCTTTTCCCACTGAAATGGCTCAGAAGCACTGCCATTGTACCAAGGCCCCAGTGCTCAAATTCTAATATCTATTTTTCTATAATTTTCACACAAAATATCCAGGGTTCTCCAGAGAAATGTTTTCTTTTTTTTCATTTTGTATCTAAAGCAGGAGGACACTAAGGAAAGCTTGATAGACCCAATTGTATCATAAACTAAGAGAGCCTTCAAAGACTACTCAGGTCATGGAGAAGAGAAATAAAAGCCAATCCAAAGGGAGCATCTACTGAACAAAATTGCTATAATTTGAATATAAATACAGTCATGGCTATAGTTAATTTACCTATATGATGTCTGAAAATCCATAAATTCCAAAATAAAAGCTATATAATCTTAAAAAGCTATATAATCTTAAGACGGTAAAGTAATGACAAATACCATGAGGTCTTTGAGGTCTTCAAGTTGTATTTTTTAGAATTCATCAAATTTATTGTCCTCTAGATTAAAAGAAGAAAAAGACACACACTTTACAAATTCCTCAACTCAGTGGGAGGTGAAAACTTCTTAATGACAAACTTCAAAATCTGTGAAAGGACCACATGTTTCTTCTGGAGGGGAGCAAAAAAAAAAAGATCTTTTTGTTAACAGAAATACATAAGTTTAAGAGTATTTGACAAGAATTGTATCTGTGTATACATATACATTGAAGACTGATTTCCTCATTTTAGCCTTCATTCTGTAGATCTGAAGCCTTACAAATATATTTTATGTATTCATAAAATGATAATGTGCCCTTTTTAAGGTGTTAACTTTCATCATCATAGAGCCTTTCAGGAAATGAGTTTCTTAAGAGGTGGAGAAGGTAGAGCTTCTAGTAGACAGCAGTGTACTTCTGGCCAACATGGAGACATAGATAGATCCACTTTGCCTCCTAGAACAACCAAAAAAAGAACAATGACAAACTTAAAAACAAAAAGTCACCAGAATTGCCAGAAAATAGAATTGTGTGGATCTGACAACCAAGGAGTCAAAGAAGAAATATTCATCATGGCAAGGTGGTGACTGGTGGATCAGGTGGTCTCATATTTACATATGGATAAACTGGGAAGAACAACTAGGGAGGGAGACAGACTACACAACCCAGGGTTCCAGTGCAGGGAACCTCAAAACATCTGACTGAAAAAAGCCTGTGGGGATTGCGGTGGTGAGAGAAACTCCAAGTCTCACAGAAGAGTTCATTAGAGAGACACAAAGGGTCCTAGAATGTTCACAAAACCACCCACCTGGGAATCAGCACCACAAGGGCTCAATCTGCTTGTGGGTAGTGGAGGAAATGACTGAAAGACGACCAAGAGCAAGTGGCATTGTTCCCTTTTTGACCCCTCCTTCGTGTACATTGCCGTGATGCAGCAAAATGGGTTGCCCCACCCTGGTGAATACCTAAGGTTCCACACTTTACAACATAGCAGGCACACTGTGACAAAAAAAAATATGGCCCAAATGAAAGAACAGATCAAAGATCCAGAAAAAACACAACTAAACAATGAAGAGATAGCCAATCTATTAGATGCACAGTTCAAAACACAATCAGGATGCTCATACAAATGATTGACTATGATCCCAAACCAGAGGAAAAGTGAAGGCTATGGAAAGTGAAATAAAGAAAAATGTACAGGGAACCAACAATGAAGAGAAGGAAAATGGGACTCAAATCAATGATTTGGACCAGAAGGAAGAAATGAATATTCAACCAGAACAGAATGAAGAAACAAGAATTCAAAAAAATGAGGAAAGGCTTAGGAACCTCCAGGACAACTTTAAACATTCCACCATCCAAAGCATAGGGGTGCCAGAAGAAGAGGGAGAGCAAGAAATTGAAAACTTATTTGAAAATATAATGAAGGAGAACTTCCTCAATCTGGCAAAGGAAATAGACTTCTAGGAAGTCTAGGAAGCTCAGATTCCCAAAGTTGGATCCAAGAAAGTACACACCAAAGCACATCATAACTAAGTCACCCAAGATTAAAGATAAGGAGAAAATCTTCAAAGCAGAAAGAGAAAAGGAGACAGTTACTTACAAAGGAGTTTCTGTAAGACAATTAGCTAATTTCTCTAAAGAAATCTTGTAGGCAAGAAGGGGCTGGAAATAAGTATTTGGAGTTATGAAAAACAAGGACCTACATCCAAGATCACTCCATCCAGCAAAGCTTTCATTTAGAATGGAAGGGCAAATAAAGTGCTTTCCTGGTAAGGTCAAGTTAAAGAAGTTCATCATCACCAAACACTTATTATATAAAATTTAAAGGGATTTTTCTTAAAAAAGAAGATGATTAAAATATAAACAGTAAAATGGCAACAAACTCATAACTGTCAATAACTGAACCTAAAAGAGCAGAAATTAAAATGAACTAAGCAAGCAAGTAGAACAGGAACAGAATCAGAGAAATAGAGATCACATGGAGGTTATCAGCAGAGAGGGAGAGGGGGAAGAATGGAGGAAAAGGTACAGTGAATAAGAAGCATAAATGGTAGGTACGAAATAGACAGTGGGTGGTTAAGAATAGTCTGGGAAATAGAGAAGCAAAAAAACTTATATATACAACCCATGGACATGAGCTACAGTGGGGGAATGCTGGTGGGAGGGGCGGTACACAGTGGAGGGGAATAAATTGGAGAGAAAAAATGGGACAATTGTAATAGCATAATCAGTAAAATATATTTTAAAAAAGAAAGAAGATAAAAAGTGTCGTAAGTCCTGAAGTAAGTATTACCCTCATGGTTTTCCTGTATTGGAATTTGAACTGCATCTCTGTCCTACCATTGTGGTTTTACCTGGTGCTTCCTTGAAGTATGATTTACATTATTAGGGAACACATCATTTATGACACTGCTAGATGACAAAATTTAAGCACAAAATATTTGGTTTTTGTGGTACAGAATATCCAGGCCAAAAAAATCCCCCCCAAAAAACAGTTAGTTAAGAAGGGTAAGAACGGGTTTTGGAATTACTGAATTATGAAAGCTATCTGAGGCCGAGTTGGAACTTGAGGGACACCATGCTGGAGTATAGAATTTGACTCAGCTAAAAAGACTGGAGAACACTAGATATTATAAAAATATGATAAGTAAAAACTCAGCTATACAATCATGGTAAATCTGTGGGCTGATGAAGAGGCCAACCTAGCCAAAACAGAGTATGTGGTGTGTGGAAATAAACACAATCTATCAAAATGTCAGCAAACAGATGCTAATTATCTATTCAGAACTTGCTTTGCAAAGGAGGCTCTACCACCTTTTTGGAAAATATTAAAATGTAATCAGGGAAGAGGGGAACTTTATAGTATAAATGAGGAGAGGCTTCAATTATGTCCTAATTGGAGATTATTGACATGTGGAAGTGGTGGTGAACCATTAGTAAGTGGGATATCATATATGATTCATTTAGAGAACATACTCTGCTTTCTTTGCTTGGTCCTGAATTGGCAGTGGGGTAAATAAATATAAGAAAGTTGGCAGGCATTGACTAAGCCCTGTTAATTATTGACCATATGTATTTCTAGTCTCTCTATTGTAAATTATTAAAAAATAAGTTTGGATTAAAATGAAAGCCCTTGAGAATCAAAAGGCTAAGATTCTAATAAAAGCTTTCCTTTCTAAGAAAGGAAATTTCTTACACCTTATAGGTTTCAATTGTTAATTACCCCCAACTATTCACAATGTTATTATATAAGCAAAGGAACTTTACCTTTTAGAGTAACAGAAGAATTGAATGACACTTTGAATGGTGAGAACAAGATAAGCAAAGACTAGCATAAGTCTGTAGGTAATTCGAGCAAAATTCTCTAATAACATTTGCTTAATCTAAAGGTTTAGGGACCTTCTAATACTCACTATTCTAGCTATACCGTCTGATATAGAATGAAAAATGAATATTTGCTGTTTTTAAATTTATTGATCGGCAATTTTATTTTCATTTGAACACTACTACCATATTATCTATCTTCCCTATTCTCTTTTTCTAAAAGGTTTGAATCATTGCTGAACAAAGCACAATTGACCAGAATTACAACAGGATTTGTTTTACGATTTAAAGCCATCTTCTTAATCCTTCAGTTTTTCTGTTGTTATCAGGCTTTTGAAAATGTTTTATTTTTATGGATCCACAAAAGCTAAAAGAAAAGTCCAAAATCTTAAATTAAGCATTCAATAGGAATCCAAATGTGAAGTACTGAAGAAAAATCCAATCTTTGAATTATCTGAAAATTTCATTCTTCTAAGAAAGCTATGCTTCTTATGAATGCAGACAATCATTTCTTTCTATACTCAAAAATAAGTTTTCGAAAGGCATATATAAGGTAAGCAATACATAATATTAAGTTATTTTTCCTGGTGTATTAAAAATAACCACGTTAAAATCTTAAAATCTTTCATTATCCTGATTTGTTCCTTGAAAAACATGAACACCTAAAAGTAAATGCCTTTAGAAAATTAACAGATGTAGTTTGCAAATAAAGATTGCATATGGTTATTTCTCTTCCTGGCTTTATGTTTGGTAAAAAGAGAATGCTTGTCTTTATATTTCTGTTTGATTTAGAAATAACTGCATTACATTCAGTACTGAGGAGGATTAGGCATAAAGTTAGCTAAGCAGGGTCAGGGGAAATAATTACAAAAAATCAAAACTCAGAAAGGAAAACAAGGGTATACAAGGTACAAGCTTAAGAGAAAGTAACTTTTTGTGGTGGTCATTTAAGCAGCAGTTACTGGTGGTAAAAAACACTAATCTTGTAGACAAACACAGCAGTTTATGATGCTCCAGAATTGAGCATATTCTAATGTACACAGGGAATTTATCTAAATTACAAATAATCTGGTAAACTAAAGCAAAACTCTATCTACCTAGTGTTGTGGATGTGGGTAAACTCAGAAGTCAGAAACAGAAAGGCCAATATAACCTGCAGGCTTTTTGGTTTAACTTTTGGTTTTGATTTGTTTTTAAAAAATCATTTGTTGAACACCTATTGGAAATCAAATGGGAATGCAAAATGACTTATACTACTTAGTGCACTCCAGCCCCAGCCCAGTAAACTGGGATTAGTCATTAAGTTTGATATAGTGGCAAACTTAAGTACTTAATACAGATAATAAATTGTGAGGAAGGCTTCATTGTTAGGAATGAGAAATATTTGCTTTAGAAGGCTTCCACTGTTTTACTGAGATCAGGCTTAGGATGTCTTCACTAAATACAGATAATTGTAGAGAATATCAAAAAATAACAAAATTAACTAAATTGGTCTGATTTTATTGTTACTATGCCCTGGCAATATCAGTGATACAACACTTCTAAGGGTATTGACAAATAATTGTGAGTTCTTACCACCTACCACCTTTGTATGCCCCTTGGTTCACGGCTGCCTAGACTTCATCTTTGGTCAACACTATATCTTAGAACTATAGGCAGAAAGATTTGTTTTAAAACACATTGGAATGAAAGGACTAAGTCTCTTTATATATTTCCTATTTTGTCATGATTTGCTCTGGATGGAGGAAGAATACAGTTTTCAATGCCCCAAACTATGAGAGGTCAGAGAAGAATGACTATGACATTCTATTAAAGGTTACAGTGAAGCCAAAACAAACAAACAAACAAACAAACAAACATCTGCCTTGTAAATGTTTTTTAAAAAATATGTTTTTTTAAAAGAAGCTGAGAGTTGTGGAATTGTTTGTTACAGTAGTTATTGATTTCAACCTTAACTAATACAATATTCTTGAGTATTGCATATGAGAGCCCTCTGGCCAAAAAGGAATAGCTTTTTTCTATTTACTGTTTGTTTGTTTGTTTGTTTTTGTATTTATTTGTATATATGAATGAGTGAATAATACATGTTTACTGTATGGTCTGTGACTTCTGAATCAAATAGGGAGAGTTTGACACATGATCAAATTCCATCAACAACTTAAAACCCATTTCCTTCCCTCCTTACTCTTTAAATTTTTTGTAGGGTTGGATGTGGCAAAAAGTTTACTCAATTATCAAGATAAAACACAGAGTAATGAATGAGAGTATGGATTCTAAAAGTGGCCTGCCTACAATTGAATCCTGGGTGAGCTAGCATGCAGGCCCACTGCTGTGTTCAGTCAAGTCCCATCCTCTTTCCACATGGCTTTCCAATATAAAATTTTAGTCAGCAGAATTACAGGAATACTTAAATAGAAATACTACATATTTTTCAGCAGTAGGACAATGAGATAAACCAATTATAAATAGCAGTGTCTTCTGAAAGAACTAAACTTTTTTTTATTTTGTTCAGGTTCAGTGAGTATTACAAATGAAATCAGTTGAAATGTGATACATAGTAAGAAAACTTCTATAAACATTTCAGACTTTGCAAGTCCCAATTAAAATTCATCTAATTTTCATCTCAAAGCTGTTACAAATGCATAGCTGAATGAATCAGTTCTTACTTTGTATTGTAATATTCAATAGTGCATTTGCAATTATATCCATGCAAATTTCCTGAAAAAAAATTTACTTTTCCCTAAATAAAGTACAAATTAGTCTCGTGGTTTCTTAATATTTAAATAAATATGGGCATATATATGTATGCTTTGATATCTCCATTGAAATTTTTAATCAAACAATTTTACACTATTAAAAACATCATTTTATATTAATGAATAAAAGATTAACTGACAATCATTTAATATTCAGTCATAAATTATCTGAGGAAGCATTTGAAGTCTGGAAAGATCAACATATTTTATATTTTCTATGTTATCTAAAGATTTCTAATTTCAGTAAATAATTTAAGAACTGAGAAGACTTAAGTTCATATTTTGTGCCAAAAGCTAACTGCAATTCCTTTCAATCACAATTTCAATAACCCATTATAGTTCATCTTATTATCATAATATCAAATCAATCAGTAGCACTTGAGTGTTTTTATGACAGCTTCAGATTTAAAAAAAAAAAAAACACATCAGGCTACTTTGAAAATGCAACTCCTTCATCCCTTCAGAGAAAATAAACCTAAATAGTATAATGCTTATGAAAATATAATAATATTTTGAGCCTAGATTGTATTATCTTTATAACAATATAATTATTAAATATAATTAAAATTCGTAAAGGAAGGGGTCCATGCTGGCAAAAGTGCCTAGGTTTGACAGTCATAATGTAACCCTTCTATGGATTATAAATTATAAACATTTATTTGAACTAAAAATTTCTTAATTAAACTAAATAAAGTTGAGCTGTCTATATAATGTACTGGATTATGAATTCTGGGCTATGAACATTTAACTACCTTAATATTTCTTTTTTTTTAAGATTTTATTTATTTATTTCTAGAGAGAGGAAAAGAAAAGGAGAAAGAGAGAGAAAGAAAAATCAGTGTGTGGTTGCCTCTCACGTGGCCCCCACAGGACATGACCCACAACACAAGCATGTGCCCTGAATGGGAACTGAACCAGCCACCCTTTGGTTGACAGGTCAGCACTGAATCCACTGAGCTACACCAGCCAGGGCTATCTTAATATATCTTTTACACTAATTAGCTTTATGTAAATTAGTCTTTATAATTATACTAAAGAAACCTGAATTCTCTGAAAATGCTATTAAAGCATTCAGAAATGGTTTTTAATAGTCCTGAAATCAGAATCTTGTGCAGCACATTTTCTCACTGAAAAGGCAATAATAGGAAGTAAACTAAAATAGTGCTAAACAAAACATTGTTTTCTAGTTCATGCCCCATAAACATGGATGTCTATGTAAAGACATTATTAGAGCATAATGTCGAAATGTTGCAGTCTCTCTGAAAGAAATATTTTAGTGTAATATCAACAAATAAATATTAAATTGCAAGCATGGATTAATGATAAGGAATGAGCATAAATAGAGGTGTGATAGTAGTAGGCAAGAAATAACTGAAGCAGATTTAAAGAGTCATCCTTAAGAAAACACACAAACTTTAGTACAGATTTTAAAAAAGCTTTAGTAACCAGACATTCATTCAGCCATCATTTATTAAATAGTATATAAGGTCTGTCCAGGAAAGAAAAACCAACTGTTGTTAATATAACAAACATGGTTTGTGTGACATTGATGTAACCTTGCAGCATGGAGAGTGGACTGGAATGCCCATGCATGAACAATGATGACCTTACTGTACTAGTCAGCAGGGGCAGTAGATGGCATTGAGTGAGCATGTGCACTGTATGGCTATCACATTCAAAAGTACTGACCAAGTAGAGCAACAAATACGCATCAAATTTTGCATTAAGCTTAAACATTACTTCATGGATACTATACAGATGATTAAGAAGGCTGGAGCAATGGGCAACTGATGATTGGCAGCTTCATCACAACAATGTGCTCACTCATCCATCATGTCTTCTGCATAGATTTTTTGGTGAACATCAAATCACTCATGTGATTCATCCCACTATAGCCCAAATTTGGTTTCCTGGGACTTCTGGATTTTCTAAAAACTAAAATTGCCTTTGAAAGGGAAGAGATTTTAGACCATCAGTGAGATTCAGGAAAATGTGATGAGCCAGCTAATGGCCATTGGATAATTGTGTGAGGTCCCAAGGTGCTTACTTTGAAGAGGGCTGAGCATCCTTGTTTTATATACAATGTTTCTTGTATCTTGTATCTTCTTCAATAAATGTCTTTAGTCTCATAGTTCATGTCTTAGTACACTCTGTACAGAGCTCATATAGTTTGTTTAGCTATAATTCTAACTAAATAATAAAAATACTGAGTATACCCTCTGGAGGAGAGAAACCACCAACAAAGGAACCACCAAAAGGTAAAAATCCAAGTACAAGAGAGCCCACACAAACAAAAGAAAGGCTAACACTAGAACATCCAGATAAGGAGATCAAAGAGACCACAGCACTGACACCCATAGAATTCCCACCATAAAAGTTCACCCTACAAAGACAGCTGCAAAGCAAAATACCAGGAAGTGAAAAACAAACAAAAAGAGTCACCTAAAATGGGGAGACAAAAAGAGAACCTGCAATCAAAAGGAATGGAAGACTTCCCACTAAAAGAGCTAAGTGAAATGGAGGTAAGCAAACTATCCCATGTAGAATTCAAAATAATGATTATAAGGATACTCAAGGAACTCACAGACAAAGACAAGGAACTGAGTGAGAACTAAAACAGTAGGAAAAAGGAAATAGAAACTATAAACAAAAATCAGGAAGAATAAACAATAAAATGTGAGAAAAAAAACATTAGAAGAAATTACAAGAAGGTGGATGAAGCAGAAAACCAAATCACTGAGTTGGAGGACAAGGTAGGAAAAAAATACCCAGAAAGAGCAATAAAAGGAAAAGAGACTCAGAAAGAGTGAAGAGATCATAGGGGAATGCAGGACAACATGAAATGTAATAACATCCATATAATAGGGATACCAGAAGGAGAAGGAAGAGATCAAGGGATAGAAAATCTACTTGAAAACAGTAATGATGGAAATTTTCCCTAATTTGAGGAGAGAAAACAATCACACAAATCCAGGAAGTACAGAGAGTCCCAATCAAGAGGAACCCAAAGAGGCCCACTTTAGGACACATCATAATTAAAATAGCAAAATTTCAAGGCAAAGAGATAATCTTAAAGGCAGCAAGGGAGAAATAGAAAGTAACATACAAGGAAGCTCATATAAGACTAGCATCTGACTTCTCAATGGAAATGCTCCAATCCAGAGAGGAATGGCAAGAAATATTCCAAGTAGTGAAAAGCAAAGGACTAAGGCCTGCAACCAAGACTACTTTATCCAGCAAGGCTCTCAATTTAAACGGAAGGCAAAATAAGGAGTTTACAGACTATATATATATATATATATATATATATATATATATATATATATATATATATATATATAGCTTTAATAAGAGATGTCTTATTTTTTTAAGAATGTAAACTAAGTACAATCAGACCTTCAGACCTTCACATTTTTTCAGTTAACATAGAAAAACTATTATCAAATTGCCATATTTTAGTGACTTAGCTTTACAAGTCAGAACACTATTTATCACTTGTGAAATTAAACGCAAAAATGAAATTACTAGTTAGATTTAATATCTCCCTTTCCACATTATAAATTTTACTACCTAAAAGGAAATACCATGTCTTTTAGTACAAGGCTGTGTTTAATAAATTAAATGATTTAATTTTAGCTTTATGAAATATATGCAATGTATAGGATGATTCAAGTTAAAAAATGTTTTAATTTTCATAAGTGATGGTGATTTTTTAACAATTAAATTATGTGTTTGTTAAGCTTGGTTCTATCATTGTCACCGAAATGTCTTAAGATTTAAAAAGATAATAGAAAACATAATTAGTCCCATTAAATGCAATTCAAATAAATTGCTTATTGATTACTATGTATTAGTGCCTCAAGAGGAGACCCAACTAAAACTTATGTTATTCTCTTTTTAAAAAACTTAATTATTGTTCAAGTACAGTTTTCTGTCTTTTACTCTCATCTCAGCACACCCCTCCCCAGTGCTCCCCACCTCCCTCCCATTTCCACACCCATTAGTTTTTGTCCATGTGTCCTTTATACTTGTTCCTATAAATCCTTCCCCTTTTTCCCTGAAATTCTCTTCCCTCTGCCTTCTGGTCCCTGTCAGCATGTTCTGTATTTCAGTGTCTTTGGTTATATTTTGCTTGCTTTTTTGTTGTTGTTGTTTAGGTTCCTGTTAAAGGTAAGATCATATGGCATTTGTCTTTCACTGTCTGGCTTATTTCACTCAGCATAATGCTTTCCAGTTCCATCCATGTTGTTGCAAAGGGTAGGAGCTCCTTTTTTCTTTCTGCTGCATAGAATTCCATTGTGTAAATGTACCATAGTTTTGGGATCCATTCATTTACTGATGGGCACCTAGGTGGCTTCCAACTCTTGGCTATTGTAAATTGTGCTGCTATGAACATTGGGGTGGATAGGTTCTTTTGAATTGGTGTTTCAGGGTTCTTAAAATATACTCCTAACAGTGAAATTGCTGGGTCAAAAGGCAGGTCCATTTTTAGTTTTTTGAGAAAATTCCACAGTGTTTTCCATAGTGGTTGTACCCATCTGCAATCTCACCAACAGTAAACTAGAATTCTCTTTTCCCCACAACCTCTCCAACACTTGTTGTTTGTTGCTTTGTTTATGATGGCCATTCTGACTGATGTGAAGTGGTATCTCATTGTGGTTCTAATTTGCATCTCTCTGATAGCTAGCAATATTGAGCATCTTTTCATGTGTCTGTGGATCATCTGTATGCCCTCCTTGGAGAAGTGTATGTTCAAGTTCTTTGCCCATTTTTAACTGGGTTGCTTGTCTTAGAGTGGAGTCCTGTAAGATTATTGTATATTTTGGAGATTAAACCCTTGTCAGAGGTATCATTGGCAAATATGTTTTCCCATACAGTTGGTTCTCTTTTTATCTTAATACTGTATTCTTTAGCCATGCAGAAGCTTTTTCTTTTGATTAGATGCCATTTGTTTATTATTTCCTTTATGTCCCTTGCTCTAGGGACATATCAGTAAAAATGTTGCTGAGTGAAATATCAGATTTTCCTGCCAATGTTCTCCTCTAGGATTTTAATGGTGTCACAGATTCTATCTAAGTCTTTTATCCATCTTGAATTTATTCTGGTGTATGGTGTAAGTTGGTGCTCGAGTTTCATGTTTTTGCATGTAGCTGTCCAGTTCTCCCAACACCATTTGTTGAAGACGCTATTTTTAGTCCATTTTATGTTACTGCCCCCTTTGTCGAATATTAATTGACTGTAGAGGGTTGGGTTGATTTCTGGGCTCTCTGTTCTGTTCCATTGGTCTATGTGCCTGTTTTTATGCCAGTACCAGGCTGTTTTGATT